>NC_141261.1:37352500-37920867 GCF_054856545.1 Hippocampus guttulatus | reverse complement strand
CATTAATTTGACCAGACAACTCATTCTATGAAGATACATTCAAACTCACAAAACGTGCTCAGCTCGGGCTGAAAATGCATTTAAAGCAATAAAAACTCAAATTGAGTGTCACGCCTAAACCAAAGGACTTATGCCCACACTTCAACATGTATTTAGTTCAGGATGACCACCTGAAGCCTAAATGAGCAATAATTTGACCACACAACTCATTGCTATGAAGATACATTCAAACTCACAAAACGCGCTCAGCTCGGGCTGAAAATGCATTTAAAGCAATAAAAACTCAAATTGAGTGTCACACCTAAACCAAAGGACTTATTCACACACGTCAACATGTATTTTGTTCAGGATGACCACCTGAAGCCTAAATGAGCATTAATTTGACCACACAACTCATTCCTATGAAGATACATTCAAACTCACAAAACATGCTCAGCTCGGGCTGAAAATGCATTTAAAGCAATAAAAACTCAAATTGAATGTCACGCCTAAACCAAAGGACTTATGCACACACTTCAACATGTATTTTGTTCAGGATGACCACCTGAAGCCTAAATGAGCATTAATTTGACCACACAACTCATTCTATGAAGATACATTCAAACTCACAAAACGTGCTCAGCTCGGGCTGAAAATGCATTTAAAGCAATAAAAACTCAAATTGAGTGTCACGCCTAAACCAAAGGACTTATGCACACACTTCAACATGTATTTTGTTCAGGATGACCTCCTGAAGCCTAAATCAGCAATAATTTCACCACACAACTCATTACTATGAAGATACATTCAAAGTCAGAAAGCGCGCTCAGCTCGGGCTGAAAATGCATTTAATTTAAAGCAATAAAAACTCAAATTGAGTGTCACGCCTAAACCAAAGGACTTATGCACACACTTCAACATGTATTTAGTTCAGGATGACCACCTGAAGCCTAAATGAGCATTAATTTGACCAGACAACTCATTCTATGAAGATACATTCAAACTCACAAAACGTGCTCAGCTCGGGCTGAAAATGCATTTAAAGCAATAAAAACTCAAATTGAGTGTCACGCCTAAACCAAAGGACTTATGCCCACACTTCAACATGTATTTAGTTCAGGATGACCACCTGAAGCCTAAATGAGCATTAATTTGACCACACAACTCATTGCTATGAAGATACATTCAAACTCACAAAACGCGCTCAGCTCGGGCTGAAAATGCATTTAAAGCAATAAAAACTCAAATTGAGTGTCACACCTAAACCAAAGGACTTATTCACACACGTCAACATGTATTTTGTTCAGGATGACCACCTGAAGCCTAAATGAGCATTAATTTGACCACACAACTCATTCCTATGAAGATACATTCAAACTCACAAAACATGCTCAGCTCGGGCTGAAAATGCATTTAAAGCAATAAAAACTCAAATTGAATGTCACGCCTAAACCAAAGGACTTATGCACACACTTCAACATGTATTTTGTTCAGGATGACCACCTGAAGCCTAAATGAGCATTAATTTGACCACACAACTCATTCTATGAAGATACATTCAAACTCACAAAACGTGCTCAGCTCGAGCTGAAAATGCATTTAAAGCAATAAAAACTCAAATTGAGTGTCACGCCTAAACCAAAGGACTTATGCCCATACTTCAACATGTATTTAGTTCAGGATGACCACCTGAAGCCTAAATGAGCATTAATTTGACCACACAACTCATTCCTATGAAGATACATTCAAACTCACAAAACGTGCTCAGCTCGGGCTGAAAATGCATTTAAAGCAATAAAAACTCAAATTGAGTGTCACGCCTAAATCAAAGGACTTATGCACACACTTCAACATGTATTTTGTTCAGGATGACCACCTGAAGCCTAAATGAGCATTAATTTGACCACACAACTCATTCTATGAAGATACATTCAAACTCACAAAACGTGCTCAGCTCGGGCTGAAAATGCATTTAAAGCAATAAAAACTCAAATTGAGTGTCACGCCTAAACCAAAGGACTTATGCACACACTTCAACATGTATTTTGTACAGGATGGCCTCCTGAAGCCTAAATCAGCAATAATTTCACCACACAACTCATTCCTATGAAGATACATTCAAAGTCAGAAAGCGCGCTCAGCTCGGGCTGAAAATGCATTTAATTTAAAGCAATAAAAACTCAAATTGAGTGTCACACCTAAACCAAAGGATTTATGCACACACGTCAACATGTATTTTGTTCAGGATGACCACCTGAAGCCTAAATGAGCATTAATTTGACCACACAACTCATTCCTAGGAAGATACATTCAAATTCACAAAACATGGTCAGCTCGGGCTGAAAATGCATTTAAAGCAATAAAAACTCAAATTGAATGTCACGCCTAAACCAAAGGACTTATGCACACACTTCAACATGTATTTTGTTCAGGATGACCACCTGAAGCCTAAATGAGCATTAATTTGACCACACAACTCATTCTATGAAGATACATTCAAACTCACAAAACGTGCTCAGCTCGGGCTGAAAATGCATTTAAAGCAATAAAAACTCAAATTGAGTGTCACACCTAAACCAAAGGACTTATGCCCACACTTCAACATGTATTTAGTTCAGGATGACCACCTGAAGCCTAAATGAGCATTAATTTGACCACACAACTCATTCCTATGAAGATACATTCAAACTCACAAAACGTGCTCAGCTCGGGCTGAAAATGCATTTAAAGCAATAAAAACTCAAATTGAGTGTCACGCCTAAATCAAAGGACTTATGCACACACTTCAACATGTATTTTGTTCAGGATGACCACCTGAAGCCTAAATGAGCATTAATTTGACCACACAACTCATTCTATGAAGATACATTCAAACTCACAAAACGTGCTCAGCTCGGGCTGAAAATGCATTTAAAGCAATAAAAACTCAAATTGAGTGTCACGCCTAAACCAAAGGACTTATGCACACACTTCAACATGTATTTTGTTCAGGATGACCCCCTGAAGCCTAAATCAGCAATAATTTCACCACACAACTCATTCCTATGAAGATACATTCAAAGTCAGAAAGCGCGCTCAGCTCGGGCTGAAAATGCATTTAATTTAAAGCAATAAAAACTCAAATTGAGTGTCACGCCTAAACCAAAGGACTTATGCACACACTTCAACATGTATTTAGTTCAGGATGACCACCTGAAGCCTAAATGAGCATTAATTTGACCACACAACTCATTCCTATGAAGATACATTCAAACTCACAAAACGTGCTCAGCTCCGGCTGAAAATGCATTTAAAGCAATAAAAACTCAAATTGAGTGTCACACCTAAACCAAAGGACTTATGCACACACTTCAACATGTATCCTGAAGCCCATATGAGCATTAATTTGACTACACAACTCATTCCTATGAAGATACATTCAAACTCACAAAACGTGCTCAGCTCGGGCTGAAAATGCATTTAAAGCAATAAAAACTCAAATTGAGTGTCACACCTAAACCAAAGGACTTATGCACACACTTCAACATGTATTTTGTTCAGGATGACCTCCTGAAGCCCATATGAGCATTAATTTGACTACACAACTCATTCCTATGAAGATACATTCAAACTCACAAAACGTGCTCAGCTCGGGCTGAAAATGCATTTAAAGCAATAAAAACTCAAATTGAGTGTCACGCCTAAACC
Source organism: Hippocampus guttulatus (assembly GCF_054856545.1). Lineage (NCBI taxonomy): Eukaryota > Metazoa > Chordata > Actinopteri > Syngnathiformes > Syngnathidae > Hippocampus > Hippocampus guttulatus. The sequence continues at coordinate 37,917,201 of NC_141261.1, read as the reverse complement.
AAAGGACTTATGCACACACTTCAACATGTATTTAGTTCAGGATGACCACCTGAAGCCTAAATGAGCATTAATTTGACCACACAACTCATTCCTATGAAGATATTTTCAAACTCACAAAACGTGCTCAACTCGGGCTGAAAATGCATTTAAAGCAATAAAAACTCAAATTGAGTGTCACGCCTAAACCAAAGGACTTATGCACACACTTCAACATGTATTTTGTTCAGGATGACCTCCTGAAGCCTAAATAAGCATTCATTTGACCACACAACTCATTCCTATGAAGATACATTCAAACTCACAAAACGCGCTCAGCTCGGGCTGAAAATGCATTTAAAGCAATAAAAACTCAAATTGAGTGTCACACCTAAACCAAAGGACTTATGCACACACGTCAACATGTATTTTGTTCAGGATGACCACCTGAAGCCTAAATGAGCATTAATTTGACCACACAACTCATTCCTATGAAGATACATTCAAACTCACAAAACATGCTCAGCTCGGGCTGAAAATGCATTTAAAGCAATAAAAACTCAAATTGAGTGTCACGCCTAAACCAAAGGACTTATGCACACACTTCAACATGTATTTTGTTCAGGATGACCTCCTGAAGCCCATATGAGCATTAATTTGACCACACAACTCATTCCTATGAAGTTACATTCAAACACACAAAACGTGCTCAGCTCGGCCTGAAAATGCATTTAAAGCAATAAAAACTCAAATTGAGTGTCACACCTAAACCAAAGGACTTATGCACACACGTCAACATGTATTTTGTTCAGGATGACCACCTGAAGCCTAAATGAGCATTAATTTGACCACACAACTCATTCCTATGAAGATACATTCAAAGTCAGAAAGCGCGCTCAGCTCGGGCTGAAAATGCATTTAATTTAAAGCAATAAAAACTCAAATTGAGTGTCACGCCTAAACCAAAGGACTTATGCACACACTTCAACATGTATTTAGTTCAGGATGACCACCTGAAGCCTAAATGAGCATTAATTTGACCACACAACTCATTCCTATGAAGATACATTCAAACTCACAAAACGTGCTCAGCTCGGGCTGAAAATGCATTTAAAGCAATAAAAACTCAAATTGAGTGTCACGCCTAAACCAAAGGAATTATGCACACACTTCAACATGTATTTTGTTCAGGATGACCTCCTGAAGCCTAAATCAGCAATAATTTCACCACACAACTCATTACTATGAAGATACATTCAAAGTCAGAAAGCGCGCTCAGCTCGGGCTGAAAATGCATTTAATTTAAAGCAATAAAAACTCAAATTGAGTGTCACGCCTAAACCAAAGGACTTATGCACACACTTCAACATGTATTTTGTTCAGGATGACCACCTGAAGCCTAAATGAGCATTAATTTGACCAGACAACTCATTCTATGAAGATACATTCAAACTCACAAAACGTGCTCAGCTCGGGCTGAAAATGCATTTAAAGCAATAAAAACTCAAATTGAGTGTCACGCCTAAACCAAAGGACTTATGCCCACACTTCAACATGTATTTAGTTCAGGATGACCACCTGAAGCCTAAATGAGCAATAATTTGACCACACAACTCATTGCTATGAAGATACATTCAAACTCACAAAACGCGCTCAGCTCGGGCTGAAAATGCATTTAAAGCAATAAAAACTCAAATTGAGTGTCACACCTAAACCAAAGGACTTATTCACACACGTCAACATGTATTTTGTTCAGGATGACCACCTGAAGCCTAAATGAGCATTAATTTGACCACACAACTCATTCCTATGAAGATACATTCAAACTCACAAAACATGCTCAGCTCGGGCTGAAAATGCATTTAAAGCAATAAAAACTCAAATTGAATGTCACGCCTAAACCAAAGGACTTATGCACACACTTCAACATGTATTTTGTTCAGGATGACCACCTGAAGCCTAAATGAGCATTAATTTGACCACACAACTCATTCTATGAAGATACATTCAAACTCACAAAACGTGCTCAGCTCGGGCTGAAAATGCATTTAAAGCAATAAAAACTCAAATTGAGTGTCACGCCTAAACCAAAGGACTTATGCACACACTTCAACATGTATTTTGTTCAGGATGACCTCCTGAAGCCTAAATCAGCAATAATTTCACCACACAACTCATTACTATGAAGATACATTCAAAGTCAGAAAGCGCGCTCAGCTCGGGCTGAAAATGCATTTAATTTAAAGCAATAAAAACTCAAATTGAGTGTCACGCCTAAACCAAAGGACTTATGCACACACTTCAACATGTATTTTGTTCAGGATGACCACCTGAAGCCTAAATGAGCATTAATTTGACCAGACAACTCATTCTATGAAGATACATTCAAACTCACAAAACGTGCTCAGCTCGGGCTGAAAATGCATTTAAAGCAATAAAAACTCAAATTGAGTGTCACGCCTAAACCAAAGGACTTATGCCCACACTTCAACATGTATTTAGTTCAGGATGACCACCTGAAGCCTAAATGAGCATTAATTTGACCACACAACTCATTGCTATGAAGATACATTCAAACTCACAAAACGCGCTCAGCTCGGGCTGAAAATGCATTTAAAGCAATAAAAACTCAAATTGAGTGTCACACCTAAACCAAAGGACTTATTCACACACGTCAACATGTATTTTGTTCAGGATGACCACCTGAAGCCTAAATGAGCATTAATTTGACCACACAACTCATTCCTATGAAGATACATTCAAACTCACAAAACATGCTCAGCTCGGGCTGAAAATGCATTTAAAGCAATAAAAACTCAAATTGAATGTCACGCCTAAACCAAAGGACTTATGCACACACTTCAACATGTATTTTGTTCAGGATGACCACCTGAAGCCTAAATGAGCATTAATTTGACCACACAACTCATTCTATGAAGATACATTCAAACTCACAAAACGTGCTCAGCTCGAGCTGAAAATGCATTTAAAGCAATAAAAACTCAAATTGAGTGTCACGCCTAAACCAAAGGACTTATGCCCATACTTCAACATGTATTTAGTTCAGGATGACCACCTGAAGCCTAAATGAGCATTAATTTGACCACACAACTCATTCCTATGAAGATACATTCAAACTCACAAAACGTGCTCAGCTCGGGCTGAAAATGCATTTAAAGCAATAAAAACTCAAATTGAGTGTCACGCCTAAATCAAAGGACTTATGCACACACTTCAACATGTATTTTGTTCAGGATGACCACCTGAAGCCTAAATGAGCATTAATTTGACCACACAACTCATTCTATGAAGATACATTCAAACTCACAAAACGTGCTCAGCTCGGGCTGAAAATGCATTTAAAGCAATAACAACTCAAATTGAGTGTCACGCCTAAACCAAAGGACTTATGCACACACTTCAACATGTATTTTGTACAGGATGGCCTCCTGAAGCCTAAATCAGCAATAATTTCACCACACAACTCATTCCTATGAAGATACATTCAAAGTCAGAAAGCGCGCTCAGCTCGGGCTGAAAATGCATTTAATTTAAAGCAATAAAAACTCAAATTGAGTGTCACACCTAAACCAAAGGATTTATGCACACACGTCAACATGTATTTTGTTCAGGATGACCACCTGAAGCCTAAATGAGCATTAATTTGACCACACAACTCATTCCTAGGAAGATACATTCAAATTCACAAAACATGGTCAGCTCGGGCTGAAAATGCATTTAAAGCAATAAAAACTCAAATTGAATGTCACGCCTAAACCAAAGGACTTATGCACACACTTCAACATGTATTTTGTTCAGGATGACCACCTGAAGCCTAAATGAGCATTAATTTGACCACACAACTCATTCTATGAAGATACATTCAAACTCACAAAACGTGCTCAGCTCGGGCTGAAAATGCATTTAAAGCAATAAAAACTCAAATTGAGTGTCACACCTAAACCAAAGGACTTATGCCCACACTTCAACATGTATTTAGTTCAGGATGACCACCTGAAGCCTAAATGAGCATTAATTTGACCACACAACTCATTCCTATGAAGATACATTCAAACTCACAAAACGTGCTCAGCTCGGGCTGAAAATGCATTTAAAGCAATAAAAACTCAAATTGAGTGTCACGCCTAAATCAAAGGACTTATGCACACACTTCAACATGTATTTAGTTCAGGATGACCTCCTGAAGCCCATATGAGCATTAATTTGACCACACAACTCATTCCTATGAAGATACATTCAAACTCTCAAAACGCGCTCAGCTCGGGCTGAAAATGCATTTAAAGCAATAAAAACTCAAATTGAGTGTCACACCTAAACCAAAGGACTTATTCACACACGTCAACATGTATTTTGTTCAGGATGACCACCTGAAGCCTAAATGAGCATTAATTTGACCACACAACTCATTCCTATGAAGATACATTCAAACTCACAAAACATGCTCAGCTCGGGCTGAAAATGCATTTAAAGCAATAAAAACTCAAATTGAATGTCACGCCTAAACCAAAGGACTTATGCACACACTTCAACATGTATTTTGTTCAGGATGACCACCTGAAGCCTAAATGAGCATTAATTTGACCACACAACTCATTCTATGAAGATACATTCAAACTCACAAAACGTGCTCAGCTCGAGCTGAAAATGCATTTAAAGCAATAAAAACTCAAATTGAGTGTCACGCCTAAACCAAAGGACTTATGCCCATACTTCAACATGTATTTAGTTCAGGATGACCACCTGAAGCCTAAATGAGCATTAATTTGACCACACAACTCATTCCTATGAAGATACATTCAAACTCACAAAACGTGCTCAGCTCGGGCTGAAAATGCATTTAAAGCAATAAAAACTCAAATTGAGTGTCACGCCTAAATCAAAGGACTTATGCACACACTTCAACATGTATTTTGTTCAGGATGACCACCTGAAGCCTAAATGAGCATTAATTTGACCACACAACTCATTCTATGAAGATACATTCAAACTCACAAAACGTGCTCAGCTCGGGCTGAAAATGCATTTAAAGCAATAAAAACTCAAATTGAGTGTCACGCCTAAACCAAAGGACTTATGCACACACTTCAACATGTATTTTGTACAGGATGGCCTCCTGAAGCCTAAATCAGCAATAATTTCACCACACAACTCATTCCTATGAAGATACATTCAAAGTCAGAAAGCGCGCTCAGCTCGGGCTGAAAATGCATTTAATTTAAAGCAATAAAAACTCAAATTGAGTGTCACACCTAAACCAAAGGATTTATGCACACACGTCAACATGTATTTTGTTCAGGATGACCACCTGAAGCCTAAATGAGCATTAATTTGACCACACAACTCATTCCTAGGAAGATACATTCAAATTCACAAAACATGGTCAGCTCGGGCTGAAAATGCATTTAAAGCAATAAAAACTCAAATTGAATGTCACGCCTAAACCAAAGGACTTATGCACACACTTCAACATGTATTTTGTTCAGGATGACCACCTGAAGCCTAAATGAGCATTAATTTGACCACACAACTCATTCTATGAAGATACATTCAAACTCACAAAACGTGCTCAGCTCGGGCTGAAAATGCATTTAAAGCAATAAAAACTCAAATTGAGTGTCACACCTAAACCAAAGGACTTATGCCCACACTTCAACATGTATTTAGTTCAGGATGACCACCTGAAGCCTAAATGAGCATTAATTTGACCACACAACTCATTCCTATGAAGATACATTCAAACTCACAAAACGTGCTCAGCTCGGGCTGAAAATGCATTTAAAGCAATAAAAACTCAAATTGAGTGTCACGCCTAAATCAAAGGACTTATGCACACACTTCAACATGTATTTTGTTCAGGATGACCACCTGAAGCCTAAATGAGCATTAATTTGACCACACAACTCATTCTATGAAGATACATTCAAACTCACAAAACGTGCTCAGCTCGGGCTGAAAATGCATTTAAAGCAATAAAAACTCAAATTGAGTGTCACGCCTAAACCAAAGGACTTATGCACACACTTCAACATGTATTTTGTTCAGGATGACCCCCTGAAGCCTAAATCAGCAATAATTTCACCACACAACTCATTCCTATGAAGATACATTCAAAGTCAGAAAGCGCGCTCAGCTCGGGCTGAAAATGCATTTAATTTAAAGCAATAAAAACTCAAATTGAGTGTCACGCCTAAACCAAAGGACTTATGCACACACTTCAACATGTATTTAGTTCAGGATGACCACCTGAAGCCTAAATGAGCATTAATTTGACCACACAACTCATTCCTATGAAGATACATTCAAACTCACAAAACGTGCTCAGCTCCGGCTGAAAATGCATTTAAAGCAATAAAAACTCAAATTGAGTGTCACACCTAAACCAAAGGACTTATGCACACACTTCAACATGTATCCTGAAGCCCATATGAGCATTAATTTGACTACACAACTCATTCCTATGAAGATACATTCAAACTCACAAAACGTGCTCAGCTCGGGCTGAAAATGCATTTAAAGCAATAAAAACTCAAATTGAGTGTCACACCTAAACCAAAGGACTTATGCACACACTTCAACATGTATTTTGTTCAGGATGACCTCCTGAAGCCCATATGAGCATTAATTTGACTACACAACTCATTCCTATGAAGATACATTCAAACTCACAAAACGTGCTCAGCTCGGGCTGAAAATGCATTTAAAGCAATAAAAACTCAAATTGAGTGTCACGCCTAAACCAAAGGACTTATGCACACACTTCAACATGTATTTAGTTCAGGATGACCACCTGAAGCCTAAATGAGCATTAATTTGACCACACAACTCATTCCTATGAAGATATTTTCAAACTCACAAAACGTGCTCAACTCGGGCTGAAAATGCATTTAAAGCAATAAAAACTCAAATTGAGTGTCACGCCTAAACCAAAGGACTTATGCACACACTTCAACATGTATTTTGTTCAGGATGACCTCCTGAAGCCTAAATAAGCATTCATTTGACCACACAACTCATTCCTATGAAGATACATTCAAACTCACAAAACGCGCTCAGCTCGGGCTGAAAATGCATTTAAAGCAATAAAAACTCAAATTGAGTGTCACACCTAAACCAAAGGACTTATGCACACACGTCAACATGTATTTTGTTCAGGATGACCACCTGAAGCCTAAATGAGCATTAATTTGACCACACAACTCATTCCTATGAAGATACATTCAAACTCACAAAACATGCTCAGCTCGGGCTGAAAATGCATTTAAAGCAATAAAAACTCAAATTGAGTGTCACGCCTAAACCAAAGGACTTATGCACACACTTCAACATGTATTTTGTTCAGGATGACCTCCTGAAGCCCATATGAGCATTAATTTGACCACACAACTCATTCCTATAAATTACATTCAAACACACAAAACGTGCTCAGCTCGGCCTGAAAATGCATTTAAAGCAATAAAAACTCAAATTGAGTGTCACACCTAAACCAAAGGACTTATGCACACACGTCAACATGTATTTTGTTCAGGATGACCACCTGAAGCCTAAATGAGCATTAATTTGACCACACAACTCATTCCTATGAAGATACATTCAAACTCACAAAACATGCTCAGCTCGGGCTGAAAATGCATTTAAAGCAATAAAAACTCAAATTGAATGTCACGCCTAAACCAAAGGACTTATGCACACACTTCAACATGTATTTTGTTCAGGATGACCACCTGAAGCCTAAATGAGCATTAATTTGACCACACAACTCATTCTATGAAGATACATTCAAACTCACAAAACGTGCTCAGCTCGGGCTGAAAATGCATTTAAAGCAATAAAAACTCAAATTGAGTGTCACGCCTAAACCAAAGGACTTATGCCCACACTTCAACATGTATTTAGTTCAGGATGACCACCTGAAGCCTAAATGAGCATTAATTTGACCACACAACTCATTCCTATGAAGATACATTCAAACTCACAAAACGTGCTCAGCTCGGGCTGAAAATGCATTTAAAGGAATAAAAGCTCAAATTGAGTGTCACGCCTAAACCAAAGGACTTATGCACACAGTTCAACATGTATTTTGTTCAGGATGACCTCCTGAAGCCCATATGAGCATTAATTTGACCACACAACTCATTCCTATGAAGATACATTCAAACACACAAAACGTGCTCAGCTCGGCCTGAAAATGCATTTAAAGCAATAAAAACGCAAATTGAGTGTCACGCCTAAACCAAAGGACTTATGCACACACTTCAACATGTATTTTGTTCAGGATGACCACCTGACGCCTAAATAAGCATTAATTTGACCACACAACTCATTCCTATGAAGATACATTCAAAGTCAGAAAGCGCGCTCAGCTCGGGCTGAAAATGCATTTAATTTAAAGCAATAAAAACTCAAATTGAGTGTCACGCCTAAACCAAAGGACTTATGCACACACTTCAACATGTATTTTGTTCAGGATGACCTCCTGAAGCCTAAATAAGCATTAATTTGACCACACAACTCATTCCTATGACGATACATTCAAACTCACAAAACGCGCTCAGCTCGGGCTGAAAATGCATTTAAAGCAATAAAAACTCAAATTGAGTGTCACACCTAAACCAAAGGACTTATGCACACATATAAACATGTATTTAGTTCAGGATGACCCTCTGAACCCCATATGAGCATTAATTTGACTACACAACTCATTCCTATGAAGATACATTTAAACTCACAAAACTTGCTTAGCTCGGGCTGAAAATGCATTTAAAGCAATAAAAACTCAAATTGAGTGTCACGCCTAAACCAAAGGACTTATGCACACACTTCAACATGTATTTTGTTCAGGATGACCACCTGACGCCTAAATGAGCATTAATTTGACCACACAACTCATTCCTATGAAGATACATTCAAACTCACAAAACGTGCTCAACTCGGGCTGAAAATGCATTTAAAGCAATAAAAACTCAAATTGAGTGTCACGCCTAAACCAAAGGACTTATGCACACACTTCAACATGTATTTTGTTCAGGATGACCTCCTGAAGCCTAAATAAGCATTAATTTGACCACACAACTCATTCCTATGAAGATACATTCAAACTCACAAAACGCGCTCAGCTCGGGCTGAAAATGCATTTAAAGCAATAAAAACTCAAATTGAGTGTCACACCTAAACCAAAGGACTTATGCACACACTTCAACATGTATTTTGTTCAGGATGACCACCTGAAGCCTAAATGAGCATTAATTTGACCACACAACTCATTCCTATGAAGATACATTCAAACTCACAAAACGTGCTCAACTCGGGCTGAAAATGCATTTAAAGCAATAAAAGCTCAAATTGAGTGTCACGCCTAAACCAAAGGACTTATGCACACACTTCAACATGTATTTTGTTCAGGATGACCTCCTGAAGCCCATATGAGCATTAATTTGACTACACAACTCATTCCTATGAAGATACATTCAAACTCACAAAACGTGCTCAGCTCGGGCTGAAAATGCATTTAAAGCAATAAAAACTCAAATTGAGTGTCACGCCTAAACCAAAGGACTTATGCACACACTTCAACATGTATTTTGTTCAGGATGACCACCTGACGCCTAAATGAGCATTAATTTGACCACACAACTCATTCCTATGAAGATACATTCAAAGTCAGAAAGCGCGCTCAGCTCGGGCTGAAAATATATTTAATTTAAAGTAATAAAAACTCAAATTGAATGTCACGCCTAAACCAAAGGACTTATGCCCACACTTCAACATGTATTTTGTTCAGGATGACCTCCTGAAGCCTAAATAAGCATTAATTTGACCACACAACTCATTCCTATGACGATACATTCAAACTCACAAAACGCGCTCAGCTCGGGCTGAAAATGCATTTAAAGCAATAAAAACTCAAATTGAGTGTCACGCCTAAACCAAAGGACTTATGCCCACACTTCAACATGTATTTAGTTCAGGATGACCACCTGAAGCCTAAATGAGCATTAATTTGACCACACAACTCATTCCTATGAAGATACATTCAAACTCACAAAACGTGCTCAGCTCGGGCTGAAAATGCATTTAAAGGAATAAAAGCTCAAATTGAGTGTCACGCCTAAACCAAAGGACTTATGCACACACTTCAACATGTATTTTGTTCAGGATGACCTCCTGAAGCCCATATGAGCATTAATTTGACCACACAACTCATTCCTATGAAGATACATTCAAACACACAAAACGTGCTCAGCTCGGCCTGAAAATGCATTTAAAGCAATAAAAACGCAAATTGAGTGTCACGCCTAAACCAAAGGACTTATGCACACACTTCAACATGTATTTTGTTCAGGATGACCACCTGACGCCTAAATGAGCATTAATTTGACCACACAACTCATTCCTATGAAGATACATTCAAAGTCAGAAAGCGCGCTCAGCTCGGGCTGAAAATGCATTTAATTTAAAGCAATAAAAACTCAAATTGAGTGTCACGCCTAAACCAAAGGACTTATGCACACACTTCAACATGTATTTAGTTCAGGATGACCACCTGAAGCCTAAATGAGCATTAATTTGACTACACAACTCATTCCTATGAAGATACATTCAAACTCACAAAACGTGCTCAGCTCGGGCTGAAAATGCATTTAAAGCAATAAAAACTCAAATTGAGTGTCACACCTAAACCAAAGGACTTATGCACACACTTCAACATGTATTTTGTTCAGGATGACCTCCTGAAGCCTAAATTAGCATTAATTTGACCACACAACTCATTCCTATGACGATACATTCAAACTCACAAAACGCGCTCAGCTCGGGCTGAAAATGCATTTAAAGCAATAAAAACTCAAATTGAGTGTCACACCTAAACCAAAGGACTTATGCACACATATAAACATGTATTTAGTTCAGGATGACCACCTGAAGCCTAAATGAGCATTAATTTGACCACACATCTCATTCCTATGAAGATACATTCAAACTCACAAAACGTGCTCAGCTCGGGCTGAAAATGCATTTAAAGCAATAAAAACTCAAATTGAGTGTCACACCTAAACCAAAGGACTTATGCACACACTTCAACATGTATTTTGTTCAGGATGACCCTCTGAACCCCATATGAGCATTAATTTGACTACACAACTCATTCCTATGAAGATACATTTAAACTCACAAAACTTGCTTAGCTCGGGCTGAAAATGCATTTAAAGCAATAAAAACTCAAATTGAGTGTCACGCCTAAACCAAAGGACTTATGCACACACTTCAACATGTATTTTGTTCAGGATGACCACCTGACGCCTAAATGAGCATTAATTTGACCACACAACTCATTCCTATGAAGATACATTCAAACTCACAAAACGTGCTCAACTCGGGCTGAAAATGCATTTAAAGCAATAAAAACTCAAATTGAGTGTCACGCCTAAACCAAAGGACTTATGCACACACTTCAACATGTATTTTGTTCAGGATGACCACCTGAAGCCTAAATGAGCATTAATTTGACCACACAACTCATTCCTATGAAGATACATTCAAACTCACAAAACATGCTCAGCTCGGGCTGAAATGCATTTAAAGCAATAAAAACTCAAATTGAATGTCACGCCTAAACCAAAGGACTTATGCACACACTTCAACATGTATTTTGTTCAGGATGACCTCCTGAAGCCCATATGAGCATTAATTTGACTACACAACTCATTCCTATGAAGATACATTCAAACTCACAAAACGTGCTCAGCTCGGGCTGAAAATGCATTTAAAGCAATAAAAACTCAAATTGAGTGTCACGCCTAAACCAAAGGACTTATGCACACACTTCAACATGTATTTTGTTCAGGATGACCACCTGACGCCTAAATGAGCATTAATTTGACCACACAACTCATTCCTATGAAGATACATTCAAAGTCAGAAAGCGCGCTCAGCTCGGGCTGAAAATGCATTTAATTTAAAGCAATAAAAACTCAAATTGAGTGTCACGCCTAAACCAAAGGACTTATGCACACACTTCAACATGTATTTAGTTCAGGATGACCACCTGAAGCCTAAATGAGCATTAATTTGACTACACAACTCATTCCTATGAAGATACATTCAAACTCACAAAACATGCTCAGCTCGGGCTGAAAATGCATTTAAAGCAATAAAAACTCAAATTGAGTGTCACACCTAAACCAAAGGACTTATGCACACACTTCAACATGTATTTTGTTCAGGATGACCTCCTGAAGCCCATATGAGCAATAATTTGACTACACAACTCATTCCTATAAAGATACATTCAAACTCACAAAACGTGCTCAGCTCGGGCTGAAAATGCATTTAAAGCAATAAAAACTCAAATTGAGTGTCACGCCTAAACCAAAGGACTTATGCACACACTTCAACATGTATTTAGTTCAGGATGACCACCTGAAGCCTAAATGAGCATTAATTTGACCACACAACTCATTCCTATGAAGATACATTCAAACTCACAAAACGTGCTCAGCTCGGGCTGAAAATGCATTTAAAGCAATAAAAACTCAAATTGAGTGTCACGCCTAAACCAAAGGACTTATGCACACACTTCAACATGTATTTTGTTCAGGATGACCTCCTGAAGCCTAAATCAGCAATAATTTCACCACACAATTCATTCCTATGAAGATACATTCAAAGTCAGAAAGCGCGCTCAGCTCGGGCTGAAAATGCATTTAATTTAAAGCAATAAAAACTCAAATTGAGTGTCACGCCTAAACCAAAGGACTTATGCACACACTTCAACATGTATTTAGTTCTGGATGACCACCTGAAGCCTAAATGAGCATTAATTTGACCACACAACTCATTCCTATGAAGATACATTCAAACTCACAAAACGTGCTCAGCTCGGGCTGAAAATGCATTTAAAGCAATAAAAACTCAAATTGAGTGTCACACCTAAACCAAAGGACTTATGCACACACTTCAACATGTATTTTGTTCAGGATGACCTCCTGAAGCCCATATGAGCATTAATTTGACTACACAACTCATTCCTATGAAGATACATTCAAACTCACAAAACGTGCTCAGCTCGGGCTGAAAATGCATTTAAAGCAATAAAAACTCAAATTGAGTGTCACGCCTAAACCAAAGGACTTATGCACACACTTCATCATGTATTTAGTTCAGGATGACCACCTGAAGCCTAAATGAGCATTAATTTGACCACACAACTCATTCCTATGAAGATATTTTCAAACTCACAAAACGTGCTCAACTCGGGCTGAAAATGCATTTAAAGCAATAAAAACTCAAATTGAGTGTCACACCTAAACCAAAGGACTTATTCACACACGTCAACATGTATTTTGTTCAGGATGACCTCCTGAAGCCTAAATGAGCATTAATTTGACCACACAACTCATTCCTATGAAGATACATTCAAACTCACAAAACATGCTCAGCTCGGGCTGAAAATGCATTTAAAGCAATAAAAACTCAAATTGAATGTCACGCCTAAACCAAAGGACTTATGCACACACTTCAACATGTATTTTGTTCAGGATGACCACCTGAAGCCTAAATGAGCATTAATTTGACCACACAACTCATTCTATGAAGATACATTCAAACTCACAAAACGTGCTCAGCTCGGGCTGAAAATGCATTTAAAGCAATAAAAACTCAAATTGAGTGTCACGCCTAAACCAAAGGATTTATGCCCACACTTCAACATGTATTTAGTTCAGGATGACCACCTGAAGCTTAAATGAGCATTAATTTGACCACACAACTCATTCCTATGAAGATACATTCAAACTCACAAAACGTGCTCAGCTCGGGCTGAAAATGCATTTAAAGCAATAAAAACTCAAATTGAGTGTCACGCCTAAACCAAAGGACTTATGCACACACTTCAACATGTATTTTGTTCAGGATGGCCTCCTGAAGCCTAAATCAGCAATAATTTCACCACACAACTCATTCCTATGAATATACATTCAAAGTCAGAAAGCGCGCTCAGCTCGGGCTGAAAATGCATTTAATTTAAAGCAATAAAAACTCAAATTGAGTGTCACACCTAAACCAAAGGACTTATGCACACACGTCAACATGTATTTTGTTCAGGATGACCACCTGAAGCCTAAATGAGCATTAATTTGACCACACACTCATTCCTATGAAGATACATTCAAACTCACAAAACGTGCTCAGCTTGGGCTGAAAATGCATTTAAAGCAATAAAAACTCAAATTGAATGTCACGCCTAAACCAAAGGACTTATGCACACACTTCAACATGTATTTTGTTCAGGATGACCACCTGAAGCCTAAATGAGCATTAATTTGACCACACAACTCATTCTATGAAGATACATTCAAACTCACAAAACGTGCTCAGCTTGGGCTGAAAATGCATTTAAAGCAATAAAAACTCAAATTGAGTGTCACACCTAAACCAAAGGACTTATGCCCACACTTCAACATGTATTTAGTTCAGGATGACCACCTGAAGCCTAAATGAGCATTAATTTGACCACACAACTCATTCCTATGAAGATACATTCAAACTCACAAAACGTGCTCAGCTCGGGCTGAAAATGCATTTAAAGCAATAAAAACTCAAATTGAGTGTCACGCCTAAATCAAAGGACTTATGCACACACTTCAACATGTATTTTGTTCAGGATGACCTCCTGAAGCCCATATGAGCATTAATTTGACCACACAACTCATTCCTATGAAGATACATTCAAACACACAAAACGTGCTCAGCTCGGCCTGAAAATGCATTTAAAGCAATAAAAACGCAAATTGAGTGTCACGCCTAAACCAAAGGACTTATGCACACACTTCAACATGTATTTTGTTCAGGATGACCACCTGACGCCTAAATGAGCATTAATTTGACCACACAACTCATTCCTATGAAGATACATTCAAAGTCAGAAAGCGCGCTCAGCTCGGGCTGAAAATGCATTTAATTTAAAGCAATAAAAACTCAAATTGAGTGTCACGCCTAAACCAAAGGACTTATGCACACACTTCAACATGTATTTAGTTCAGGATGACCACCTGAAGCCTAAATGAGCATTAATTTGACTACACAACTCATTCCTATGAAGATACATTCAAACTCACAAAACGTGCTCAGCTCGGGCTGAAAATGCATTTAAAGCAATAAAAACTCAAATTGAGTGTCACACCTAAACCAAAGGACTTATGCACACACTTCAACATGTATTTTGTTCAGGATGACCTCCTGAAGCCTAAATAAGCATTAATTTGACCACACAACTCATTCCTATGACGATACATTCAAACTCACAAAACGCGCTCAGCTCGGGCTGAAAATGCATTTAAAGCAATAAAAACTCAAATTGAGTGTCACACCTAAACCAAAGGACTTATGCACACATATAAACATGTATTTAGTTCAGGATGACCACCTGAAGCCTAAATGAGCATTAATTTGACCACACATCTCATTCCTATGAAGATACATTCAAACTCACAAAACGTGCTCAGCTCGGGCTGAAAATGCATTTAAAGCAATAAAAACTCAAATTGAGTGTCACACCTAAACCAAAGGACTTATGCACACACTTCAACATGTATTTTGTTCAGGATGACCCTCTGAACCCCATATGAGCATTAATTTGACTACACAACTCATTCCTATGAAGATACATTTAAACTCACAAAACTTGCTTAGCTCGGGCTGAAAATGCATTTAAAGCAATAAAAACTCAAATTGAGTGTCACGCCTAAACCAAAGGACTTATGCACACACTTCAACATGTATTTTGTTCAGGATGACCACCTGACGCCTAAATGAGCATTAATTTGACCACACAACTCATTCCTATGAAGATACATTCAAACTCACAAAACGTGCTCAACTCGGGCTGAAAATGCATTTAAAGCAATAAAAACTCAAATTGAGTGTCACGCCTAAACCAAAGGACTTATGCACACACTTCAACATGTATTTTGTTCAGGATGACCACCTGAAGCCTAAATGAGCATTAATTTGACCACACAACTCATTCCTATGAAGATACATTCAAACTCACAAAACATGCTCAGCTCGGGCTGAAAATGCATTTAAAGCAATAAAAACTCAAATTGAATGTCACGCCTAAACCAAAGGACTTATGCACACACTTCAACATGTATTTTGTTCAGGATGACCTCCTGAAGCCCATATGAGCATTAATTTGACTACACAACTCATTCCTATGAAGATACATTCAAACTCACAAAACGTGCTCAGCTCGGGCTGAAAATGCATTTAAAGCAATAAAAACTCAAATTGAGTGTCACGCCTAAACCAAAGGACTTATGCACACACTTCAACATGTATTTTGTTCAGGATGACCACCTGACGCCTAAATGAGCATTAATTTGACCACACAACTCATTCCTATGAAGATACATTCAAAGTCAGAAAGCGCGCTCAGCTCGGGCTGAAAATGCATTTAATTTAAAGCAATAAAAACTCAAATTGAGTGTCACGCCTAAACCAAAGGACTTATGCACACACTTCAACATGTATTTAGTTCAGGATGACCACCTGAAGCCTAAATGAGCATTAATTTGACTACACAACTCATTCCTATGAAGATACATTCAAACTCACAAAACATGCTCAGCTCGGGCTGAAAATGCATTTAAAGCAATAAAAACTCAAATTGAGTGTCACACCTAAACCAAAGGACTTATGCACACACTTCAACATGTATTTTGTTCAGGATGACCTCCTGAAGCCCATATGAGCAATAATTTGACTACACAACTCATTCCTATAAAGATACATTCAAACTCACAAAACGTGCTCAGCTCGGGCTGAAAATGCATTTAAAACAATAAAAACTCAAATTGAGTGTCACGCCTAAACCAAAGGACTTATGCACACACTTCAACATGTATTTAGTTCAGGATGACCACCTGAAGCCTAAATGAGCATTAATTTGACCACACAACTCATTCCTATGAAGATACATTCAAACTCACAAAACGTGCTCAGCTCGGGCTGAAAATGCATTTAAAGCAATAAAAACTCAAATTGAGTGTCACGCCTAAACCAAAGGACTTATGCACACACTTCAACATGTATTTTGTTCAGGATGACCTCCTGAAGCCTAAATCAGCAATAATTTCACCACACAATTCATTCCTATGAAGATACATTCAAAGTCAGAAAGCGCGCTCAGCTCGGGCTGAAAATGCATTTAATTTAAAGCAATAAAAACTCAAATTGAGTGTCACGCCTAAACCAAAGGACTTATGCACACACTTCAACATGTATTTAGTTCTGGATGACCACCTGAAGCCTAAATGAGCATTAATTTGACCACACAACTCATTCCTATGAAGATACATTCAAACTCACAAAACGTGCTCAGCTCGGGCTGAAAATGCATTTAAAGCAATAAAAACTCAAATTGAGTGTCACACCTAAACCAAAGGACTTATGCACACACTTCAACATGTATTTTGTTCAGGATGACCTCCTGAAGCCCATATGAGCATTAATTTGACTACACAACTCATTCCTATGAAGATACATTCAAACTCACAAAACGTGCTCAGCTCGGGCTGAAAATGCATTTAAAGCAATAAAAACTCAAATTGAGTGTCACGCCTAAACCAAAGGACTTATGCACACACTTCATCATGTATTTAGTTCAGGATGACCACCTGAAGCCTAAATGAGCATTAATTTGACCACACAACTCATTCCTATGAAGATATTTTCAAACTCACAAAACGTGCTCAACTCGGGCTGAAAATGCATTTAAAGCAATAAAAACTCAAATTGAGTGTCACACCTAAACCAAAGGACTTATTCACACACGTCAACATGTATTTTGTTCAGGATGACCTCCTGAAGCCTAAATGAGCATTAATTTGACCACACAACTCATTCCTATGAAGATACATTCAAACTCACAAAACATGCTCAGCTCGGGCTGAAAATGCATTTAAAGCAATAAAAACTCAAATTGAATGTCACGCCTAAACCAAAGGACTTATGCACACACTTCAACATGTATTTTGTTCAGGATGACCACCTGAAGCCTAAATGAGCATTAATTTGACCACACAACTCATTCTATGAAGATACATTCAAACTCACAAAACGTGCTCAGCTCGGGCTGAAAATGCATTTAAAGCAATAAAAACTCAAATTGAGTGTCACGCCTAAACCAAAGGATTTATGCCCACACTTCAACATGTATTTAGTTCAGGATGACCACCTGAAGCTTAAATGAGCATTAATTTGACCACACAACTCATTCCTATGAAGATACATTCAAACTCACAAAACGTGCTCAGCTCGGGCTGAAAATGCATTTAAAGCAATAAAAACTCAAATTGAGTGTCACGCCTAAACCAAAGGACTTATGCACACACTTCAACATGTATTTTGTTCAGGATGGCCTCCTGAAGCCTAAATCAGCAATAATTTCACCACACAACTCATTCCTATGAATATACATTCAAAGTCAGAAAGCGCGCTCAGCTCGGGCTGAAAATGCATTTAATTTAAAGCAATAAAAACTCAAATTGAGTGTCACACCTAAACCAAAGGACTTATGCACACACGTCAACATGTATTTTGTTCAGGATGACCACCTGAAGCCTAAATGAGCATTAATTTGACCACACACTCATTCCTATGAAGATACATTCAAACTCACAAAACGTGCTCAGCTTGGGCTGAAAATGCATTTAAAGCAATAAAAACTCAAATTGAATGTCACGCCTAAACCAAAGGACTTATGCACACACTTCAACATGTATTTTGTTCAGGATGACCACCTGAAGCCTAAATGAGCATTAATTTGACCACACAACTCATTCTATGAAGATACATTCAAACTCACAAAACGTGCTCAGCTTGGGCTGAAAATGCATTTAAAGCAATAAAAACTCAAATTGAGTGTCACACCTAAACCAAAGGACTTATGCCCACACTTCAACATGTATTTAGTTCAGGATGACCACCTGAAGCCTAAATGAGCATTAATTTGACCACACAACTCATTCCTATGAAGATACATTCAAACTCACAAAACGTGCTCAGCTCGGGCTGAAAATGCATTTAAAGCAATAAAAACTCAAATTGAGTGTCACGCCTAAATCAAAGGACTTATGCACACACTTCAACATGTATTTTGTTCAGGATGACCACCTGAAGCCTAAATGAGCATTAATTTGACCACACAACTCATTCTATGAAGATACATTCAAACTCACAAAACGTGCTCAGCTCGGGCTGAAAATGCATTTAAAGCAATAAAAACTCAAATTGAGTGTCACGCCTAAACCAAAGGACTTATGCACACACTTCAACATGTATTTTGTTCAGGATGACCTCCTGAAGCCTAAATCAGCAATAATTCCACCACACAACTCATTCCTATGAAGATACATTCAAAGTCAGAAAGCGCGCTCAGCTCGGGCTGAAAATGCATTTAATTTAAAGCAATAAAAACTCAAATTGAGTGTCACGCCTAAACCAAAGGACTTATGCACACACTTCAACATGTATTTAGTTCAGGATGACCACCTGAAGCCTAAATGAGCATTAATTTGACCACACAACTCATTCCTATTGTTAAGGAAATATTCCGCTAGAAGTAGTAGTAGAACATTGTTGAGGAATCATCTTGCTATGAGAACTATTGACACTAGTCTCTGTCCTGAACATCTGCTGAAGTACTTAAAACAAAGAATGTAGTGTGAAGTTTAGGTCCTATTTTCACTTGGTTAATTAACAGCCCCCCGAGGGTTTTCCTGCCTCCACCACCTCATATAAATCCCTGAAGGCTGTCAAGTGCCCTCAAAGAGGAACCCTAATCTCAAGATCCGTGACCAACAGCAGTGGTCTATACTTCGTCATCATTTCAAGGTCGAACTTTGCTTGACCTTCTTTGTCTCTAGTTTTTTGCTTAGGTAGGTTTAATGGTTATGGTGTTGTTCCTCTCTGCTAGTTGTGTTTGTTCAGGCACTTGAGAGAAACAATGTAGAATGCTGTTAAAGGTATTTTCTGCTCGCTGTGTTTACAATCACCTTTAGTGCCCTCGAACCCCACCGCTCCCAACTTCTTCCAGCCACGCCGGGTTAGATGACATGTTACTTTCTTTGTTTCAGGGATTTGCATGAGAGGCGTACCTCCCCGCCTCTCATTATCATATTGTCTCTATATAATCTCATGAATGTGTTTCTTTGACGCTTCCGAAAGAAATCTGAAACTCTCGGAAGCCCAAATCGATTTGTGCTGTGCTGTGATAAACTGAAAAAGTACGACGTGGTGTTTGGTCTTTATTCCACCTTACAGAGGTATAAAAGGACTTGTGTCCAAGGAGAGCAAGAAGCAAACGAAAAGCTCACTCTCCTCAACAAATGGCGTCACGAACAGGATCCCTCTGGAAAAAGACAGACACCGGTTCCAAGACCTTCAAGATCAGGCAGTAACCAGGGGCCCCGCTAAATAAGGTAAGACACACCTGTTCCTGCTATTACGGGCGAAGTGTCAAGATTCGGCTTATGTCCAATCAGGACCGATCAAATCAAACTGCTCTGATCCTGAACGTGTTGAACCAAGTATAGTGATTGGATCTTGTAGGTGGCAAATAACAAATTGATAATGAGTTTTAAGAGATATGTGAATTGATAATGAGTTTTAAGAGATATGTGACTATGGAAAAATGAAGTACTGTACAGGAAAAAGGAATTAAAGGATAGGTGTGAGGTATATTCAAAACAATATACCGTCCAAACTTTGCCACTGAGTAGTAGATAACTGAATTGGCACAGTTATTGAGTCACCACGTAGGCGGTTTAAATTAGGTAGAACCGTTGAGACATAGGTTTGGCTAGTAGCTGACGAGCAAAGACCAAACTGAGTTAGTAGGCAATTAAAAAATTAGTGGTTAATTGCTGGAGCAGGTCCAGGTAATTTTTATTATTCTGGATGCTGTCAAAATGCAGGACTGCCGACTGGAGATCGGGGCCTGAGTAAACAGCTGTATTTTTAGGGCAAGTTAGGGACAGCTCCATTGTTACAATTGGAGAATTACGTGACGTCACACGGTCCATAAGGGAGTATATTGGACGGTGAGTATGATAAAAACATGGTGAACTGTAAGATGGACGGAAGGCCTGATGGCAAGAAAACGGTTGAAATACCGTCTGGTGGTAAGTAGGAAAGAAAGGAAGGCGAATGCATTGCGCAGAGAGAGAAAAGGGCGAATGCACTGCGCAGAGGGGTAAGTAAAGCGAGAAAACAAGGATTTAAGAATAAATTGTAAGAATAAGACAATAGTTTGAAATATAAAAAGAAAAAGCTAAGTCAAATTCAATTCGAGCTATACTAATAATAATAATAATAATATTACTAATAATACATTTTATTTGTGGACGCCTTTCGAGGAACTCAAGGACACCTTACAACAAGCAGTTAAAATCACGAATACGATGTGAAAACAACATCAAATAAAATAAGGAAAAATACAACAAAAAGAATAATGGCTTTATGGTCCGAGTGAATAGGCTTGTCCAAACAGATGTGTTTTGAGGTCAGATAGGTATGGAGGGGCTAGGTTATGGATGGCTTTGAATGTGAGGAGTGAGAGAAGAGCGGAGCCGGCGGATGTTTCTATGATGATAATGTGCAGAACGAGTGATGTGGTTGATATGTGAGGGGAAAAGAGAGAGTCAAGTTGACAAGTAGAGGTTTTTATATATATTGCATTTCATGGGCGGTTTGACCACTGCCTTCGACATCGGAAAAAGAAAAAAATGAACAAACAAAGTAACTCCGACAAAGTTATGATAAACAAGGCAGCGATGATGCCTCCTCCACCGCATGGGGTGAGGAGCGCTAAATTTATGACCCCACTACAAGTGCCGAGCGGCCATATGAACATAGGCGAGGAAAGGGGGATAACACATACTAGCCATTTTACTGGCCCCCACCCGAATCCATTGTGTGCCAAGCTTCCCCCTGATCTGCCCAGGGTGGTTCATAAACAATTGGTAAAATTAGAAAAATGTATGCAAATTAAACAGGATAATGAGAGCATGAGTGTTTGGGATGCAACCACTTTTATAACCAGGGAGACTGAATTGATGAGGCAAATGTTGCTGGATTTGCCTAAAATTGACTATGACATACAGTTATGGGCAATAGACTGGCTTAAGAGTAAGTATTTACCCAAAGAGATTATGGACCTTTTAGAGGGAATAGCCTCTTGCAAATTGACTAGGTTGAATAATAGAAAATCTGACGCGCTGAGTTCCCTTTATCCAACAACATTGGGTCCTCTACAACAATTGGCGTTTGAATTGTTATCTGAGGTACACCCAATGACTTATTTGGTTAATTGTATAGATGCTTGGGTGACTGCAACTGGGAAGGACCCCAATAGTCATCCATTGACTCAAGCTTTGTTCAGGCAAGCAGTGCTGGGGGGTTGTCCGTCTGATGTGCAGAAAATGATGACTAACTCTCCCACTCTCCCCACTTCAGATGACGTGAACTGGCAAACTCATTTCCTATATTATGTGCAGCAATCTCGAATGAGAACCGAGGAAGAGACTGAGAAAACATCCAAGCTACAGAACAACTCTTTGAACCCACGAGTAGAAGAGGCTAAGAGAGCCACCAGTAATGCATGCAAAAAAGAGAAACTTGGGAGATCTAATCAATTGTCAATCAGTGTCTCTCAACAGGCTCCACCACGGCTGATCACACCCCCACCGCAGGTCCAAGCCCCACCTCAACATTACGACCTGCCCACAAGGCAGGGCCGAGACGCATGGCTGGGGGGAGGTCCGAGACGGGAAGGTGGGCGTGGACGAGGAAGTCACGGGAGCCAAGCTGGCTGTTTCATTTGTGGTGATGTGAATCATTGGACAAGGAAATGCCCGCACCGCCGGCACCCACCTGTTCATCAATCAGGCTATGATCAACAAGCCCCGACTCCTCCTCCACAAAACCAACAACAATGACAGGATACGGCACCCCCACATGGACAATACCCATCTGCTCCATGGGTAACCGAATCCCCAACAATAGGGATCGCTGCTGGCCTCACTGAAAGACTGTCATGAACTTGAACATGCTGGACCACACTTGCTCCCAATGCCTGCTGATACAAGGCTGACTGTTGCTAAAGTCAGCCGATGACCCACCACTGAACTCTGTCTTCCAACAGTATCGGCTTTGGTCTCCTTAGACTTCCTCCATATGACCTTACCATCCACTGATGGGTCCTTCCCACTGCACAATGCTTTTGACAAACTAGAGAATGAAATATATCGCATGGCCTGGTTGGATGAAACACAAGGCAATTTATTTAATGTTCCCTCCTCCTCAATTATTGTAGGTCCTGAAGGGTGTGGCAGCCAGAGTGGACCTGTCAGAGGATCTCATCTCATTGACTGGTATCTATGGCCGCGCTGCACGTACTGTTTTTGCCGTCTACTCAAATATACAATAATTCTCGTTTGTACACATTCTTCTGTAATCGATTTAGATAAGGTTGTTCCATATACCACTTTCAGGATCGTATAGGGACTTTTCTCATTCTCTCACCTTGGAGTTAAATTATGCTACACTCGTTTGCCCCACGTATTCACTTTTGTCTTCTGGAATTTTTATTCAAGTGCTTAAACAGCTACTCTACGCTTTTCGACCTACGGATGGCGTTGTACTTGTTCGGTATGGTAATGTTCTTCTCGATGCATCATCTAAGATTTGCTGTTTGGATGCCGCAAGGTGGTTCCTTTGACGTTTGGCTTTTTGCAGTTTCAAACTATCGCATGGAAAAAATTACAATTCGCTCTGCCTTTAAATTTTAGGGGAGATTGAACACATCAGAAGGTACAGCGATGCCGGTTTCTCTTGTGCGGCCTGATTTAGCTGATTTACTTGGATATTTCCGAAAAAGAAGGCTTTGTTTCTGTAGTTCTTTTTCAGAAAAGAGAGGGAAATGTGGATGACAGGAACATGAACAACAGGGAAGTAAAAGACAAATTTTGATGAATTTTGACATACGTCCGCATGCAATTGGACCCAATTGAACAAAAACATTCAGCATGTGTCAGATATGCGGCAGCATTAGGCAAATGTTTGAAAAAAGTGGATCACATTGTGTTGAACAATCCCCTTACGGTCCTTACTTCTCACGCAGTGGCGGCATTTGTCTGTTCTAAAGATTTTACGATGTCAGCAAAACGAAGTGACAAATTGGACAGAATTTTACACAGACCCAATCTGACATACAAATCAGAAGGAATCAATGCGGCAGATGGAATGGTTGAAGGCGCACCCCATTGTTGTGCCGACCTTTCCCTGAATGAAGAAAAGCTCAGAGAAGGTTTGTATGCCGCACCAATATCGGAACCAGATTATAGCGTGTTCACAGATGGCTGTTGCTTTAGACATCCAACAGAAGGGCTGATCTCGGCCTATTCGGTAATAATCGATGATGGCCAACAAACAAGACAATTTAAGATACAAGAAACTGACAGAATAGAAGGGAAACAGTCGGCCCAGAGAGCCGAGCTGGTAGCAGTTATAAGGGCACTAGAGAGGGCGCAAGGGTTAAGGGTTAACATCTACACGGATTCAGCATATGTAGTCGGGGCGATTTTTACAGAGATGCCCCTCTGGCGAAGGAATGGGTACAGAACAGCAGCCGGAACATCAATTAAACATAGTGTGGAAATCCAAAGACTCGGAGAGGCTCTGTTAAAACCAAAAGAAGTAGCCATTGTTAAATGCAGGGCACATACTGGAGGGACTTCCTATGTAGAAGTGGGAAATGACAGGGCAGATAAGGTAGCGAAAGAGACAGCGGGCTACAAGGTGAGCCAGCCAGTGATGGTCGTAGAACCAACAATGGGGAAGATGTATGATCTGGACATTAACCACCTTCTTGCAGATCAAGAGAGGGCATCCCCTGAGGAGAAGAACTACTGGCTATGCACAAACAGGGTGGCCAGGGATGAGACTGGTTTGTATCGGCACAAAACAGACGGACGCCCAGTTCCGTCAGCAGATAAATTGAAGACTCTAATTCACGAGGCACACGGTCCAGCTCATTTGGCAAAAAGGAATGTGGCAGATAAATTAAGATCCTGGTATCATCCTCGCCTTCTGGATATGGTAAATGAGGTAGTTTTGGGGTGTGAGGTCTGTAATCGACATAATGTAAGGAAAAGTCTCAGGACGGTACCTGGGGTGTATCTGCTACCCCGGGGTCCAGGTGAGGAAGTCGTTATCGATTTCACTGACATGATAGATAGGATTAGAGGCAAACGATACCTTCTAGTGATGGTGGACGCTTACACTCGATGGCCCGAGGCTTACGCATGTGGCAAAGAAGATGCGATGGCTGTAATTAAGATTTTGGTAAACCACTACGTTCCAACGCATGGGTTTCCGCGTGTGGTTCGATCGGATAATGGTACTCATTTCAAGAATAAACATCTCCAACAAGTCGAGCAGTTGTTGGGGCTTAAGCATAAATTTGGCACGGTTTATCATCCACAATCGCAAGGACTGGTTGAACGAATGAACCAAACGCTCAAACTAAAACTTTCCAAGATAATGGCATCGGCAAAACTGAATTGGGTCGATGCGCTGCCGATCGCGTTACTTGCTGTGAGGTCCACTATTAATTCTGCCACAGGTTTCACACCTTTTGAGCTGGAGCATGGCCAGGAGTTCCCTGGTCCGTGGCGATCGATGGACCAGGGCACTCTTCGACAGATGGTTCCCCATAAAGCATACATGGACTCATTGAGTGTTCTCGTCTCTCATTTCCAGAAGCAGACTGCACTCGGGTGTGGGCACCCGAACGAGCCAGGCGTGAAACCACAGACGTATCCGGAGCAGGTGTATCTAAGGGTCCTCAAGCGGAAGTGGCATCAGCCGAGATGAATGGGACCACGCAGAGTGACACAAAGGACCCATCATGCTGTCTACCGGGAAGGAATGCGTCAGCCCCAAGAAGCATCTCCAACTTCAAAGTGACATTCGGAAGGACAACTGGACGTGAAACCAAGACAAAGTTCTCAGGGGGCCCAGAACTAATAACATATCTTTCTGATTATACTGGTTATTTTGGTCTCTATTTCTCTACTAATGTGGGCACTGGTGTCAGGCTTCACTGAGACTGTTATTTCCGGCTGTAGTTTGTTTGATAATGCTTGCACAAGGGGGAATTTGTTGTTCCGCTTTGACGACGGATTTTGGCACTGAAGTTTTGTGATCACAATATTAATTGTGATCAAGAGAGGGATTTGTTAAGGAAATATTCCGCTAGAAGTAGTAGTAGAACATTGTTGAGGAATTTCATCTTGCTATGAGAACTATTGACACTAGTCTCTGTCCTGAACATCTGCTGAAGTACTTAAAACAAAGAATGTAGTGTGAAGTTTAGGTCCTATTTTCACTTGGTTAATTAACAGCCCCCCGAGGGTTTTCTTGCCTCCACCACCTCATATAAATCCCTGAAGGCTGTCAAGTGCCCTCAAAGAGGAACCCTAATCTCAAGATCTGTGACCAACAGCAGTGGTCTATACTTCGTCATCATTTCAAGGTCGAACTTTGCTTGACCTTCTTTGTCTCTAGTTTTTTGCTTAGGTAGGTTTAATGGTTATGGTGTTGTTCCTCTCTGCTAGTTGTGTTTGTTCAGGCACTTGAGAGAAACAATGTAGAATGTTGTTAAAGGTATTTTCTGCTCGCTGTGTTTACAATCACCTTTAGTGCCCTCGAACCCCACCGCTCCCAACTTCTTCCAGCCACGCCGGGTTAGATGACATGTTACTTTCTTTGTTTCAGGGATTTGCATGAGAGGCGTACCTCCCCGCCTCTCATTATCATATTGTCTCTATATAATCTCATGAATGTGTTTCTTTGACGCTTCCGAAAGAAATCTGAAACTCTCGGAAGCCCAAATCGATTTGTGCTGTGCTGTGATAAACTGAAAAAGTACGACGTGGTGTTTGGTCTTTATTCCACCTTACAGAGGTATAAAAGGACTTGTGTCCAAGGAGAGCAAGAAGCAAACGAAAAGCTCACTCTCCTCAACACCTATGAAGATACATTCAAACTCACAAAACGTGCTCAGCTCCGGCTGAAAATGCATTTAAAGCAATAAAAACTCAAATTGAGTGTCACACCTAAACCAAAGGACTTATGCACACACTTCAACATGTATTTTGTTCAGGATGACCTCCTGAAGCCCATATGAGCATTAATTTGACTACACAACTCATTCCTATGAAGATACATTCAAACTCACAAAACGTGCTCAGCTCAGGCTGAAAATGCATTTAAAGCAATAAAAACTCAAATTGAGTGTCACGCCTAAACCAAAGGACTTATGCACACACTTCAACATGTATTTAGTTCAGGATGACCACCTGAAGCCTAAATGAGCATTAATTTGACCACACAACTCATTCCTATGAAGATACATTCAAACTCACAAAACGTGCTCAACTCGGGCTGAAAATGCATTTAAAGCAATAAAAACTCAAATTGAGTGTCACGCCTAAACCAAAGGACTTATGCACACACTTCAACATGTATTTTGTTCAGGATGACCTCCTGAAGCCTAAATAAGCATTAATTTGACCACACAACTCATTCCTATGAAGATACATTCAAACTCACAAAACGCGCTCAGCTCGGGCTGAAAATGCATTTAAAGCAATAAAAACTCAAATTGAGTGTCACACCTAAACCAAAGGACTTATGCACACACGTCAACATGTATTTTGTTCAGGATGACCACCTGAAGCCTAAATGAGCATTAATTTGACCACACAACTCATTCCTATGAAGATACATTCAAACTCACAAAACATGCTCAGCTCGGGCTGAAAATGCATTTAAAGCAATAAAAACTCAAATTGAATGTCACGCCTAAACCAAAGGACTTATGCACACACTTCAACATGTATTTTGTTCAGGATGACCACCTGAAGCCTAAATGAGCATTAATTTGACCACACAACTCATTCCTATGAAGATACATTCAAACACACAAAACGTGCTCAGCTCGGCCTGAAAATGCATTTAAAGCAATAAAAACTCAAATTGAGTGTCACGCCTAAACCAAAGGACTTATGCACACACTTCAACATGTATTTTGTTCAGGATGACCTCCTGAAGCCTAAATCAGCAATAATTTGACCACACAACTCATTCCTATGAAGATACATTCAAAGTCAGAAAGCGCGCTCAGCTCGGGCTGAAAATGCATTTAATTTAAAGCAATAAAAACTCAAATTGAGTGTCACGCCTAAACCAAAGGACTTATGCACACACTTCAACATGTATTTTGTTCAGGATGACCACCTGAAGCCTAAATGAGCATTAATTTGACCACACAACTCATTCTATGAAGATACATTCAAACTCACAAAACGTGCTCAGCTCGGGCTGAAAATGCATTTAAAGCAATAAAAACTCAAATTGAGTGTCACGCCTAAACCAAAGGACTTATGCACACACTTCAACATGTATTTTGTTCAGGATGACCTCCTGAAGCCTAAATGAGCAATAATTTGACCACACAACTCATTCCTATGAAGATACATCCATCCATCCATTTTCCGAACCGCTTGATCCTCACTAGGGTCGCGGGGGGTGCTGGAGCCTATCCCAGCCGTCTTCGGGCAGTAGGCGGGGACACCCTGAATCAGTTGCCAGCCAATCGCAGGGCACACAGAGACGAACAACCATTCACGCTCACACTCACACCTAGGGACAATTTAGAGCGTCCAATCAGCCTGCCATGCATGTTTTTGGAATGTGGGAGGAAACCGGAGCACCCGGAGAAAACCCACGCAGGCCCGGGGAGAACATGCAAACTCCACACAGGGAGGCCGGAGCTGGAATTGAACCCGGTACCTCTGCACTGTGAAGCCGACGTGCTAACCACTGGACTACCGGGCCGCCCTATGAAGATACATTCAAACTCAAAAAACGTGCTCAGCTCGGGCTGAAAATGCATTTAAAGCAATAAAAACTCAAATTGAGTGTCACACCTAAACCAAAGGACTTATGCACTCACTTCAACATGTATTTTGTTCAGGATGACCTCCTGAAGCCCATATGAGCATTAATTTGACCACACAACTCATTCCTATGAAGATACATTCAAACTCACAAAACGTGCTCAACTCGGGCTGAAAATGCATTTAAAGCAATAAAAGCTCAAATTGAGTGTCACGCCTGAACCAAAGGACTTATGCACACACTTCAACATGTATTTTGTTCAGGATGACCTCCTGAAGCCCATATGGGCATTAATTTGACCACACAACTCATTCCTATGAAGATACATTCAAACACACAAAACGTGCTCAGCTCGGCCTGAAAATGCATTTAAAGCAATAAAAACTCAAATTGAGTGTCACGCCTAAACCAAAGGACTTATGCACACACTTCAACATGTATTTTGTTCAGGATGACCACCTGACGCCTAAATGAGCATTAATTTGACCACACAACTCATTCCTATGAAGATACATTCAAACTCACAAAACGTGCTCAACTCGGGCTGAAAATGCATTTAAAGCAATAAAAGCTCAAATTGAGTGTCACGCCTGAACCAAAGGACTTATGCACACACTTCAACATGTATTTTGTTCAGGATGACCTCCTGAAGCCCATATGGGCATTAATTTGACCACACAACTCATTCCTATGAAGATACATTCAAACACACAAAACGTGCTCAGCTCGGCCTGAAAATGCATTTAAAGCAATAAAAACTCAAATTGAGTGTCACGCCTAAACCAAAGGACTTATGCACACACTTCAACATGTATTTTGTTCAGGATGACCACCTGACGCCTAAATGAGCATTAATTTGACCACACAACTCATTCCTATGAAGATACATTCAAACTCACAAAACGTGCTCAGCTCGGGCTGAAAATGCATTTAAAGCAATAAAAACTCAAATTGAGTGTCACGCCTAAACCAAAGGACTTATGCACACACTTCAACATGTATTTTGTTCAGGATGACCTCCTGAAGCCTAAATCAGCAATAATTTGACCACACAACTCATTCCTATGAAGATACATTCAAAGTCAGAAAGCGCGCTCAGCTCGGGCTGAAAATGCATTTAAAGCAATAAAAACTCAAATTGAGTGTCACGCCTAAACCAAAGGACTTATGCACACACTTCAACATGTATTTAGTTCAGGATGACCACCTGAAGCCTAAATGAGCATTAATTTGACCACACAACTCATTCCTATGAAGATACATTCAAACTCACAAAACGTGCTCAGCTTGGGCTGAAAATGCATTTAAAGCAATAAAAACTCAAATTGAGTGTCACACCTAAACCAAAGGACTTATGCACACACGTCAACATGTATTTTGTTCAGGATGACCACCTGAAGCCTAAATGAGCATTAATTTGACCACACAACTCATTCCTATGAAGATACATTCAAACTCACAAAACATGCTCAGCTCGGGCTGAAAATGCATTTAAAGCAATAAAAACTCAAATTGAATGTCACGCCTAAACCAAAGGACTTATGCACACACTTCAACATGTATTTTGTTCAGGATGACCACCTGAAGCCTAAATGAGCATTAATTTGACCACACAACTCATTCCTATGAAGATACATTCAAACACACAAAACGTGCTCAGCTCGGCCTGAAAATGCATTTAAAGCAATAAAAACTCAAATTGAGTGTCACGCCTAAACCAAAGGACTTATGCACACACTTCAACATGTATTTTGTTCAGGATGACCTCCTGAAGCCTAAATCAGCAATAATTTGACCACACAACTCATTCCTATGAAGATACATTCAAAGTCAGAAAGCGCGCTCAGCTCGGGCTGAAAATGCATTTAATTTAAAGCAATAAAAACTCAAATTGAGTGTCACGCCTAAACCAAAGGACTTATGCACACACTTCAACATGTATTTTGTTCAGGATGACCACCTGAAGCCTAAATGAGCATTAATTTGACCACACAACTCATTCTATGAAGATACATTCAAACTCACAAAACGTGCTCAGCTCGGGCTGAAAATGCATTTAAAGCAATAAAAACTCAAATTGAGTGTCACGCCTAAACCAAAGGACTTATGCACACACTTCAACATGTATTTTGTTCAGGATGACCTCCTGAAGCCTAAATGAGCAATAATTTGACCACACAACTCATTCCTATGAAGATACATTCAAACTCAAAAAACGTGCTCAGCTCGGGCTGAAAATGCATTTAAAGCAATAAAAACTCAAATTGAGTGTCACACCTAAACCAAAGGACTTATGCACTCACTTCAACATGTATTTTGTTCAGGATGACCTCCTGAAGCCCATATGAGCATTAATTTGACCACACAACTCATTCCTATGAAGATACATTCAAACTCACAAAACGTGCTCAGCTCGGGCTGAAAATGCATTTAAAGCAATAAAAACTCAAATTGAGTGTCACGCCTAAACCAAAGGACTTATGCACACACTTCAATATGTATTTTGTTCACGATGACCACCTGAAGCCTAAATGAGCATTATTTTGACCACACAACTCATTCCTATGAAGATACATTCAAACTCACAAAACGTGCTCAACTCGGGCTGAAAATGCATTTAAAGCAATAAAAGCTCAAATTGAGTGTCACGCCTGAACCAAAGGACTTATGCACACACTTCAACATGTATTTTGTTCAGGATGACCTCCTGAAGCCCATATGGGCATTAATTTGACCACACAACTCATTCCTATGAAGATACATTCAAACACACAAAACGTGCTCAGCTCGGCCTGAAAATGCATTTAAAGCAATAAAAACTCAAATTGAGTGTCACGCCTAAACCAAAGGACTTATGCACACACTTCAACATGTATTTTGTTCAGGATGACCACCTGACGCCTAAATGAGCATTAATTTGACCACACAACTCATTCCTATGAAGATACATTCAAACTCACAAAACGTGCTCAGCTCGGGCTGAAAATGCATTTAAAGCAACAAAAACTCAAATTGAGTGTCACGCCTAAACCAAAGGACTTATGCACACACTTCAACATGTATTTTGTTCAGGATGACCTCCTGAAGCCTAAATCAGCAATAATTTGACCACACAACTCATTCCTATGAAGATACATTCAAAGTCAGAAAGCGCGCTCAGCTCGGGCTGAAAATGCATTTAATTTAAAGCAATAAAAACTCAAATTGAGTGTCACGCCTAAACCAAAGGACTTATGCACACACTTCAACATGTATTTAGTTCAGGATGACCACCTGAAGCCTAAATGAGCATTAATTTGACCACACAACTCATTCCTATGAAGATACATTCAAACTCACAAAACGTGCTCAGCTTGGGCTGAAAATGCATTTAAAGCAATAAAAACTCAAATTGAGTGTCACACCTAAACCAAAGGACTTATGCACACACTTCAACATGTATTTAGTTCAGGATGACCACCTGAAGCCTAAATGAGCATTAATTTGACCACACAACTCATTCCTATGAAGATACATTCAAACTCACAAAACGTGCTCAGCTCGGGCTGAAAATGCATTTAAAGGAATAAAAGCTCAAATTGAGTGTCACGCCTAAACCAAAGGACTTATGCACACACTTCAACATGTATTTTGTTCAGGATGACCTCCTGAAGCCCATATGAGCATTAATTTGACCACACAACTCATTCCTATGAAGATACATTCAAACACACAAAACGTGCTCAGCTCGGCCTGAAAATGCATTTAAAGCAATAAAAACTCAAATTGAGTGTCACGCCTAAACCAAAGGACTTATGCACACACTTCAACATGTATTTTGTTCAGGATGACCTCCTGAAGCCTAAATAAGCATTAATTTGACCACACAACTCATTTCTATGACGATACATTCAAACTCACAAAACGCGCTCAGCTCGGGCTGAAAATGCATTTAAAGCAATAAAAACTCAAATTGAGTGTCACACCTAAACCAAAGGACTTATGCACACACATCAACATGTATTTAGTTCAGGATGACCACCTGAAGCCTAAATGAGCATTAATTTGACCACACAACTCATTCCTATGAAGATACATTCAAACTCACAAAACATGCTCAGCTCGGGCTGAAAATGCATTTAAAGCAATAAAAACTCAAATTGAATGTCACGCCTAAACCAAAGGACTTATGCACACACTTCAACATGTATTTTGTTCAGGATGACCACCTGAAGCCTAAATGAGCATTAATTTGACCACACAACTCATTCTATGAAGATACATTCAAACTCACAAAACGTGCTCAGCTCGGGCTGAAAATGCATTTAAAGCAATAAAAACTCAAATTGAGTGTCACGCCTAAACCAAAGGACTTATGCCCACACTTCAACATGTATTTAGTTCAGGATGACCACCTGAAGCCTAAATGAGCATTAATTTGACCACACAACTCATTCCTATGAAGATACATTCAAACTCACAAAACGTGCTCAGCTCGGGCTGAAAATGCATTTAAAGGAATAAAAGCTCAAATTGAGTGTCACGCCTAAACCAAAGGACTTATGCACACACTTCAACATGTATTTTGTTCAGGATGACCTCCTGAAGCCCATATGAGCATTAATTTGACCACACAACTCATTCCTATGAAGATACATTCAAACACACAAAACGTGCTCAGCTCGGCCTGAAAATGCATTTAAAGCAATAAAAACTCAAATTGAGTGTCACGCCTAAACCAAAGGACTTATGCACACACTTCAACATGTATTTTGTTCAGGATGACCACCTGACGCCTAAATGAGCATTAATTTGACCACACAACTCATTCCTATGAAGATACATTCAAACTCACAAAACGTGCTCAGCTCGGGCTGAAAATGCATTTAAAGCAATAAAAACTCAAATTGAGTGTCACGCCTAAACCAAAGGACTTATGCACACACTTCAACATGTATTTTGTTCAGGATGACCTCCTGAAGCCTAAATCAGCAATAATTTGACCACACAACTCATTCCTATGAAGATACATTCAAAGTCAGAAAGCGCGCTCAGCTCGGGCTGAAAATGCATTTAATTTAAAGCAATAAAAACTCAAATTGAGTGTCACGCCTAAACCAAAGGACTTATGCACACACTTCAACATGTATTTTGTTCAGGATGACCTCCTGAAGCCTAAATAAGCATTAATTTGACCACACAACTCATTTCTATGACGATACATTCAAACTCACAAAACGCGCTCAGCTCGGGCTGAAAATGCATTTAAAGCAATAAAAACTCAAATTGAGTGTCACACCTAAACCAAAGGACTTATGCACACACATCAACATGTATTTAGTTCAGGATGACCACCTGAAGCCTAAATGAGCATTAATTTGACCACACAACTCATTCCTATGAAGATACATTCAAACTCACAAAACATGCTCAGCTCGGGCTGAAAATGCATTTAAAGCAATAAAAACTCAAATTGAATGTCACGCCTAAACCAAAGGACTTATGCACACACTTCAACATGTATTTAGTTCAGGATGACCACCTGAAGCCTAAATGAGCATTAATTTGACCACACAACTCATTCCTATGAAGATACATTCAAACTCACAAAACGTGCTCAGCTTGGGCTGAAAATGCATTTAAAGCAATAAAAACTCAAATTGAGTGTCACACCTAAACCAAAGGACTTATGCACACACTTCAACATGTATTTAGTTCAGGATGACCACCTGAAGCCTAAATGAGCATTAATTTGACCACACAACTCATTCCTATGAAGATACATTCAAACTCACAAAACGTGCTCAACTCGGGCTGAAAATGCATTTAAAGCAATAAAAACTCAAATTGAGTGTCACGCCTAAACCAAAGGACTTATGCACACACTTCAACATGTATTTAGTTCAGGATGACCACCTGAAGCCCATATGAGCATTAATTTGACTACACAACTCATTCCTATGAAGATACATTCAAACTCACAAAACGTGCTCAGCTCGGGCTGAAAATGCATTTAAAGCAATAAAAACTCAAATTGAGTGTCACGCCTAAACCAAAGGACTTATGCACACACTTCAACATGTATTTAGTTCAGGATGACCACCTGAAGCCTAAATGAGCATTAATTTGACCACACAACTCATTCCTATGAAGATACATTCAAACTCACAAAACGTGCTCAGCTCGGGCTGAAAATATATTCAAAGCAATAAAAACTCAAATTGAGTGTCACGCCTAAACCAAAGGACTTATGCACACACTTCAACATGTATTTTGTTCAGGATGACCTTCTGAAGCCCATATGAGCATTAATTTGACTACACAACTCATTCCTATGAAGATACATTCAAACTCACAAAACGTGCTCAGCTCGGGCTGAAAATGCATTTAAAGCAATAAAAACTCAAATTGAGTGTCACGCCTAAACCAAAGGACTTATGCACACACTTCAACATGTATTTTGTTCAGGATGACCTCCTGAAGTCTAAATAAGCATTAATTTGACCACACAACTCATTCCTATGAAGATACATTCAAACTCACAAAACGCGCTCAGCTCGGGCTGAAAATGCATTTAAAGCAATAAAAACTCAAATTGAGTGTCACACCTAAACCAAAGGACTTATGCACACACTTCAACATGTATTTAGTTCAGGATGACCAACTGAAGCCTAAATGAGCATTAATTTGACCACACAACTCATTCCTATGAAGATACATTCAAACTCACAAAACATGCTCAGCTCGGGCTGAAAATGCATTTAAAGCAATAAAAACTCAAATTGAATGTCACGCCTAAACCAAAGGACTTATGCACACACTTCAACATGTATTTTGTTCAGGATGACCACCTGAAGCCTAAATGAGCATTCATTTGACCACACAACTCATTCTATGAAGATACATTCAAACTCACAAAACGTGCTCAGCTCGGGCTGAAAATGCATTTAAAGCAATAAAAACTAAAATTTAGTGTCACGCCTAAACCAAAGGACTTATGCACACACTTCAACATGTGTTTTGTTCAGGATGACCTCCTGAAGCCTAAATGAGCAATAATTTGACCACACAACTCATTCCTATGAAGATACATTCAAACTCAAAAAACGTGCTCAGCTCGGGCTGAAAATTTATTTAAAGCAATAAAAACTCAAATTGAGTGTCACACCTAAACCAAAGGACTAATGCACACACTTCAACATGTATTTTGTTCAGGATGACCTCCTGAAGCCCATATGAGCATTAATTTGACCACATAACTCATTCCTATGAAGATACATTCAAACTCACAAAACGTGCTCAGCTCGGGCTGAAAATGCATTTAAAGCAATAAAAACTCAAATTGAGTGTCACGCCTAAACCAAAGGACTTATGCACACACTTCAACATGTATTTTGTTCACGATGACCACCTGAAGCCTAAATGAGCATTAATTTGACCACACAACTCATTCCTATGAAGATACATTCAAACTCACAAAACGCGCTCAACTCGGGCTGAAAATGCATTTAAAGCAATAAAAGCTCAAATTGAGTGTCACGCCTAAACCAAAGGACTTATGCACACACTTCAACATGTATTTTGTTCAGGATGACCTCCTGAAGCCCATATGAGCATTAATTTGACCACACAACTCATTCCTATGAAGATACATTCAAACACACAAAACGTGCTCAGCTCGGCCTGAAAATGCATTTAAAGCAATAAAAACTCAAATTGAGTGTCACGCCTAAACCAAAGGACTTATGCACACACTTCAACATGTATTTTGTTCAGGATGACCTCCTGAAGCCTAAATAAGCATTAATTTGACCACACAACTCATTTCTATGACGATACATTCAAACTCACAAAACGCGCTCAGCTCGGGCTGAAAATGCATTTAAAGCAATAAAAACTCAAATTGAGTGTCACACCTAAACCAAAGGACTTATGCACACACATCAACATGTATTTAGTTCAGGATGACCACCTGAAGCCTAAATGAGCATTAATTTGACCACACAACTCATTCCTATGAAGATACATTCAAACTCACAAAACATGCTCAGCTCGGGCTGAAAATGCATTTAAAGCAATAAAAACTCAAATTGAATGTCACGCCTAAACCAAAGGACTTATGCACACACTTCAACATGTATTTTGTTCAGGATGACCACCTGAAGCCTAAATGAGCATTAATTTGACCACACAACTCATTCTATGAAGATACATTCAAACTCACAAAACGTGCTCAGCTCGGGCTGAAAATGCATTTAAAGCAATAAAAACTCAAATTGAGTGTCACGCCTAAACCAAAGGACTTATGCCCACACTTCAACATGTATTTAGTTCAGGATGACCACCTGAAGCCTAAATGAGCATTAATTTGACCACACAACTCATTCCTATGAAGATACATTCAAACTCACAAAACGTGCTCAGCTCGGGCTGAAAATGCATTTAAAGGAATAAAAGCTCAAATTGAGTGTCACGCCTAAACCAAAGGACTTATGCACACACTTCAACATGTATTTTGTTCAGGATGACCTCCTGAAGCCCATATGAGCATTAATTTGACCACACAACTCATTCCTATGAAGATACATTCAAACACACAAAACGTGCTCAGCTCGGCCTGAAAATGCATTTAAAGCAATAAAAACTCAAATTGAGTGTCACGCCTAAACCAAAGGACTTATGCACACACTTCAACATGTATTTTGTTCAGGATGACCACCTGACGCCTAAATGAGCATTAATTTGACCACACAACTCATTCCTATGAAGATACATTCAAACTCACAAAACGTGCTCAGCTCGGGCTGAAAATGCATTTAAAGCAATAAAAACTCAAATTGAGTGTCACGCCTAAACCAAAGGACTTATGCACACACTTCAACATGTATTTTGTTCAGGATGACCTCCTGAAGCCTAAATCAGCAATAATTTGACCACACAACTCATTCCTATGAAGATACATTCAAAGTCAGAAAGCGCGCTCAGCTCGGGCTGAAAATGCATTTAATTTAAAGCAATAAAAACTCAAATTGAGTGTCACGCCTAAACCAAAGGACTTATGCACACACTTCAACATGTATTTAGTTCAGGATGACCACCTGAAGCCTAAATGAGCATTAATTTGACCACACAACTCATTCCTATGAAGATACATTCAAACTCACAAAACGTGCTCAGCTTGGGCTGAAAATGCATTTAAAGCAATAAAAACTCAAATTGAGTGTCACACCTAAACCAAAGGACTTATGCACACACTTCAACATGTATTTAGTTCAGGATGACCACCTGAAGCCTAAATGAGCATTAATTTGACCACACAACTCATTCCTATGAAGATACATTCAAACTCACAAAACGTGCTCAACTCGGGCTGAAAATGCATTTAAAGCAATAAAAACTCAAATTGAGTGTCACGCCTAAACCAAAGGACTTATGCACACACTTCAACATGTATTTAGTTCAGGATGACCACCTGAAGCCCATATGAGCATTAATTTGACTACACAACTCATTCCTATGAAGATACATTCAAACTCACAAAACGTGCTCAGCTCGGGCTGAAAATGCATTTAAAGCAATAAAAACTCAAATTGAGTGTCACGCCTAAACCAAAGGACTTATGCACACACTTCAACATGTATTTAGTTCAGGATGACCACCTGAAGCCTAAATGAGCATTAATTTGACCACACAACTCATTCCTATGAAGATACATTCAAACTCACAAAACGTGCTCAGCTCGGGCTGAAAATATATTCAAAGCAATAAAAACTCAAATTGAGTGTCACGCCTAAACCAAAGGACTTATGCACACACTTCAACATGTATTTTGTTCAGGATGACCTTCTGAAGCCCATATGAGCATTAATTTGACTACACAACTCATTCCTATGAAGATACATTCAAACTCACAAAACGTGCTCAGCTCGGGCTGAAAATGCATTTAAAGCAATAAAAACTCAAATTGAGTGTCACGCCTAAACCAAAGGACTTATGCACACACTTCAACATGTATTTTGTTCAGGATGACCTCCTGAAGTCTAAATAAGCATTAATTTGACCACACAACTCATTCCTATGAAGATACATTCAAACTCACAAAACGCGCTCAGCTCGGGCTGAAAATGCATTTAAAGCAATAAAAACTCAAATTGAGTGTCACACCTAAACCAAAGGACTTATGCACACACTTCAACATGTATTTAGTTCAGGATGACCAACTGAAGCCTAAATGAGCATTAATTTGACCACACAACTCATTCCTATGAAGATACATTCAAACTCACAAAACATGCTCAGCTCGGGCTGAAAATGCATTTAAAGCAATAAAAACTCAAATTGAATGTCACGCCTAAACCAAAGGACTTATGCACACACTTCAACATGTATTTTGTTCAGGATGACCACCTGAAGCCTAAATGAGCATTCATTTGACCACACAACTCATTCTATGAAGATACATTCAAACTCACAAAACGTGCTCAGCTCGGGCTGAAAATGCATTTAAAGCAATAAAAACTAAAATTTAGTGTCACGCCTAAACCAAAGGACTTATGCACACACTTCAACATGTGTTTTGTTCAGGATGACCTCCTGAAGCCTAAATGAGCAATAATTTGACCACACAACTCATTCCTATGAAGATACATTCAAACTCAAAAAACGTGCTCAGCTCGGGCTGAAAATTTATTTA
This sequence comes from Hippocampus guttulatus, assembly GCF_054856545.1. Classification (NCBI taxonomy): domain Eukaryota; kingdom Metazoa; phylum Chordata; class Actinopteri; order Syngnathiformes; family Syngnathidae; genus Hippocampus; species Hippocampus guttulatus. Next base: position 37,877,510 of record NC_141261.1, on the reverse strand, counting down.
AAGCAATAAAAACTCAAATTGAGTGTCACACCTAAACCAAAGGACTAATGCACACACTTCAACATGTATTTTGTTCAGGATGACCTCCTGAAGCCCATATGAGCATTAATTTGACCACATAACTCATTCCTATGAAGATACATTCAAACTCACAAAACGTGCTCAGCTCGGGCTGAAAATGCATTTAAAGCAATAAAAACTCAAATTGAGTGTCACGCCTAAACCAAAGGACTTATGCACACACTTCAACATGTATTTTGTTCACGATGACCACCTGAAGCCTAAATGAGCATTAATTTGACCACACAACTCATTCCTATGAAGATACATTCAAACTCACAAAACGCGCTCAACTCGGGCTGAAAATGCATTTAAAGCAATAAAAGCTCAAATTGAGTGTCACGCCTAAACCAAAGGACTTATGCACACACTTCAACATGTATTTTGTTCAGGATGACCTCCTGAAGCCCATATGAGCATTAATTTGACCACACAACTCATTCCTATGAAGATACATTCAAACACACAAAACGTGCTCAGCTCGGCCTGAAAATGCATTTAAAGCAATAAAAACTCAAATTGAGTGTCACGCCTAAACCAAAGGACTTATGCACACACTTCAACATGTATTTTGTTCAGGATGACCACCTGACGCCTAATTGAGCATTAATTTGACCACACAACTCATTCCTATGAAGATACATTCAAACTCACAAAACGCGCTCAGCTCGGGCTGAAAATGCATTTAAAGCAATAAAAACTCAAATTGAGTGTCACGCCTAAACCAAAGGACTTATGCACACACTACAACATGTATTTTGTTCAGGGTGACCTCCTGAAGCCTAAATAGGCATTAATTTGACCACACAACTCATTCCTATGAAGATACATTCAAACTCACAAAACGCGCTCAGCTCGGGCTGAAAATGCATTTAAAGCAATAAAAACTCAAATTGAGTGTCACGCCTAAACCAAAGGACTTATGCACACACTTCAACATGTATTTTGTTCAGGATGACCTCCTGAAGCCCATATGAGCATTAATTTGACTACACAACTCATTCCTATGAAGATACATTCAAACTCACAAAACGTGCTCAGCTCGGGCTGAAAATGCATTTAAAGCAATAAAAACTCAAATTGAGTGTCACGCCTAAACCAAAGGACTTATGCACACACTTCAACATGTATTTTGTTCAGGATGACCACCTGACGCCTAAATGAGCATTAATTTGACCACACAACTCATTCCTATGAAGATACATTCAAAGTCAGAAAGCGCGCTCAGCTCGGGCTGAAAATGCATTTAATTTAAAGCAATAAAAACTCAAATTGAGTGTCACGCCTAAACCAAAGGACTTATGCACACACTTCAACATGTATTTAGTTCAGGATGACCACCTGAAGCCTAAATGAGCATTAATTTGACTACACAACTCATTCCTATGAAGATACATTCAAACTCACAAAACGTGCTCAGCTCGGGCTGAAAATGCATTTAAAGCAATTAAAACTCAAATTGAGTGTCACACCTAAACCAAAGGACTTATGCACACACTTCAACATGTATTTTGCTCAGGATGACCTCCTGAAGCCCATATGAGCATTAGTTTGACTACACAACTCATTCCTATAAAGATACATTGAAACTCACAAAACGTGCTCAGCTCGGGCTGAAAATGCATTTAAAGCAATAAAAACTCAAATTGAGTGTCACGCCTAAACCAAAGGACTTATGCACACACTTCAACATGTGTTTTGTTCAGGATGACCTCCTGAAAGCCTAAATGAGCAATAATTTGACCACACAACTCATTCCTATGAAGATACATTCAAACTCAAAAAACGTGCTCAGCTCGGGCTGAAAATGCATTTAAAGCAATAAAAGCTCAAATTGAGTGTCACGCCTAAACCAAAGGACTTATGCACACACTTCAACATGTATTTTGTTCAGGATGACCTCCTGAAGCCCATATGAGCATTAATTTGACCACACAACTCATTCCTATGAAGATACATTAAAACTCACAAAACGCGCTCAGCTCGGGCTGAAAATGCATTTAAAGCAATAAAAACTCAAATTGAGTGTCACGCCTTAACCAAAGGACTTATGCACACACTACAACATGTATTTTGTTCAGGGTGACCTCCTGAAGCCTAAATAAGCATTAATTTGACCACACAACTCATTCCTATGAAGATACATTCAAACTCACAAAACGCGCTCAGCTCGAGCTGAAAATGCATTTAAAGCAATAAAAACTCAAATTGAGTGTCACACCTAAACCAAAGGACTTATGCACACACTTCAACATGTATTTTGTTCAGGATGACATCCTGAAGCCCATATGAGCATTAATTTGACTACACAACTCATTCCTATGAAGATACATTCAAACTCACAAAACGTGCTCAGCTCGGGCTGAAAATGCATTTAAAGCAATTAAAACTCAAATTGAGTGTCACACCTAAACCAAAGGACTTATGCACACACTTCAACATGTATTTTGCTCAGGATGACCTCGTGAAGCCCATATGAGCATTAGTTTGACTACACAACTCATTCCTATAAAGATACATTCAAACTCACAAAACGTGCTCAGCTCGGGCTGAAAATGCATTTAAAGCAATAAAAACTCAAATTGAGTGTCACGCCTAAACCAAAGGACTTATGCACACTTTTCAACATGTATTTTGTTCAGGATGACCTCCTGAAGCCTAAATCAGCAATAATTTAACCACACAACTCATTCCTATGAAGATACATTCAAAGTCAGAAAGCGCGCTCAGCTCGGGCTGAAAATGCATTCAATTTAAAGCAATAAAAACTCAAATTGAGTGTCACGCCTAAACCAAAGGACTTATTCACACACTTCAACATGTATTTAGTTCAGGATGACCACCTGAAGCCTAAATGAGCATTAATTTGACCACACAACTCATTCCTATGAAGATACATTCAAACTCACAAAACGTGCTCAGCTCCGGCTGAAAATGCATTTAAAGCAATAAAAACTCAAATTGAGTGTCACACCTAAACCAAAGGACTTATGCACACACTTCAACATGTATCCTGAAGCCCATATGAGCATTAATTTGACTACACAACTCATTCCTATGAAGATACATTCAAACTCACAAAACGTGCTCAGCTCAGGCTGAAAATGCATTTAAAGCAATAAAAACTCAAATTGAGTGTCACGCCTAAACCAAAGGACTTATGCACACACTTCAACATGTATTTAGTTCAGGATGACCACCTGAAGCCTAAATGAGCATTAATTTGACCACACAACTCATTCCTATGAAGATATTTTCAAACTCACAAAACGTGCTCAACTCGGGCTGAAAATGCATTTAAAGCAATAAAAACTCAAATTGAGTGTCACGCCTAAACCAAAGGACTTATGCACACACTTCAACATGTATTTTGTTCAGGATGACCTCCTGAAGCCTAAATAAGCATTAATTTGACCACACAACTCATTCCTATGAAAATACATTCAAACTCACAAAACGCGCTCAGCTCGGGCTGAAAATGCATTTAAAGCAATAAAAACTCAAATTGAGTGTCACACCTAAACCAAAGGACTTATGCACACACATCAACATGTATTTTGTTCAGGATGACCACCTGAAGCCTAAATGAGCATTAATTTGACCACACAACTCATTCCTATGAAGATACATTCAAACTCACAAAACATGCTCAGCTCGGGCTGAAAATGCATTTAAAGCAATAAAAACTCAAATTGAATGTCACGCCTAAACCAAAGGACTTATGCACACACTTCAACATGTATTTTGTTCAGGATGACCACCTGAAGCCTAAATGAGCATTAATTTGACCACACAACTCATTCTATGAAGATACATTCAAACTCACAAAACGTGCTCAGCTCGGGCTGAAAATGCATTTAAAGCAATAAAAACTCAAATTGAGTGTCACGCCTAAACCAAAGGACTTATGCCCACACTTCAACATGTATTTAGTTCAGGATGACCACCTGAAGCCTAAATGAGCATTAATTTGACCACACAACTCATTCCTATGAAGATACATTCAAACTCACAAAACGTGCTCAGCTCGGGCTGAAAATGCATTTAAAGGAATAAAAGCTCAAATTGAGTGTCACGCCTAAACCAAAGGACTTATGCACACACTTCAACATGTATTTTGTTCAGGATGACCTCCTGAAGCCCATATGAGCATTAATTTGACCACACAACTCATTCCTATGAAGATACATTCAAACACACAAAACGTGCTCAGCTCGGCCTGAAAATGCATTTAAAGCAATAAAAACTCAAATTGAGTGTCACGCCTAAACCAAAGGACTTATGCACACACTTCAACATGTATTTTGTTCAGGATGACCTCCTGAAGCCTAAATAAGCATTAATTTGACCACACAACTCATTTCTATGACGATACATTCAAACTCACAAAACGCGCTCAGCTCGGGCTGAAAATGCATTTAAAGCAATAAAAACTCAAATTGAGTGTCACACCTAAACCAAAGGACTTATGCACACACATCAACATGTATTTAGTTCAGGATGACCACCTGAAGCCTAAATGAGCATTAATTTGACCACACAACTCATTCCTATGAAGATACATTCAAACTCACAAAACATGCTCAGCTCGGGCTGAAAATGCATTTAAAGCAATAAAAACTCAAATTGAATGTCACGCCTAAACCAAAGGACTTATGCACACACTTCAACATGTTTTTTGTTCAGGATGACCACCTGAAGCCTAAATGAGCATTAATTTGACCACACAACTCATTCTATGAAGATACATTCAAACACACAAAACGTGCTCAGCTCGGCCTGAAAATGCATTTAAAGCAATAAAAACTCAAATTGAGTGTCACGCCTAAACCAAAGGACTTATGCACACACTTCAACATGTATTTTGTTCAGGATGACCTCCTGAAGCCTAAATAAGCATTAATTTGACCACACAACTCATTTCTATGACGATACATTCAAACTCACAAAACGCGCTCAGCTCGGGCTGAAAATGCATTTAAAGCAATAAAAACTCAAATTGAGTGTCACACCTAAACCAAAGGACTTATGCACACACATCAACATGTATTTAGTTCAGGATGACCACCTGAAGCCTAAATGAGCATTAATTTGACCACACAACTCATTCCTATGAAGATACATTCAAACTCACAAAACATGCTCAGCTCGGGCTGAAAATGCATTTAAAGCAATAAAAACTCAAATTGAATGTCACGCCTAAACCAAAGGACTTATGCACACACTTCAACATGTATTTTGTTCAGGATGACCTCCTGAAGCCTAAATGAGCATTAATTTGACCACACAACTCATTCTATGAAGATACATTCAAACTCACAAAACGTGCTCAGCTCGGGCTGAAAATGCATTTAAAGCAATAAAAACTCAAATTGAGTGTCACGCCTAAACCAAAGGACTTATGCCCACACTTCAACATGTATTTAGTTCAGGATGACCACCTGAAGCCTAAATGAGCATTAATTTGACCACACAACTCATTCGTATGAAGATACATTCAAACTCACAAAACGTGCTCAGCTCGGGCTGAAAATGCATTTAAAGGAATAAAAGCTCAAATTGAGTGTCACGCCTAAACCAAAGGACTTATGCACACACTTCAACATGTATTTTGTTCAGGATGACCTCCTGAAGCCCATATGAGCATTAATTTGACCACACAACTCATTCCTATGAAGATACATTCAAACACACAAAACGTGCTCAGCTCGGCCTGAAAATGCATTTAAAGCAATAAAAACTCAAATTGAGTGTCACGCCTAAACCAAAGGACTTATGCACACACTTCAACATGTATTTTGTTCAGGATGACCACCTGACGCCTAAATGAGCATTAATTTGACCACACAACTCATTCCTATGAAGATACATTCAAACTCACAAAACGTGCTCAGCTCGGGCTGAAAATGCATTTAAAGCAATAAAAACTCAAATTGAGTGTCACGCCTAAACCAAAGGACTTATGCACACACTTCAACATGTATTTTGTTCAGGATGACCTCCTGAAGCCTAAATCAGCAATAATTTGACCACACAACTCATTCCTATGAAGATACATTCAAAGTCAGAAAGCGCGCTCAACTCGGGCTGAAAATGCATTTAAAGCAATAAAAACTCAAATTGAGTGTCACGCCTAAACCAAAGGACTTATGCACACACTTCAACATGTATTTAGTTCAGGATGACATCCTGAAGCCCATATGAGCATTAATTTGACTACACAACTCATTCCTATGAAGATACATTCAAACTCACAAAACGTGCTCAGCTCGGGCTGAAAATGCATTTAAAGCAATAAAAACTCAAATTGAGTGTCACGCCTAAACCAAAGGACTTATGCAAACACTTCAACATGTATTTAGTTCAGGATGACCACCTGAAGCCTAAATGAGCATTAATTTGACCACACAACTCATTCCTATGAAGATACATTCAAACTCACAAAACGTGCTCAACTCGGGCTGAAAATGCATTTAAAGGAATAAAAGCTCAAATTGAGTGTCACGCCTGAACCAAAGGACTTATGCACACACTTCAACATGTATTTTGTTCAGGATGACCTCCTGAAGCCCATATGAGCATTAATTTGACCACACAACTCATTCCTATGAAGATACATTCAAACACACAAAACGTGCTCAGCTCGGCCTGAAAATGCATTTAAAGCAATAAAAACTCAAATTGAGTGTCACACCTAAACCAAAGGACTTATGCACACACTTCAACATGTATTTTGTTCAGGATGACCTCCTGAAGCCCATATGAGCATTAATTTGACTACACAACTCATTCCTATGAAGATACATTCAAACTCACAAAACGTGCTCAGCTCGGGCTGAAAATGCATTTAAAGCAATAAAAACTCAAATTGAGTGTCACGCCTAAACCAAAGGACTTATGCACACACTTCAACATGTATTTTGTTCAGGATGACCTCCTGAAGTCTAAATCAGCAATAATTTGACCACACAACTCATTCCTATGAAGATACATTCAAAGTCAGAAAGCGCGCTCAGCTCGGGCTGAAAATGCATTTAATTTAAAGCAATAAAAACTCAAATTGAGTGTCACGCCTAAACCAAAGGACTTATGCACACACTTCAACATGTATTTAGTTCAGGATGACCACCTGAAGCCTAAATGAGCATTAATTTGACCACACAACTCATTCCTATGAAGATACATTCAAACTCACAAAACGCGCTCAGCTCGGGCTGAAAATGCATTTAAAGCAATAAAAACTCAAATTTAGTGTCACACCTAAACCAAAGGACTTATGCACACACTTTCAACATGTATTTAGTTCAGGATGACCTCCTGAAGCCCATATGAGCATTAATTTGACTACACAACTCATTCCTATGAAGATACATTCAAACTCACAAAACGTGCTCAGCTCGGGCTGAAAATGCATTTAAAGCAATAAAAACTCAAATTGAGTGTCACGCCTAAACCAAAGGACTTATGCACACACTTCAACATGTATTTTGTTCAGGATGACCTTCTGAAGCCCATATGAGCATTAATTTGACTACACAACTCATTCCTATGAAGATACATTCAAACTCACAAAACGTGCTCAGCTCGGGCTGAAAATGCATTTAAAGCAATAAAAACTCAAATTGAGTGTCACGCCTAAACCAAAGGACTTATGCACACACTTCAACATGTATTTTGTTCAGGATGACCTCCTGAAGTCTAAATAAGCATTAATTTGACCACACAACTCATTCCTATGAAGATACATTCAAACTCACAAAACGCGCTCAGCTCGGGCTGAAAATGCATTTAAAGCAATAAAAACTCAAATTGAGTGTCACACCTAAACCAAAGGACTTATGCACACACTTCAACATGTATTTAGTTCAGGATGACCAACTGAAGCCTAAATGAGCATTAATTTGACCACACAACTCATTCCTATGAAGATACATTCAAACTCACAAAACATGCTCAGCTCGGGCTGAAAATGCATTTAAAGCAATAAAAACTCAAATTGAATGTCACGCCTAAACCAAAGGACTTATGCACACACTTCAACATGTATTTTGTTCAGGATGACCACCTGAAGCCTAAATGAGCATTCATTTGACCACACAACTCATTCTATGAAGATACATTCAAACTCACAAAACGTGCTCAGCTCGGGCTGAAAATGCATTTAAAGCAATAAAAACTAAAATTTAGTGTCACGCCTAAACCAAAGGACTTATGCACACACTTCAACATGTGTTTTGTTCAGGATGACCTCCTGAAGCCTAAATGAGCAATAATTTGACCACACAACTCATTCCTATGAAGATACATTCAAACTCAAAAAACGTGCTCAGCTCGGGCTGAAAATTTATTTAAAGCAATAAAAACTCAAATTGAGTGTCACACCTAAACCAAAGGACTAATACACACACCTCAACATGTATTTTGTTCAGGATGACCTCCTGAAGCCCATATGAGCATTAATTTGACCACATAACTCATTCCTATGAAGATACATTCAAACTCACAAAACGTGCTCAGCTCGGGCTGAAAATGCATTTAAAGCAATAAAAACTCAAATTGAGTGTCACGCCTAAACCAAAGGACTTATGCACACACTTCAACATGTATTTTGTTCACGATGACCACCTGAAGCCTAAATGAGCATTAATTTGACCACACAACTCATTCCTATGAAGATACATTCAAACTCACAAAACGCGCTCAACTCGGGCTGAAAATGCATTTAAAGCAATAAAAGCTCAAATTGAGTGTCACGCCTAAACCAAAGGACTTATGCACACACTTCAACATGTATTTTGTTCAGGATGACCTCCTGAAGCCCATATGAGCATTAATTTGACCACACAACTCATTCCTATGAAGATACATTCAAACACACAAAACGTGCTCAGCTCGGCCTGAAAATGCATTTAAAGCAATAAAAACTCAAATTGAGTGTCACGCCTAAACCAAAGGACTTATGCACACACTTCAACATGTATTTTGTTCAGGATGACCACCTGACGCCTAATTGAGCATTAATTTGACCACACAACTCATTCCTATGAAGATACATTCAAACTCACAAAACGCGCTCAGCTCGGGCTGAAAATGCATTTAAAGCAATAAAAACTCAAATTGAGTGTCACGCCTAAACCAAAGGACTTATGCACACACTACAACATGTATTTTGTTCAGGGTGACCTCCTGAAGCCTAAATAGGCATTAATTTGACCACACAACTCATTCCTATGAAGATACATTCAAAGTCACAAAACGCGCTCAGCTCGGGCTGAAAATGCATTTAAAGCAATAAAAACTCAAATTGAGTGTCACGCCTAAACCAAAGGACTTATGCACACACTTCAACATGTATTTTGTTCAGGATGACCTCCTGAAGCCCATATGAGCATTAATTTGACTACACAACTCATTCCTATGAAGATACATTCAAACTCACAAAACGTGCTCAGCTCGGGCTGAAAATGCATTTAAAGCAATAAAAACTCAAATTGAGTGTCACGCCTAAACCAAAGGACTTATGCACACACTTCAACATGTATTTTGTTCAGGATGACCACCTGACGCCTAAATGAGCATTAATTTGACCACACAACTCATTCCTATGAAGATACATTCAAAGTCAGAAAGCGCGCTCAGCTCGGGCTGAAAATGCATTTAATTTAAAGCAATAAAAACTCAAATTGAGTGTCACGCCTAAACCAAAGGACTTATGCACACACTTCAACATGTATTTTGCTCAGGATGACCTCCTGAAGCCCATATGAGCATTAATTTGACTACACAACTCATTCCTATGAAGATACATTCAAACTCACAAAACGTGCTCAGCTCGGGCTGAAAATGCATTTAAAGCAATTAAAACTCAAATTGAGTGTCACACCTAAACCAAAGGACTTATGCACACACTTCAACATGTATTTTGCTCAGGATGACCTCCTGAAGCCCATATGAGCATTAGTTTGACTACACAACTCATTCCTATAAAGATACATTGAAACTCACAAAACGTGCTCAGCTCGGGCTGAAAATGCATTTAAAGCAATAAAAACTCAAATTGAGTGTCACGCCTAAACCAAAGGACTTATGCACACACTTCAACATGTGTTTTGTTCAGGATGACCTCCTGAAAGCCTAAATGAGCAATAATTTGACCACACAACTCATTCCTATGAAGATACATTCAAACTCAAAAAACGTGCTCAGCTCGGGCTGAAAATGCATTTAAAGCAATAAAAGCTCAAATTGAGTGTCACGCCTAAACCAAAGGACTTATGCACACACTTCAACATGTATTTTGTTCAGGATGACCTCCTGAAGCCCATATGAGCATTAATTTGACCACACAACTCATTCCTATGAAGATACATTAAAACTCACAAAACGCGCTCAGCTCGGGCTGAAAATGCATTTAAAGCAATAAAAACTCAAATTGAGTGTCACGCCTAAACCAAAGGACTTATGCACACACTACAACATGTATTTTGTTCAGGGTGACCTCCTGAAGCCTAAATAAGCATTAATTTGACCACACAACTCATTCCTATGAAGATACATTCAAACTCACAAAACGCGCTCAGCTCGGGCTGAAAATGCATTTAAAGCAATAAAAACTCAAATTGAGTGTCACACCTAAACCAAAGGACTTATGCACACACTTCAACATGTATTTTGTTCAGGATGACATCCTGAAGCCCATATGAGCATTAATTTGACTACACAACTCATTCCTATGAAGATACATTCAAACTCACAAAACGTGCTCAGCTCGGGCTGAAAATGCATTTAAAGCAATTAAAACTCAAATTGAGTGTCACACCTAAACCAAAGGACTTATGCACACACTTCAACATGTATTTTGCTCAGGATGACCTCGTGAAGCCCATATGAGCATTAGTTTGACTACACAACTCATTCCTATAAAGATACATTCAAACTCACAAAACGTGCTCAGCTCGGGCTGAAAATGCATTTAAAGCAATAAAAACTCAAATTGAGTGTCACGCCTAAACCAAAGGACTTATGCACACTTTTCAACATGTATTTTGTTCAGGATGACCTCCTGAAGCCTAAATCAGCAATAATTTAACCACACAACTCATTCCTATGAAGATACATTCAAAGTCAGAAAGCGCGCTCAGCTCGGGCTGAAAATGCATTCAATTTAAAGCAATAAAAACTCAAATTGAGTGTCACGCCTAAACCAAAGGACTTATTCACACACTTCAACATGTATTTAGTTCAGGATGACCACCTGAAGCCTAAATGAGCATTAATTTGACCACACAACTCATTCCTATGAAGATACATTCAAACTCACAAAACGTGCTCAGCTGCGGCTGAAAATGCATTTAAAGCAATAAAAACTCAAATTGAGTGTCACGCCTAAACCAAAGGACTTATGCACACACTTCAACATGTATTTTGTTCAGGATGACCTCCTGAAGCCCATATGAGCATTCATTTGACTACACAACTCATTCCTATGAAGATACATTCAAACTCACAAAACGTGCTCAGCTCGGGCTGAAAATGCATTTAAAGCAATAAAAACTCAAATTGAGTGTCACGCCTAAACCAAAGGACTTATGCACACACTTCAACATGTATTTTGTTCAGGATGACCACCTGACGCCTAAATGAGCATTAATTTGACCACACAACTCATTCCTATGAAGATACATTCAAAGTCACAAAACGCGCTCAGCTCGGGCTGAAAATGCATTTAAAGCAATAAAAACTCAAATTGAGTGTCACGCCTAAACCAAAGGACTTATGCACACACTTCAACATGTATTTTGTTCAGGATGACCTCCTGAAGCCCATATGAGCATTAATTTGACTACACAACTCATTCCTATGAAGATACATTCAAACTCACAAAACGTGCTCAGCTCGGGCTGAAAATGCATTTAAAGCAATAAAAACTCAAATTGAGTGTCACGCCTAAACCAAAGGACTTATGCACACACTTCAACATGTATTTTGTTCAGGATGACCACCTGACGCCTAAATGAGCATTAATTTGACCACACAACTCATTCCTATGAAGATACATTCAAAGTCAGAAAGCGCGCTCAGCTCGGGCTGAAAATGCATTTAATTTAAAGCAATAAAAACTCAAATTGAGTGTCACGCCTAAACCAAAGGACTTATGCACACACTTCAACATGTATTTTGCTCAGGATGACCTCCTGAAGCCCATATGAGCATTAATTTGACTACACAACTCATTCCTATGAAGATACATTCAAACTCACAAAACGTGCTCAGCTCGGGCTGAAAATGCATTTAAAGCAATTAAAACTCAAATTGAGTGTCACACCTAAACCAAAGGACTTATGCACACACTTCAACATGTATTTTGCTCAGGATGACCTCCTGAAGCCCATATGAGCATTAGTTTGACTACACAACTCATTCCTATAAAGATACATTGAAACTCACAAAACGTGCTCAGCTCGGGCTGAAAATGCATTTAAAGCAATAAAAACTCAAATTGAGTGTCACGCCTAAACCAAAGGACTTATGCACACACTTCAACATGTGTTTTGTTCAGGATGACCTCCTGAAAGCCTAAATGAGCAATAATTTGACCACACAACTCATTCCTATGAAGATACATTCAAACTCAAAAAACGTGCTCAGCTCGGGCTGAAAATGCATTTAAAGCAATAAAAGCTCAAATTGAGTGTCACGCCTAAACCAAAGGACTTATGCACACACTTCAACATGTATTTTGTTCAGGATGACCTCCTGAAGCCCATATGAGCATTAATTTGACCACACAACTCATTCCTATGAAGATACATTAAAACTCACAAAACGCGCTCAGCTCGGGCTGAAAATGCATTTAAAGCAATAAAAACTCAAATTGAGTGTCACGCCTAAACCAAAGGACTTATGCACACACTACAACATGTATTTTGTTCAGGGTGACCTCCTGAAGCCTAAATAAGCATTAATTTGACCACACAACTCATTCCTATGAAGATACATTCAAACTCACAAAACGCGCTCAGCTCGGGCTGAAAATGCATTTAAAGCAATAAAAACTCAAATTGAGTGTCACACCTAAACCAAAGGACTTATGCACACACTTCAACATGTATTTTGTTCAGGATGACATCCTGAAGCCCATATGAGCATTAATTTGACTACACAACTCATTCCTATGAAGATACATTCAAACTCACAAAACGTGCTCAGCTCGGGCTGAAAATGCATTTAAAGCAATTAAAACTCAAATTGAGTGTCACACCTAAACCAAAGGACTTATGCACACACTTCAACATGTATTTTGCTCAGGATGACCTCGTGAAGCCCATATGAGCATTAGTTTGACTACACAACTCATTCCTATAAAGATACATTCAAACTCACAAAACGTGCTCAGCTCGGGCTGAAAATGCATTTAAAGCAATAAAAACTCAAATTGAGTGTCACGCCTAAACCAAAGGACTTATGCACACTTTTCAACATGTATTTTGTTCAGGATGACCTCCTGAAGCCTAAATCAGCAATAATTTAACCACACAACTCATTCCTATGAAGATACATTCAAAGTCAGAAAGCGCGCTCAGCTCGGGCTGAAAATGCATTCAATTTAAAGCAATAAAAACTCAAATTGAGTGTCACGCCTAAACCAAAGGACTTATTCACACACTTCAACATGTATTTAGTTCAGGATGACCACCTGAAGCCTAAATGAGCATTAATTTGACCACACAACTCATTCCTATGAAGATACATTCAAACTCACAAAACGTGCTCAGCTCCGGCTGAAAATGCATTTAAAGCAATAAAAACTCAAATTGAGTGTCACACCTAAACCAAAGGACTTATGCACACACTTCAACATGTATCCTGAAGCCCATATGAGCATTAATTTGACTACACAACTCATTCCTATGAAGATACATTCAAACTCACAAAACGTGCTCAGCTCAGGCTGAAAATGCATTTAAAGCAATAAAAACTCAAATTGAGTGTCACACCTAAACCAAAGGACTTATGCACACACTTCAACATGTATTTTGTTCAGGATGACCTCCTGAAGCCCATATGAGCATTAATTTGACTACACAACTCATTCCTATGAAGATACATTCAAACTCACAAAACGTGCTCAGCTCGGGCTGAAAATGCATTTAAAGCAATAAAAACTCAAATTGAGTGTCACGCCTAAACCAAAGGACTTATGCACACACTTCAACATGTATTTAGTTCAGGATGACCACCTGAAGCCTAAATGAGCATTAATTTGACCACACAACTCATTCCTATGAAGATATTTTCAAACTCACAAAACGTGCTCAACTCGGGCTGAAAATGCATTTAAAGCAATAAAAACTCAAATTGAGTGTCACGCCTAAACCAAAGGACTTATGCACACACTTCAACATGTATTTTGTTCAGGATGACCTCCTGAAGCCTAAATAAGCATTAATTTGACCACACAACTCATTCCTATGAAAATACATTCAAACTCACAAAACGCGCTCAGCTCGGGCTGAAAATGCATTTAAAGCAATAAAAACTCAAATTGAGTGTCACACCTAAACCAAAGGACTTATGCACACACATCAACATGTATTTTGTTCAGGATGACCACCTGAAGCCTAAATGAGCATTAATTTGACCACACAACTCATTCCTATGAAGATACATTCAAACTCACAAAACATGCTCAGCTCGGGCTGAAAATGCATTTAAAGCAATAAAAACTCAAATTGAATGTCACGCCTAAACCAAAGGACTTATGCACACACTTCAACATGTATTTTGTTCAGGATGACCACCTGAAGCCTAAATGAGCATTAATTTGACCACACAACTCATTCTATGAAGATACATTCAAACTCACAAAACGTGCTCAGCTCGGGCTGAAAATGCATTTAAAGCAATAAAAACTCAAATTGAGTGTCACGCCTAAACCAAAGGACTTTTGCCCACACTTCAACATGTATTTAGTTCAGGATGACCACCTGAAGCCTAAATGAGCATTAATTTGACCACACAACTCATTCCTATGAAGATACATTCAAACTCACAAAACGTGCTCAGCTCGGGCTGAAAATGCATTTAAAAGAATAAAAGCTCAAATTGAGTGTCACGCCTAAACCAAAGGACTTATGCACACACTTCAACATGTATTTTGTTCAGGATGACCTCCTGAAGCCCATATGAGCATTAATTTGACCACACAACTCATTCCTATGAAGATACATTCAAACACACAAAACGTGCTCAGCTCGGCCTGAAAATGCATTTAAAGCAATAAAAACTCAAATTGAGTGTCACGCCTAAACCAAAGGACTTATGCACACACTTCAACATGTATTTTGTTCAGGATGACCTCCTGAAGCCTAAATAAGCATTAACTTGACCACACAACTCATTTCTATGACGATACATTCAAACTCACAAAACGCGCTCAGCTCGGGCTGAAAATGCATTTAAAGCAATAAAAACTCAAATTGAGTGTCACACCTAAACCAAAGGACTTATGCACACACATCAACATGTATTTAGTTCAGGATGACCACCTGAAGCCTAAATGAGCATTAATTTGACCACACAACTCATTCCTATGAAGATACATTCAAACTCACAAAACATGCTCAGCTCGGGCTGAAAATGCATTTAAAGCAATAAAAACTCAAATTGAATGTCACGCCTAAACCAAAGGACTTATGCACACACTTCAACATGTATTTTGTTCAGGATGACCACCTGAAGCCTAAATGAGCATTAATTTGACCACACAACTCATTCTATGAAGATACATTCAAACTCACAAAACGTGCTCAGCTCGGGCTGAAAATGCATTTAAAGGAATAAAAGCTCAAATTGAGTGTCACGCCTAAACCAAAGGACTTATGCACACACTTCAACATGTATTTTGTTCAGGATGACCTCCTGAAGCCCATATGAGCATTAATTTGACCACACAACTCATTCCTATGAAGATACATTCAAACACACAAAACGTGCTCAGCTCGGCCTGAAAATGCATTTAAAGCAATAAAAACTCAAATTGAGTGTCACGCCTAAACCAAAGGACTTATGCACACACTTCAACATGTATTTTGTTCAGGATGACCACCCGACGCCTAAATGAGCATTAATTTGACCACACAACTCATTCCTATGAAGATACATTCAAACTCACAAAACGTGCTCAGCTCGGGCTGAAAATGCATTTAAAGCAATAAAAACTCAAATTGAGTGTCACGCCTAAACCAAAGGACTTATGCACACACTTCAACATGTATTTTGTTCAGGATGACCACCTGACGCCTAAATGAGCATTAATTTGACCACACAACTCATTCCTATGAAGATACATTCAAACTCACAAAACGTGCTCAGCTCGGGCTCAAAATGCATTTAAAGCAATAAAAACTCAAATTGAGTGTCACGCCTAAACCAAAGGACTTATGCACACACTTCAACATGTAGTTTGTTCAGGATGACCTCCTGAAGCCTAAATCAGCAATAATTTGACCACACAACTCATTCCTATGAAGATACATTCAAAGTCAGAAAGCGCGCTCAGCTCGGGCTGAAAATGCATTTAATTTAAAGCAATAAAAACTCAAATTGAGTGTCACGCCTAAACCAAAGGACTTATGCACACACTTCAACATGTATTTTGTTCAGGATGACCTCCTGAAGCCCATATGAGGATTAATTTGACTACACAACTCATTCCTATGAAGATACATTCAAACTCACAAAACGTGCTCAGCTCGGGCTGAAAATGCATTTAAAGCAATAAAAACTCAAATTGAGTTTCACACCTAAACCAAAGGACTTATGCACACACTTCAACATGTATTTTGTTCAGGATGACCTCCTGAAGCCCATATGAGCATTAATTTGACTACACAACTCATTCCTATGAAGATACATTCAAACTCACAAAACGTGCTCAGCTCGGGCTGAAAATGCATTTAAAGCAATAAAAACTCAAATTGAGTGTCACGCCTAAACCAAAGGACTTATGCACACACTTCAACATGTATTTTGTTCAGGATGACCTCCTGAAGCCTAAATAAGCATTCATTTGACCACACAACTCATTCCTATGAAGATACATTCAAACTCACAAAACGCGCTCAGCTCGGGCTGAAAATGCATTTAAAGCAATAAAAACTCAAATTTAGTGTCACACCTAAACCAAAGGACTTATGGACACACTTCAACATGTATTTAGTTCAGGATGACATCCTGAAGCCCATATGAGCATTAATTTGACTACACAACTCATTCCTATGAAGATACATTCAAACTCACAAAACGTGCTCAACTCGGGCTGAAAATGCATTTAAAGCAATAAAAACTCAAATTGAGTGTCACGCCTAAACCAAAGGACTTATGCACACACTTCAACATGTATTTTGTTCAGGATGACCTCCTGAAGCCCATATGAGCATTAATTTGACTACACAACTCATTCCTATGAAGATACATTCAAACTCACAAAACGTGCTCAGCTCGGGCTGAAAATGCATTTAAAGCAATAAAAACTCAGATTGAGTGTCACGCCTAAACCAAAGGACTTATGCACACACTTCAACATGTATTTTGTTCAGGATGACCACCTGACGCCTAAATGAGCATTAATTTGACCACACAACTCATTCCTATGAAGATACATTCAAAGTCAGAAAGCGCGCTCAGCTCGGGCTGAAAATGCATTTAATTTAAAGCAATAAAAACTCAAATTGAGTGTCACGCCTAAACCAAAGGACTTATGCACACACTTCAACATGTATTTAGTTCAGGATGACCACCTGAAGCCTAAATGAGCATTAATTTGACTACACAACTCATTCCTATGAAGATACATTCAAACTCACAAAACGTGCTCAGCTCGGGCTGAAAATGCATTTAAAGCAATAAAAACTCAAATTGAGTGTCACGCCTAAACCAAAGGACTTATGCACACACTTCAACATGTATTTTGTTCAGGATGACCTCCTGAAGCCTAAATAAGCATTAATTTGACCACACAACTCATTTCTATGACGATACATTCAAACTCACAAAACGCGCTCAGCTCGGGCTGAAAATGCATTTAAAGCAATAAAAACTCAAATTGAGTGTCACACCTAAACCAAAGGACTTATGCACACACATCAACATGTATTTAGTTCAGGATGACCACCTGAAGCCTAAATGAGCATTAATTTGACCACACAACTCATTCCTATGAAGATACATACAAACTCACAAAACGTGCTCAGCTCGGGCTGAAAATGCATTTAAAGCAATAAAAACTCAAATTGAGTGTCACACCTAAACCAAAGGACTTATGCACACACTTCAACATGTATTTTGTTCAGGATGACCCTCTGAACCCCATATGAGCATTAATTTGACTACACAACTCATTCCTATGAAGATACATTTAAACTCACAAAACTTGCTTAGCTCGGGCTGAAAATGCATTTAAAGCAATAAAAACTCAAATTGAGTGTCACGCCTAAACCAAAGGACTTATGCACACACTTCAACATGTATTTTGTTCAGGATGACCACCTGAAGCCTAAATGAGCATTAATTTGACCACACAACTCATTCCTATGAAGATACATTCAAACTCACAAAACATGCTCAGCTCGGGCTGAAAATGCATTTAAAGCAATAAAAACTCAAATTGAATGTCACGCCTAAACCAAAGGACTTATGCACACACTTCAACATGTATTTTGTTCAGGATGACCTCCTGAAGCCCATATGAGCATTAATTTGACTACACAACTCATTCCTATGAAGATACATTCAAACTCACAAAACGTGCTCAGCTCGGGCTGAAAATGCATTTAAAGCAATAAAAACTCAAATTGAGTGTCACGCCTAAACCAAAGGACTTATGCACACACTTCAACATGTATTTTGTTCAGGATGACCACCTGACGCCTAAATGAGCATTAATTTGACCACACAACTCATTCCTATGAAGATACATTCAAAGTCAGAAAGCGCGCTCAGCTCGGGCTGAAAATGCATTTAATTTAAAGCAATAAAAACTCAAATTGAGTGTCACGCCTAAACCAAAGGACTTATGCACACACTTCAAAATGTATTTAGTTCAGGATGACCACCTGAAGCCTAAATGAGCATTAATTTGACTACACAACTCATTCCTATGAAGATACATTCAAACTCACAAAACGTGCTCAGCTCGGGCTGAAAATGCATTTAAAGCAATAAAAACTCAAATTGAGTGTCACACCTAAACCAAAGGACTTATGCACACACTTCAACATGTATTTTGTTCAGGATGACCTCCTGAAGCCCATATGAGCAATAATTTGACTACACAACTCATTCCTATAAAGATACATTCAAACTCACAAAACGTGCTCAGCTCGGGCTGAAAATGCATTTAAAGCAATAAAAACTCAAATTGAGTGTCACGCCTAAACCAAAGGACTTATGCACACACTTCAACATGTATTTAGTTCAGGATGACCACCTGAAGCCTAAATGAGCATTAATTTGACCACACAACTCATTCCTATGAAGATACATTCAAACTCACAAAACGTGCTCAGCTCGGGCTGAAAATGCATTTAAAGCAATAAAAACTCAAATTGAGTGTCACGCCTAAACCAAAGGACTTATGCACACACTTCAACATGTATTTTGTTCAGGATGACCTCCTGAAGCCTAAATCAGCAATAATTTCACCACACAACTCATTCCTATGAAGATACATTCAAAGTCAGAAAGCGCGCTCAGCTCGGGCTGAAAATGCATTTAATTTAAAGCAATAAAAACTCAAATTGAGTGTCACGCCTAAACCAAAGGACTTATGCCCACACTTCAACATGTATTTAGTTCAGGATGACCACCTGAAGCCTAAATGAGCATTAATTTGACCACACAACTCATTCCTATGAAGATACATTCAAACTCACAAAACGTGCTCAGCTCGGGCTGAAAATGCATTTAAAGGAATAAAAGCTCAAATTGAGTGTCACGCCTAAACCAAAGGACTTATGCACACACTTCAACATGTATTTTGTTCAGGATGACCTCCTGAAGCCTAAATAAGCATTAATTTGACCACACAACTCATTTCTATGACGATACATTCAAACTCACAAAACGCGCTCAGCTCGGGCTGAAAATGCATTTAAAGCAATAAAAACTCAAATTGAGTGTCACACCTAAACCAAAGGACTTATGCACACACATCAACATGTATTTAGTTCAGGATGACCACCTGAAGCCTAAATGAGCATTAATTTGACCACACAACTCATTCCTATGAAGATACATTCAAACTCACAAAACATGCTCAGCTCGGGCTGAAAATGCATTTAAAGCAATAAAAACTCAAATTGAATGTCACGCCTAAACCAAAGGACTTATGCACACACTTCAACATGTATTTTGTTCAGGATGACCACCTGAAGCCTAAATGAGCATTAATTTGACCACACAACTCATTCTATGAAGATACATTCAAACTCACAAAACGTGCTCAGCTCGGGCTGAAAATGCATTTAAAGCAATAAAAACTCAAATTGAGTGTCACGCCTAAACCAAAGGACTTATGCCCACACTTCAACATGTATTTAGTTCAGGATGACCACCTGAAGCCTAAATGAGCATTAATTTGACCACACAACTCATTCCTATGAAGATACATTCAAACTCACAAAACGTGCTCAGCTCGGGCTGAAAATGCATTTAAAGGAATAAAAGCTCAAATTGAGTGTCACGCCTAAACCAAAGGACTTATGCACACACTTCAACATGTATTTTGTTCAGGATGACCTCCTGAAGCCCATATGAGCATTAATTTGACCACACAACTCATTCCTATGAAGATACATTCAAACACACAAAACGTGCTCAGCTCGGGCTGAAAATGCATTTAAAGCAATAAAAACTCAAATTGAGTGTCACGCCTAAACCAAAGGACTTATGCACACACTTCAACATGTATTTTGTTCAGGATGACCTCCTGAAGCCTAAATAAGCATTAATTTGACCACACAACTCATTTCTATGACGATACATTCAAACTCACAAAACGCGCTCAGCTCGGGCTGAAAATGCATTTAAAGCAATAAAAACTCAAATTGAGTGTCACACCTAAACCAAAGGACTTATGCACACACATCAACATGTATTTAGTTCAGGATGACCACCTGAAGCCTAAATGAGCATTAATTTGACCACACAACTCATTCCTATGAAGATACATTCAAACTCACAAAACGTGCTCAGCTCGGGCTGAAAATGCATTTAAAGCAATAAAAACTCAAATTGAGTGTCACACCTAAACCAAAGGACTTATGCACACACTTCAACATGTATTTTGTTCAGGATGACCCTCTGAACCCCATATGAGCATTAATTTGACTACACAACTCATTCCTATGAAGATACATTCAAACTCACAAAACGTGCTCAGCTCGGGCTGAAAATGCATTTAAAGCAATAAAAACTCAAATTGAGTGTCACGCCTAAACCAAAGGACTTATGCACACACTTCAACATGTATTTTGTTCAGGATGACCACCTGACGCCTAAATGAGCATTAATTTGACCACACAACTCATTCCTATGAAGATACATTCAAACTCACAAAACGTGCTCAGCTCGGGCTGAAAATGCATTTAAAGCAATAAAAACTCAAATTGAGTGTCACGCCTAAACCAAAGGACTTATGCACACACTTCAACATGTATTTTGTTCAGGATGACCTCCTGAAGCCTAAATCAGCAATAATTTGACCACACAACTCATTCCTATGAAGATACATTCAAAGTCAGAAAGCGCGCTCAGCTCGGGCTGAAAATGCATTTAATTTAAAGCAATAAAAACTCAAATTGAGTGTCACGCCTAAACCAAAGGACTTATGCACACACTTCAACATGTATTTAGTTCAGGATGACCACCTGAAGCCTAAATGAGCATTAATTTGACCACACAACTCATTCCTATGAAGATACATTCAAACTCACAAAACGTGCTCAGCTCGGGCTGAAAATGCATTTAAAGCAATAAAAACTCAAATTGAGTTTCACACCTAAACCAAAGGACTTATGCACACACTTCAACATGTATTTTGTTCAGGATGACCTCCTGAAGCCCATATGAGCATTAATTTGACTACACAACTCATTCCTATGAAGATACATTCAAACTCACAAAACGTGCTCAGCTCGGGCTGAAAATGCATTTAAAGCAATAAAAACTCAAATTGAGTGTCACGCCTAAACCAAAGGACTTATGCACACACTTCAACATGTATTTTGTTCAGGATGACCTCCTGAAGCCTAAATAAGCATTAATTTGACCACACAACTCATTCCTATGAAGATACATTCAAACTCACAAAACGCGCTCAGCTCGGGCTGAAAATGCATTTAAAGCAATAAAAACTCAAATTTAGTGTCACACCTAAACCAAAGGACTTATGGACACACTTCAACATGTATTTAGTTCAGGATGACATCCTGAAGCCCATATGAGCATTAATTTGACTACACAACTCATTCCTATGAAGATACATTCAAACTCACAAAACGTGCTCAACTCGGGCTGAAAATGCATTTAAAGCAATAAAAACTCAAATTGAGTGTCACGCCTAAACCAAAGGACTTATGCACACACTTCAACATGTATTTTGTTCAGGATGACCTCCTGAAGCCCATATGAGCATTAATTTGACTACACAACTCATTCCTATGAAGATACATTCAAACTCACAAAACGTGCTCAGCTCGGGCTGAAAATGCATTTAAAGCAATAAAAACTCAGATTGAGTGTCACGCCTAAACCAAAGGACTTATGCACACACTTCAACATGTATTTTGTTCAGGATGACCACCTGACGCCTAAATGAGCATTAATTTGACCACACAACTCATTCCTATGAAGATACATTCAAAGTCAGAAAGCGCGCTCAGCTCGGGCTGAAAATGCATTTAATTTAAAGCAATAAAAACTCAGATTGAGTGTCACGCCTAAACCAAAGGACTTATGCACACACTTCAACATGTATTTAGTTCAGGATGACCACCTGAAGCCTAAATGAGCATTAATTTGACTACACAACTCATTCCTATGAAGATACATTCAAACTCACAAAACGTGCTCAGCTCGGGCTGAAAATGCATTTAAAGCAATAAAAACTCAAATTGAGTGTCACGCCTAAACCAAAGGACTTATGCACACACTTCAACATGTATTTTGTTCAGGATGACCTCCTGAAGCCTAAATAAGCATTAATTTGACCACACAACTCATTTCTATGACGATACATTCAAACTCACAAAACGCGCTCAGCTCGGGCTGAAAATGCATTTAAAGCAATAAAAACTCAAATTGAGTGTCACACCTAAACCAAAGGACTTATGCACACACATCAACATGTATTTAGTTCAGGATGACCACCTGAAGCCTAAATGAGCATTAATTTGACCACACAACTCATTCCTATGAAGATACATTCAAACTCACAAAACGTGCTCAGCTCGGGCTGAAAATGCATTTAAAGCAATAAAAACTCAAATTGAGTGTCACGCCTAAACCAAAGGACTTATGCACACACTTCAACATGTATTTTGTTCAGGATGACCACCTGACGCCTAAATGAGCATTAATTTGACCACACAACTCATTCCTATGAAGATACATTCAAACTCACAAAACGTGCTCAACTCGGGCTGAAAATGCATTTAAAGCAATAAAAACTCAAATTGAGTGTCACGCCTAAACCAAAGGACTTATGCACACACTTCAACATGTATTTTGTTCAGGATGACCTCCTGAAGCCTAAATAAGCATTAATTTGACCACACAACTCATTCCTATGAAGATACATTCAAACTCACAAAACGCGCTCAGCTCGGGCTGAAAATGCATTTAAAGCAATAAAAACTCAAATTGAGTGTCACACCTAAACCAAAGGACTTATGCACACACTTCAACATGTATTTTGTTCAGGATGACCACCTGAAGCCTAAATGAGCATTAATTTGACCACACAACTCATTCCTATGAAGATACATTCAAACTCACAAAACGTGCTCAGCTCGGGCTGAAAATGCATTTAAAGCAATAAAAACTCAAATTGAATGTCACGCCTAAACCAAAGGACTTATGCACACACTTCAACATGTATTTTGTTCAGGATGACCTCCTGAAGCCCATATGAGCATTAATTTGACTACACAACTCATTCCTATGAAGATACATTCAAACTCACAAAACGTGCTCAGCTCGGGCTGAAAATGCATTTAAAGCAATAAAAACTCAAATTGAGTGTCACGCCTAAACCAAAGGACTTATGCACACACTTCAACATGTATTTTGTTCAGGATGACCACCTGACGCCTAAATGAGCATTAATTTGACCACACAACTCATTCCTATGAAGATACATTCAAAGTCAGAAAGCGCGCTCAGCTCGGGCTGAAAATGCATTTAATTTAAAGCAATAAAAACTCAAATTGAGTGTCACGCCTAAACCAAAGGACTTATGCACACACTTCAAAATGTATTTAGTTCAGGATGACCACCTGAAGCCTAAATGAGCATTAATTTGACTACACAACTCATTCCTATGAAGATACATTCAAACTCACAAAACGTGCTCAGCTCGGGCTGAAAATGCATTTAAAGCAATAAAAACTCAAATTGAGTGTCACACCTAAACCAAAGGACTTATGCACACACTTCAACATGTATTTTGTTCAGGATGACCTCCTGAAGCCCATATGAGCAATAATTTGACTCCACAACTCATTCCTATAAAGATACATTCAAACTCACAAAACGTGCTCAGCTCGGGCTGAAAATGCATTTAAAGCAATAAAAACTCAAATTGAGTGTCACGCCTAAACCAAAGGACTTATGCACACACTTCAACATGTATTTAGTTCAGGATGACCACCTGAAGCCTAAATGAGCATTAATTTGACCACACAACTCATTCCTATGAAGATACATTCAAACTCACAAAACGTGCTCAGCTCGGGCTGAAAATGCATTTAAAGCAATAAAAACTCAAATTGAGTGTCACGCCTAAACCAAAGGACTTATGCACACACTTCAACATGTATTTTGTTCAGGATGACCTCCTGAAGCCTAAATCAGCAATAATTTCACCACACAACTCATTCCTATGAAGATACATTCAAAGTCAGAAAGCGCGCTCAGCTCGGGCTGAAAATGCATTTAATTTAAAGCAATAAAAACTCAAATTGAGTGTCACGCCTAAACCAAAGGACTTATGCACACACTTCAACATGTATTTAGTTCTGGATGACCACCTGAAGCCTAAATGAGCATTAATTTGACCACACAACTCATTCCTATGAAGATACATTCAAACTCACAAAACGTGCTCAGCTCGGGCTGAAAATGCATTTAAAGCAATAAAAACTCAAATTGAGTGTCACACCTAAACCAAAGGACTTATGCACACACTTAGACATGTATTTTGTTCAGGATGACCTCCTGAAGCCCATATGAGCATTAATTTGACTACACAACTCATTCCTATGAAGATACATTCAAACTCACAAAACGTGCTCAGCTCGGGCTGAAAATGCATTTAAAGCAATAAAAACTCAAATTGAGTGTCACGCCTAAACCAAAGGACTTATGCACACACTTCAACATGTATTTAGTTCAGGATGACCACCTGAAGCCTAAATGAGCATTAATTTGACCACATAACTCATTCCTATGAAGATATTTTCAAACTGACAAAACGTGCTCAACTCGGGCTGAAAATGCATTTAAAGCAATAAAAACTCAAATTGAGTGTCACGCCTAAACCAAAGGACTTATGCACACACTTCAACATGTATTTTGTTCAGGATGACCTCCTGAAGCCCAAATAAGCATTAATTTGACCACACAACTCATTCCTATGAAGATACATTCAAACTCACAAAACGCGCTCAGCTCGGGCTGAAAATGCATTTAAAGCAATAAAAACTCAAATTGAGTGTCACACCTAAACCAAAGGACTTATTCACACACGTCAACATGTATTTTGTTCAGGATGACCACCTGAAGCCTAAATGAGCATTAATTTGACCACACAACTCATTCCTATGAAGATACATTCAAACTCACAAAACATGCTCAGCTCGGGCTGAAAATGCATTTAAAGCAATAAACACTCAAATTGAATGTCACGCCTAAACCAAAGGACTTATGCACACACTTCAACATGTATTTTGTTCAGGATGACCACCTGAAGCCTAAATGAGCATTAATTTGACCACACAACTCATTCTATGAAGATACATTCAAACTCACAAAACGTGCTCAGCTCGGGCTGAAAATGCATTTAAAGCAATAAAAACTCAAATTGAGTGTCACGCCTAAACCAAAGGACTTATGCCCACACTTCAACATGTATTTAGTTCAGGATGACCACCTGAAGCTTAAATGAGCATTAATTTGACAACACAACTCATTCCTATGAAGATACATTCAAACTCACAAAACGTGCTCAGCTCGGGCTGAAAATGCATTTAAAGCAATAAAAACTCAAATTGAGTGTCACGCCTAAATCAAAGGACTTATGCACACACTTCAACATGTATTTTGTTCAGGATGGCCTCCTGAAGCCTAAATCAGCAATAATTTCACCACACAACTCATTCCTATGAAGATACATTCAAAGTCAGAAAGCGCGCTCAGCTCGGGCTGAAAATGCATTTAATTTAAAGCAATAAAAACTCAAATTGAGTGTCACACCTAAACCAAAGGACTTATGCACACACGTCAACATGTATTTTGTTCAGGATGACCACCTGAAGCCTAAATGAGCATTAATTTGACCACACAACTCATTCTATGAAGATACATTCAAACTCACAAAACGTGCTCAGCTTGGGCTGAAAATGCATTTAAAGCAATAAAAACTCAAATTGAGTGTCACACCTAAACCAAAGGACTTATGCCCACACTTCAACATGTATTTAGTTCAGGATGACCACCTGAAGCCTAAATGAGCATTAATTTGACCACACAACTCATTCCTATGAAGATACATTCAAACTCACAAAACGTGCTCAGCTCGGGCTGAAAATGCATTTAAAGCAATAAAAACTCAAATTGAGTGTCACGCCTAAACAAAAGGACTTATGCACACACTTCAACATGTATTTTGTTCAGGATGACCTCCTGAAGCCTAAATCAGCAATAATTTCACCACACAACTCATTCCTATGAAGATACATTCAAAGTCAGAAAGCGCGCTCAGCTCGGGCTGAAAATGCATTTAATTTAAAGCAATAAAAACTCAAATTGAGTGTCACGCCTAAACCAAAGGACTTATGCACACACTTCAACATGTATTTAGTTCAGGATGACCACCTGAAGCCTAAATGAGCATTAATTTGACCACACAACTCATTCCTATGAAGATACATTCAAACTCACAAAACGTGCTCAGCTCTGGCTGAAAATGCATTTAAAGCAATAAAAACTCAAATTGAGTGTCACACCTAAACCAAAGGACTTATGCACACACTTCAACATGTATTTTGTTCAGGATGACCTCCTGAAGCCCATATGAGCATTAATTTGACTACACAACTCATTCCTATGAAGATACATTCAAACTCACAAAACGTGCTCAGCTCGGGCTGAAAATGCATTTAAAGCAATAAAAACTCAAATTGAGTGTCACGCCTAAACCAAAGGACTTATGCACACACTTCAACATGTATTTAGTTCAGGATGACCACCTGAAGCCTAAATGAGCATTAATTTGACCACACAACTCATTCCTATGAAGATACATTCAAACTCACAAAACGTGCTCAACTCGGGCTGAAAATGCATTTAAAGCAATAAAAACTCAAATTGAGTGTCACGCCTAAACCAAAGGACTTATGCACACACTTCAACATGTATTTTGTTCAGGATGACCTCCTGAAGCCTAAATAAGCATTAATTTGACCACACAACTCATTCCTATGAAGATACATTCAAACTCACAAAACGCGCTCAGCTCGGGCTGAAAATGCATTTAAAGCAATAAAAACTCAAATTGAGTGTCACACCTAAACCAAAGGACTTATGCACACACGTCAACATGTATTTTGTTCAGGATGACCACCTGAAGCCTAAATGAGCATTAATTTGACCACACAACTCATTCCTATGAAGATACATTCAAACTCACAAAACATGCTCAGCTCGGGCTGAAAATGCATTTAAAGCAATAAACACTCAAATTGAATGTCACGCCTAAACCAAAGGACTTATGCACACACTTCAACATGTATTTTGTTCAGGATGACCACCTGAAGCCTAAATGAGCATTAATTTGACCACACAACTCATTCTATGAAGATACATTCAAACTCACAAAACGTGCTCAGCTCGGGCTGAAAATGCATTTAAAGCAATAAAAACTCAAATTGAGTGTCACGCCTAAACCAAAGGACTTATGCCCACACTTCAACATGTATTTAGTTCAGGATGACCACCTGAAGCTTAAATGAGCATTAATTTGACCACACAACTCATTCCTATGAAGATACATTCAAACTCACAAAACGTGCTCAGCTCGGGCTGAAAATGCATTTAAAGCAATAAAAACTCAAATTGAGTGTCACGCCTAAATCAAAGGACTTATGCACACACTTCAACATGTATTTTGTTCAGGATGACCACCTGAAGCCTAAATGAGCATTAATTTGACCACACAACTCATTCTATGAAGATACATTCAAACTCACAAAACGTGCTCAGCTCGGGCTGAAAATGCATTTAAAGCAATAAAAACTCAAATTGAGTGTCACGCCTAAACCAAAGGACTTATGCACACACTTCAACATGTATTTTGTTCAGGATGGCCTCCTGAAGCCTAAATCAGCAATAATTTCACCACACAACTCATTCCTATGAAGATACATTCAAAGTCAGAAAGCGCGCTCAGCTCGGGCTGAAAATGCATTTAATTTAAAGCAATAAAAACTCAAATTGAGTGTCACACCTAAACCAAAGGACTTATGCACACACTTCAACATGTATTTAGTTCAGGATGACCACCTGAAGCCTAAATGAGCATTAATTTGACCACACAACTCATTCCTATGAAGATACATTCAAACTCACAAAACGTGCTCAGCTCCGGCTGAAAATGCATTTAAAGCAATAAAAACTCAAATTGAGTGTCACACCTAAACCAAAGGACTTATGCACACACTTCAACATGTATTTTGTTCAGGATGACCTCCTGAAGCCCATATGAGCATTAATTTGACTACACAACTCATTCCTATGAAGATACATTCAAACTCACAAAACGTGCTCAGCTCGGGCTGAAAATGCATTTAAAGCAATAAAAACTCAAATTGAGTGTCACGCCTAAACCAAAGGACTTATGCACACACTTCAACATGTATTTAGTTCAGGATGACCACCTGAAGCCTAAATGAGCATTAATTTGACCACACAACTCATTCCTATGAAGATACATTCAAACTCACAAAACGTGCTCAACTCGGGCTGAAAATGCATTTAAAGCAATAAAAACTCAAATTGAGTGTCACGCCTAAACCAAAGGACTTATGCACACACTTCAACATGTATTTTGTTCAGGATGACCTCCTGAAGCCTAAATAAGCATTAATTTGACCACACAACTCATTCCTATGAAGATACATTCAAACTCACAAAACGCGCTCAGCTCGGGCTGAAAATGCATTTAAAGCAATAAAAACTCAAATTGAGTGTCACACCTAAACCAAAGGACTTATGCACACACGTCAACATGTATTTTGTTCAGGATGACCACCTGAAGCCTAAATGAGCATTAATTTGACCACACAACTCATTCCTATGAAGATACATTCAAACTCACAAAACATGCTCAGCTCGGGCTGAAAATGCATTTAAAGCAATAAAAACTCAAATTGAATGTCACGCCTAAACCAAAGGACTTATGCACACACTTCAACATGTATTTTGTTCAGGATGACCACCTGAAGCCTAAATGAGCATTAATTTGACCACACAACTCATTCCTATGAAGATACATTCAAACACACAAAACGTGCTCAGCTCGGCCTGAAAATGCATTTAAAGCAATAAAAACTCAAATTGAGTGTCACGCCTAAACCAAAGGACTTATGCACACACTTCAACATGTATTTTGTTCAGGATGACCTCCTGAAGCCTAAATCAGCAATAATTTGACCACACAACTCATTCCTATGAAGATACATTCAAAGTCAGAAAGCGCGCTCAGCTCGGGCTGAAAATGCATTTAAAGCAATAAAAACTCAAATTGAGTGTCACACCTAAACCAAAGGACTTATGCACACACTTCAACATGTATTTAGTTCAGGATGACCACCGGAAGCCTAAATGAGCATTAATTTGACCACACAACTCATTCCTATGAAGATACATTCAAACTCACAAAACGCGCTCAGCTCGGGCTAAAAATGCATTTAAAGCAATAAAAACTCAAATTGAATGTCACGCCTAAACCAAAGGACTTATGCACACACTTCAACATGTATTTTGTTCAGGATGACCACCTGAAGCCTAAATGAGCATTAATTTGACCACACAACTCATTCTATGAAGATACATTCAAACTCACAAAACGTGCTCAGCTCGGGCTGAAAATGCATTTAAAGCAATAAAAACTCAAATTGAGTGTCACGCCTAAACCAAAGGACTTATGCACACACTTCCACATGTATTTTGTTCAGGATGACCTCCTGAAGCCTAAATGAGCAATAATTTGACCACACAACTCATTCCTATGAAGATACATTCAAACTCAAAAAACGTGCTCAGCTCGGGCTGAAAATGCATTTAAAGCAATAAAAACTCAAATTGAGTGTCACACCTAAACCAAAGGACTTATGCACTCACTTCAACATGTATTTTGTTCAGGATGACCTCCTGAACTCCATATGAGCATTAATTTGACCACACAACTCATTCCTATGAAGATGCATTCAAACTCACAAAACGTGCTCAGCTCGGGCTGAAAATGCATTTAAAGCAATAAAAACTCAAATTGAGTGTCACGCCTAAACCAAAGGACTTATGCACACACTTCAACATGTATTTTGTTCACGATGACCACCTGAAGCCTAAATGAGCATTATTTTGACCACACAACTCATTCCTATGAAGATACATTCAAACTCACAAAACGTGCTCAACTCGGGCTGAAAATGCATTTAAAGCAATAAAAGCTCAAATTGAGTGTCACGCCTGAACCAAAGGACTTATGCACACACTTCAACATGTATTTTGTTCAGGATGACCTCCTGAAGCCCATATGGGCATTAATTTGACCACACAACTCATTCCTATGAAGATACATTCAAACACACAAAACGTGCTCAGCTCGGCCTGAAAATGCATTTAAAGCAATAAAAACTCAAATTGAGTGTCACGCCTAAACCAAAGGACTTATGCACACACTTCAACATGTATTTTGTTCAGGATGACCACCTGACGCCTAAATGAGCATTAATTTGACCACACAACTCATTCCTATGAAGATACATTCAAACTCACAAAACGTGCTCAGCTCGGGTTAAAAATGCATTTAAAGCAATAAAAACTCAAATTGAGTGTCACGCCTAAACCAAAGGACTTATGCACACACTTCAACATGTATTTTGTTCAGGATGACCTCCTGAAGCCTAAATCAGCAATAATTTGACCACACAACTCATTCCTATGAAGATACATTCAAAGTCAGAAAGCGCGCTCAGCTCGGGCTGAAAAAGCATTTAATTTAAAGCAATAAAAACTCAAATTGAGTGTTACGCCTAAACCAAAGGACTTATGCACACACTTCAACATGTATTTAGTTCAGGATGACCACCTGAAGCCTAAATGAGCATTAATTTGACCACACAACTCATTCCTATGAAGATACATTCAAACTCACAAAACGTGCTCAGCTTGGGCTGAAAATGCATTTAAAGCAATAAAAACTCAAATTGAGTGTCACACCTAAACCAAAGGACTTATGCACACACTTCAACATGTATTTTGTTCAGGATGACCTCCTGAAGCCCATATGAGGATTAATTTGACTACACAACTCATTCCTATGAAGATACATTCAAACTCACAAAACGTGCTCAGCTCGGGCTGAAAATGCATTTAAAGCAATAAAAACTCAAATTGAGTGTCACGCCTAAACCAAAGGACTTATGCACACACTTCAACATGTATTTAGTTCAGGATGACCACCTGAAGCCTAAATGAGCATTAATTTGACCACACAACTCATTCCTATGAAGATACATTCAAACTCACAAAACGTGCTCAACTCGGGCTGAAAATGCATTTAAAGCAATAAAAACTCAAATTGAGTGTCACGCCTAAACCAAAGGACTTATGCACACACTTCAACATGTATTTAGTTCAGGATGACATCCTGAAGCCCATATGAGCATTAATTTGACTACACAACTCATTCCTATGAAGATACATTCAAACTCACAAAACGTGCTCAGCTCGGGCTGAAAATGCATTTAAAGCAATAAAAACTCAAATTGAGTGTCACGCCTAAACCAAAGGACTTATGCAAACACTTCAACATGTATTTAGTTCAGGATGACCACCTGAAGCCTAAATGAGCATTAATTTGACCACACAACTCATTCCTATGAAGATACATTCAAACTCACAAAACGTGCTCAACTCGGGCTGAAAAATGCATTTAAAGGAATAAAAGCTCAAATTGAGTGTCACGCCTGAACCAAAGGACTTATGCACACACTTCAACATGTATTTTGTTCAGGATGACCTCCTGAAGCCCATATGAGCATTAATTTGACCACACAACTCATTCCTATGAAGATACATTCAAACACACAAAACGTGCTCAGCTCGGCCTGAAAATGCATTTAAAGCAATAAAACCTCAAATTGAGTGTCACACCTAAACCAGGGCGGCCCGGTAGTCCAGTGGTTAGCACGTCGGCTTCACAGTGCAGAGGTACCGGGTTCGATTCCGGCTCCGGCCTCCCTGTGTGGAGTTTGCATGTTCTCCCCGGGCCTGCGTGGGTTTTCTCCGGGTACTCCGGTTTCCTCCCACATTCCAAAAACATGCATGGCAGGCTGATTGAACGCTCTAAATTGTCCCTAGGTGTGAATGTGAGCGTGGATGGTTGTTCGTCTCTGTGTGCCCTGCGATTGGCTGGCAACCGATTCAGGGTGTCCCCCGCCTACTGCCCGAAGACAGCTGGGATAGGCTCCAGCACCCCCCGCGACCCTAGTGAGGATCAAGCGGTTCGGAAAATGGATGGATGGATGGACACCTAAACCAAAGGACTTATGCACACACTTCAACATGTATTTTGTTCAGGATGACCTCCTGAAGCCCATATGAGCATTAATTTGACTACACAACTCATTCCTATGAAGATACATTCAAACTCACAAAACGTGCTCAGCTCGGGCTGAAAATGCATTTAAAGCAATAAAAACTCAAATTGAGTGTCACGCCTAAACCAAAGGACTTATGCACACACTTCAACATGTATTTTGTTCAGGATGACCTCCTGAAGCCTAAATGAGCAATAATTTGACCACACAACTCATTCCTATGAAGATACATTCAAACTCAAAAAACGTGCTCAGCTCGGGCTGAAAATGCATTTAAAGCAATAAAAACTCAAATTGAGTGTCACACCTAAACCAAAGGACTTATGCACTCACTTCAACATGTATTTTGTTCAGGATGACCTCCTGAACTCCATATGAGCATTAATTTGACCACACAACTCATTCCTATGAAGATGCATTCAAACTCACAAAACGTGCTCAGCTCGGGCTGAAAATGCATTTAAAGCAATAAAAACTCAAATTGAGTGTCACGCCTAAACCAAAGGACTTATGCACACACTTCAACATGTATTTTGTTCAGGATGACCTCCTGAAGTCTAAATCAGCAATAATTTGACCACACAACTCATTCCTATGAAGATACATTCAAAGTCAGAAAGCGCGCTCAGCTCGGGCTGAAAATGCATTTAATTTAAAGCAATAAAAACTCAAATTGAGTGTCACGCCTAAACCAAAGGACTTATGCACACACTTCAACATGTATTTAGTTCAGGATGACCACCTGAAGCCTAAATGAGCATTAATTTGACCACACAACTCATCCCTATGAAGATACATTCAAACTCACAAAACGCGCTCAGCTCGGGCTGAAAATGCATTTAAAGCAATAAAAACTCAAATTTAGTGTCACACCTAAACCAAAGGACTTATGCACACACTTCAACATGTATTTAGTTCAGGATGACCTCCTGAAGCCCATATGAGCATTAATTTGACTACACAACTCATTCCTATGAAGATACATTCAAACTCACAAAACGTGCTCAGCTCGGGCTGAAAATGCATTTAAAGCAATAAAAACTCAAATTGAGTGTCACGCCTAAACCAAAGGACTTATGCACACACTTCAACATGTATTTAGTTCAGGATGACCACCTGAAGCCTAAATGAGCATTAATTTGACCACACAACTCATTCCTATGAAGATACATTCAAACTCACAAAACGTGCTCAGCTTGGGCTGAAAATAAATTTAAAGCAATGAAAACTCAAATTGAGTGTCACACCTAAACCAAAGGACTTATGCACACACTTCAACATGTATTTTGTTCAGGATGACCACCTGAAGCCTAAATGAGCATTAATTTGACCACACAACTCATTCCTATGAAGATACATTCAAACTCACAAAACATGCTCAGCTCGGGCTGAAAATGCATTTAAAGCAATAAAAACTCAAATTGAATGTCACGCCTAAACCAAAGGACTTATGCACACACTTCAACATGTATTTTGTTCAGGATGACCACCTGAAGCCTAAATGAGCATTAATTTGACCACACAACTCATTCCTATGAAGATACATTCAAACACACAAAACGTGCTCAGCTCGGCCTGAAAATGCATTTAAAGCAATAAAAACTCAAATTGAGTGTCACGCCTAAACCAAAGGACTTATGCACACACTTCAACATGTATTTTGTTCAGGATGACCTCCTGAAGCCTAAATCAGCAATAATTTGACCACACAACTCATTCCTATGAAGATACATTCAAAGTCAGAAAGCGCGCTCAGCTCGGGCTGAAAATGCATTTAAAGCAATAAAAACTCAAATTGAGTGTCACACCTAAACCAAAGGACTTATGCACACACTTCAACATGTATTTAGTTCAGGATGACCACCTGAAGCCTAAATGAGCATTAATTTGACCACACAACTCATTCCTATGAAGATACATTCAAACTCACAAAACGCGCTCAGCTCGGGCTAAAAATGCATTTAAAGCAATAAAAACTCAAATTGAATGTCACGCCTAAACCAAAGGACTTATGCACACACTTCAACATGTATTTTGTTCAGGATGACCACCTGAAGCCTAAATGAGCATTAATTTGACCACACAACTCATTCTATGAAGATACATTCAAACTCACAAAACGTGCTCAGCTCGGGCTGAAAATGCATTTAAAGCAATAAAAACTCAAATTGAGTGTCACGCCTAAACCAAAGGACTTATGCACACACTTCCACATGTATTTTGTTCAGGATGACCTCCTGAAGCCTAAATGAGCAATAATTTGACCACACAACTCATTCCTATGAAGATACATTCAAACTCAAAAAACGTGCTCAGCTCGGGCTGAAAATGCATTTAAAGCAATAAAAACTCAAATTGAGTGTCACACCTAAACCAAAGGACTTATGCACTCACTTCAACATGTATTTTGTTCAGGATGACCTCCTGAACTCCATATGAGCATTAATTTGACCACACAACTCATTCCTATGAAGATGCATTCAAACTCACAAAACGTGCTCAGCTCGGGCTGAAAATGCATTTAAAGCAATAAAAACTCAAATTGAGTGTCACGCCTAAACCAAAGGACTTATGCACACACTTCAACATGTATTTTGTTCACGATGACCACCTGAAGCCTAAATGAGCATTATTTTGACCACACAACTCATTCCTATGAAGATACATTCAAACTCACAAAACGTGCTCAACTCGGGCTGAAAATGCATTTAAAGTAATAAAAGCTCAAATTGAGTGTCACGCCTGAACCAAAGGACTTATGCACACACTTCAACATGTATTTTGTTCAGGATGACCTCCTGAAGCCCATATGGGCATTAATTTGACCACACAACTCATTCCTATGAAGATACATTCAAACACACAAAACGTGCTCAGCTCGGCCTGAAAATGCATTTAAAGCAATAAAAATTCAAATTGAGTGTCACGCCTAAACCAAAGGACTTATGCACACACTTCAACATGTATTTTGTTCAGGATGACCACCTGACGCCTAAATGAGCATTAATTTGACCACACAACTCATTCCTATGAAGATACATTCAAACTCACAAAACGTGCTCAGCTCGGGTTAAAAATGCATTTAAAGCAATAAAAACTCAAATTGAGTGTCACGCCTAAACCAAAGGACTTATGCACACACTTCAACATGTATTTTGTTCAGGATGACCTCCTGAAGCCTAAATCAGCAATAATTTGACCACACAACTCATTCCTATGAAGATACATTCAAACTCACAAAACGCGCTCAACTCGGGCTGAAAATGCATTTAAAGCAATAAAAGCTCAAATTGAGTGTCACGCCTAAACCAAAGGACTTATGCACACACTTCAACATGTATTTAGTTCAGGATGACCACCTGAAGCCTAAATGAGCATTAATTTGACCACACAACTCATTCCTATGAAGATACATTCAAACTCACAAAACGTGCTCAGCTTGGGCTGAAAATGCATTTAAAGCAATAAAAACTCAAATTGAGTGTCACACCTAAACCAAAGGACTTATGCACACACTTCAACATGTATTTTGTTCAGGATGACCTCCTGAAGCCCATATGAGGATTAATTTGACTACACAACTCATTCCTATGAAGATACATTCAAACTCACAAAACGTGCTCAGCTCGGGCTGAAAATGCATTTAAAGCAATAAAAACTCAAATTGAGTGTCACGCCTAAACCAAAGGACTTATGCACACACTTCAACATGTATTTAGTTCAGGATGACCACCTGAAGCCTAAATGAGCATTAATTTGACCACACAACTCATTCCTATGAAGATACATTCAAACTCACAAAACGTGCTCAACTCGGGCTGAAAATGCATTTAAAGCAATAAAAACTCAAATTGAGTGTCACGCCTAAACCAAAGGACTTATGCACACACTTCAACATGTATTTAGTTCAGGATGACATCCTGAAGCCCATATGAGCATTAATTTGACTACACAACTCATTCTATGAAGATACATTCAAACTCACAAAACGTGCTCAGCTCGGGCTGAAAATGCATTTAAAGCAATAAAAACTCAAATTGAGTGTCACGCCTAAACCAAAGGACTTATGCAAACACTTCAACATGTATTTAGTTCAGGATGACCACCTGAAGCCTAAATGAGCATTAATTTGACCACACAACTCATTCCTATGAAGATACATTCAAACTCACAAAACGTGCTCAACTCGGGCTGAAAAATGCATTTAAAGGAATAAAAGCTCAAATTGAGTGTCACGCCTGAACCAAAGGACTTATGCACACACTTCAACATGTATTTTGTTCAGGATGACCTCCTGAAGCCCATATGAGCATTAATTTGACCACACAACTCATTCCTATGAAGATACATTCAAACACACAAAACGTGCTCAGCTCGGCCTGAAAATGCATTTAAAGCAATAAAACCTCAAATTGAGTGTCACACCTAAACCAGGGCGGCCCGGTAGTCCAGTGGTTAGCACGTCGGCTTCACAGTGCAGAGGTACCGGGTTCGATTCCGGCTCCGGCCTCCCTGTGTGGAGTTTGCATGTTCTCCCCGGGCCTGCGTGGGTTTTCTCCGGGAACTCCGGTTTCCTCCCACATTCCAAAAACATGCATGGCAGGCTGATTGAACGCTCTAAATTGTCCCTAGGTGTGAATGTGAGCGTGGATGGTTGTTCGTCTCTGTGTGCCCTGCGATTGGCTGGCAACCGATTCAGGGTGTCCCCCGCCTACTGCCCGAAGACAGCTGGGATAGGCTCCAGCACCCCCCGCGACCCTAGTGAGGATCAAGCGGTTCGGAAAATGGATGGATGGATGGACACCTAAACCAAAGGACTTATGCACACACTTCAACATGTATTTTGTTCAGGATGACCTCCTGAAGCCCATATGAGCATTAATTTGACTACACAACTCATTCCTATGAAGATACATTCAAACTCACAAAACGTGCTCAGCTCGGGCTGAAAATGCATTTAAAGCAATAAAAACTCAAATTGAGTGTCACGCCTAAACCAAAGGACTTATGCACACACTTCAACATGTATTTTGTTCAGGATGACCTCCTGAAGCCTAAATGAGCAATAATTTGACCACACAACTCATTCCTATGAAGATACATTCAAACTCAAAAAACGTGCTCAGCTCGGGCTGAAAATGCATTTAAAGCAATAAAAACTCAAATTGAGTGTCACACCTAAACCAAAGGACTTATGCACTCACTTCAACATGTATTTTGTTCAGGATGACCTCCTGAACTCCATATGAGCATTAATTTGACCACACAACTCATTCCTATGAAGATGCATTCAAACTCACAAAACGTGCTCAGCTCGGGCTGAAAATGCATTTAAAGCAATAAAAACTCAAATTGAGTGTCACGCCTAAACCAAAGGACTTATGCACACACTTCAACATGTATTTTGTTCACGATGACCACCTGAAGCCTAAATGAGCATTATTTTGACCACACAACTCATTCCTATGAAGATACATTCAAACTCACAAAACGTGCTCAACTCGGGCTGAAAATGCATTTAAAGCAATAAAAGCTCAAATTGAGTGTCACGCCTGAACCAAAGGACTTATGCACACACTTCAACATGTATTTTGTTCAGGATGACCTCCTGAAGCCCATATGGGCATTAATTTGACCACACAACTCATTCCTATGAAGATACATTCAAACACACAAAACGTGCTCAGCTCGGCCTGAAAATGCATTTAAAGCAATAAAAACTCAAATTGAGTGTCACGCCTAAACCAAAGGACTTATGCACACACTTCAACATGTATTTTGTTCAGGATGACCACCTGACGCCTAAATGAGCATTAATTTGACCACACAACTCATTCCTATGAAGATACATTCAAACTCACAAAACGTGCTCAGCTCGGGTTAAAAATGCATTTAAAGCAATAAAAACTCAAATTGAGTGTCACGCCTAAACCAAAGGACTTATGCACACACTTCAACATGTATTTTGTTCAGGATGACCTCCTGAAGCCTAAATCAGCAATAATTTGACCACACAACTCATTCCTATGAAGATACATTCAAACTCACAAAACGCGCTCAACTCGGGCTGAAAATGCATTTAAAGCAATAAAAGCTCAAATTGAGTGTCACGCCTAAACCAAAGGACTTATGCACACACTTCAACATGTATTTAGTTCAGGATGACCACCTGAAGCCTAAATGAGCATTAATTTGACCACACAACTCATTCCTATGAAGATACATTCAAACTCACAAAACGTGCTCAGCTTGGGCTGAAAATGCATTTAAAGCAATAAAAACTCAAATTGAGTGTCACACCTAAACCAAAGGACTTATGCACACACTTCAACATGTATTTTGTTCAGGATGACCTCCTGAAGCCCATATGAGGATTAATTTGACTACACAACTCATTCCTATGAAGATACATTCAAACTCACAAAACGTGCTCAGCTCGGGCTGAAAATGCATTTAAAGCAATAAAAACTCAAATTGAGTGTCACGCCTAAACCAAAGGACTTATGCACACACTTCAACATGTATTTAGTTCAGGATGACCACCTGAAGCCTAAATGAGCATTAATTTGACCACACAACTCATTCCTATGAAGATACATTCAAACTCACAAAACGTGCTCAACTCGGGCTGAAAATGCATTTAAAGCAATAAAAACTCAAATTGAGTGTCACGCCTAAACCAAAGGACTTATGCACACACTTCAACATGTATTTAGTTCAGGATGACATCCTGAAGCCCATATGAGCATTAATTTGACTACACAACTCATTCTATGAAGATACATTCAAACTCACAAAACGTGCTCAGCTCGGGCTGAAAATGCATTTAAAGCAATAAAAACTCAAATTGAGTGTCACGCCTAAACCAAAGGACTTATGCAAACACTTCAACATGTATTTAGTTCAGGATGACCACCTGAAGCCTAAATGAGCATTAATTTGACCACACAACTCATTCCTATGAAGATACATTCAAACTCACAAAACGTGCTCAACTCGGGCTGAAAAATGCATTTAAAGGAATAAAAGCTCAAATTGAGTGTCACGCCTGAACCAAAGGACTTATGCA
Organism: Hippocampus guttulatus; assembly: GCF_054856545.1. Taxonomy (NCBI): domain Eukaryota; kingdom Metazoa; phylum Chordata; class Actinopteri; order Syngnathiformes; family Syngnathidae; genus Hippocampus; species Hippocampus guttulatus. The sequence goes on along the minus strand of NC_141261.1, from coordinate 37,836,998 downwards.
CACACTTCAACATGTATTTTGTTCAGGATGACCTCCTGAAGCCCATATGAGCATTAATTTGACCACACAACTCATTCCTATGAAGATACATTCAAACACACAAAACGTGCTCAGCTCGGCCTGAAAATGCATTTAAAGCAATAAAACCTCAAATTGAGTGTCACACCTAAACCAGGGCGGCCCGGTAGTCCAGTGGTTAGCACGTCGGCTTCACAGTGCAGAGGTACCGGGTTCGATTCCGGCTCCGGCCTCCCTGTGTGGAGTTTGCATGTTCTCCCCGGGCCTGCGTGGGTTTTCTCCGGGTACTCCGGTTTCCTCCCACATTCCAAAAACATGCATGGCAGGCTGATTGAACGCTCTAAATTGTCCCTAGGTGTGAATGTGAGCGTGGATGGTTGTTCGTCTCTGTGTGCCCTGCGATTGGCTGGCAACCGATTCAGGGTGTCCCCCGCCTACTGCCCGAAGACAGCTGGGATAGGCTCCAGCACCCCCCGCGACCCTAGTGAGGATCAAGCGGTTCGGAAAATGGATGGATGGATGGACACCTAAACCAAAGGACTTATGCACACACTTCAACATGTATTTTGTTCAGGATGACCTCCTGAAGCCCATATGAGCATTAATTTGACTACACAACTCATTCCTATGAAGATACATTCAAACTCACAAAACGTGCTCAGCTCGGGCTGAAAATGCATTTAAAGCAATAAAAACTCAAATTGAGTGTCACGCCTAAACCAAAGGACTTATGCACACACTTCAACATGTATTTTGTTCAGGATGACCTCCTGAAGCCTAAATGAGCAATAATTTGACCACACAACTCATTCCTATGAAGATACATTCAAACTCAAAAAACGTGCTCAGCTCGGGCTGAAAATGCATTTAAAGCAATAAAAACTCAAATTGAGTGTCACACCTAAACCAAAGGACTTATGCACTCACTTCAACATGTATTTTGTTCAGGATGACCTCCTGAACTCCATATGAGCATTAATTTGACCACACAACTCATTCCTATGAAGATGCATTCAAACTCACAAAACGTGCTCAGCTCGGGCTGAAAATGCATTTAAAGCAATAAAAACTCAAATTGAGTGTCACGCCTAAACCAAAGGACTTATGCACACACTTCAACATGTATTTTGTTCACGATGACCACCTGAAGCCTAAATGAGCATTATTTTGACCACACAACTCATTCCTATGAAGATACATTCAAACTCACAAAACGTGCTCAACTCGGGCTGAAAATGCATTTAAAGCAATAAAAGCTCAAATTGAGTGTCACGCCTGAACCAAAGGACTTATGCACACACTTCAACATGTATTTTGTTCAGGATGACCTCCTGAAGCCCATATGGGCATTAATTTGACCACACAACTCATTCCTATGAAGATACATTCAAACACACAAAACGTGCTCAGCTCGGCCTGAAAATGCATTTAAAGCAATAAAAACTCAAATTGAGTGTCACGCCTAAACCAAAGGACTTATGCACACACTTCAACATGTATTTTGTTCAGGATGACCACCTGACGCCTAAATGAGCATTAATTTGACCACACAACTCATTCCTATGAAGATACATTCAAACTCACAAAACGTGCTCAGCTCGGGTTAAAAATGCATTTAAAGCAATAAAAACTCAAATTGAGTGTCACGCCTAAACCAAAGGACTTATGCACACACTTCAACATGTATTTTGTTCAGGATGACCTCCTGAAGCCTAAATCAGCAATAATTTGACCACACAACTCATTCCTATGAAGATACATTCAAAGTCAGAAAGCGCGCTCAGCTCGGGCTGAAAAAGCATTTAATTTAAAGCAATAAAAACTCAAATTGAGTGTTACGCCTAAACCAAAGGACTTATGCACACACTTCAACATGTATTTAGTTCAGGATGACCACCTGAAGCCTAAATGAGCATTAATTTGACCACACAACTCATTCCTATGAAGATACATTCAAACTCACAAAACGTGCTCAGCTTGGGCTGAAAATCCATTTAAAGCAATAAAAACTCAAATTGAGTGTCACACCTAAACCAAAGGACTTATGCACACACTTCAACATGTATTTTGTTCAGGATGACCTCCTGAAGCCCATATGAGGATTAATTTGACTACACAACTCATTCCTATGAAGATACATTCAAACTCACAAAACGTGCTCAGCTCGGGCTGAAAATGCATTTAAAGCAATAAAAACTCAAATTGAGTGTCACGCCTAAACCAAAGGACTTATGCACACACTTCAACATGTATTTAGTTCAGGATGACCACCTGAAGCCTAAATGAGCATTAATTTGACCACACAACTCATTCCTATGAAGATACATTCAAACTCACAAAACGTGCTCAACTCGGGCTGAAAATGCATTTAAAGCAATAAAAACTCAAATTGAGTGTCACGCCTAAACCAAAGGACTTATGCACACACTTCAACATGTATTTAGTTCAGGATGACATCCTGAAGCCCATATGAGCATTAATTTGACTACACAACTCATTCCTATGAAGATACATTCAAACTCACAAAACGTGCTCAGCTCGGGCTGAAAATGCATTTAAAGCAATAAAAACTCAAATTGAGTGTCACGCCTAAACCAAAGGACTTATGCAAACACTTCAACATGTATTTAGTTCAGGATGACCACCTGAAGCCTAAATGAGCATTAATTTGACCACACAACTCATTCCTATGAAGATACATTCAAACTCACAAAACGTGCTCAACTCGGGCTGAAAAATGCATTTAAAGGAATAAAAGCTCAAATTGAGTGTCACGCCTGAACCAAAGGACTTATGCACACACTTCAACATGTATTTTGTTCAGGATGACCTCCTGAAGCCCATATGAGCATTAATTTGACCACACAACTCATTCCTATGAAGATACATTCAAACACACAAAACGTGCTCAGCTCGGCCTGAAAATGCATTTAAAGCAATAAAACCTCAAATTGAGTGTCACACCTAAACCAAAGGACTTATGCACACACTTCAACATGTATTTTGTTCAGGATGACCTCCTGAAGTCTAAATAAGCAATAATTTGACCACACAACTCATTCCTATGAAGATACATTCAAAGTCAGAAAGCGCGCTCAGCTCGGGCTGAAAATGCATTTAAAGCAATAAAAACTCAAATTGAGTGTCACGCCTAAACCAAAGGACTTATGCACACACTTCAACATGTATTTTGTTCAGGATGACCTCCTGAAGTCTAAATCAGCAATAATTTGACCACACAACTCATTCCTATGAAGATACATTCAAAGTCAGAAAGCGCGCTCAGCTCGGGCTGAAAATGCATTTAATTTAAAGCAATAAAAACTCAAATTGAGTGTCACGCCTAAACCAAAGGACTTATGCACACACTTCAACATGTATTTAGTTCAGGATGACCACCTGAAGCCTAAATGAGCATTAATTTGACCACACAACTCATCCCTATGAAGATACATTCAAACTCACAAAACGCGCTCAGCTCGGGCTGAAAATGCATTTAAAGCAATAAAAACTCAAATTTAGTGTCACACCTAAACCAAAGGACTTATGCACACACTTCAACATGTATTTAGTTCAGGATGACCTCCTGAAGCCCATATGAGCATTAATTTGACTACACAACTCATTCCTATGAAGATACATTCAAACTCACAAAACGTGCTCAGCTCGGGCTGAAAATGCATTTAAAGCAATAAAAACTCAAATTGAGTGTCACGCCTAAACCAAAGGACTTATGCACACACTTCAACATGTATTTAGTTCAGGATGACCACCTGAAGCCTAAATGAGCATTAATTTGACCACACAACTCATTCCTATGAAGATACATTCAAACTCACAAAACGTGCTCAGCTTGGGCTGAAAATAAATTTAAAGCAATGAAAACTCAAATTGAGTGTCACACCTAAACCAAAGGACTTATGCACACACTTCAACATGTATTTTGTTCAGGATGACCTCCTGAAGCCCATATGAGCATTAATTTGACTACACAACTCATTCCTATGAAGATACATTCAAACTCACAAAACGTGCTCAGCTCGGGCTGAAAATGCATTTAAAGCAATAAAAACTCAAATTGAGTGTCACGCCTAAACCAAAGGACTTATGCACACACTTCAACATGTATTTAGTTCAGGATGACCACCTGAAGCCTAAATGAGCATTAATTTGACCACACAACTCATTCCTATGAAGATACATTCAAACTCACAAAACGTGCTCAGCTCGGGCTGAAAATGCATTTAAAGCAATAAAAACTCAAATTGAGTGTCACGCCTAAACCAAAGGACTTATGCACACACTTCAACATGTATTTTGTTCAGGATGACCTCCTGAAGTCTAAATCAGCAATAATTTGACCACACAACTCATTCCTATGAAGATACATTCAAAGTCAGAAAGCGCGCTCAGCTCGGGCTGAAAATGCATTTAATTTAAAGCAATAAAAACTCAAATTGAGTGTCACGCCTAAACCAAAGGACTTATGCACACACTTCAACATGTATTTAGTTCAGGATGACCACCTGAAGCCTAAATGAGCATTAATTTGACCACACAACTCATCCCTATGAAGATACATTCAAACTCACAAAACGCGCTCAGCTCGGGCTGAAAATGCATTTAAAGCAATAAAAACTCAAATTTAGTGTCACACCTAAACCAAAGGACTTATGCACACACTTCAACATGTATTTAGTTCAGGATGACCTCCTGAAGCCCATATGAGCATTAATTTGACTACACAACTCATTCCTATGAAGATACATTCAAACTCACAAAACGTGCTCAGCTCGGGCTGAAAATGCATTTAAAGCAATAAAAACTCAAATTGAGTGTCACGCCTAAACCAAAGGACTTATGCACACACTTCAACATGTATTTAGTTCAGGATGACCACCTGAAGCCTAAATGAGCATTAATTTGACCACACAACTCATTCCTATGAAGATACATTCAAACTCACAAAACGTGCTCAGCTTGGGCTGAAAATAAATTTAAAGCAATGAAAACTCAAATTGAGTGTCACACCTAAACCAAAGGACTTATGCACACACTTCAACATGTATTTTGTTCAGGATGACCTCCTGAAGCCCATATGAGCATTAATTTGACTACACAACTCATTCCTATGAAGATACATTCAAACTCACAAAACGTGCTCAGCTCGGGCTGAAAATGCATTTAAAGCAATAAAAACTCAAATTGAGTGTCACGCCTAAACCAAAGGACTTATGCACACACTTCAACATGTATTTAGTTCAGGATGACCACCTGAAGCCTAAATGAGCATTAATTTGACCACACAACTCATTCCTATGAAGATACATTCAAACTCACAAAACGTGCTCAACTCGGGCTGAAAATGCATTTAAAGCAATAAAAACTCAAATTGAGTGTCACGCCTAAACCAAAGGACTTATGCACACACTTCAACATGTATTTAGTTCAGGATGACATTCTGAAGCCCATATGAGCATTAATTTGACTACACAACTCATTCCTATGAAGATACATTCAAACTCACAAAACGTGCTCAGCTCGGGCTGAAAATGCATTTAAAGCAATAAAAACTCAAATTGAGTGTCACACCTAAACCAAAGGACTTATGCACACACTTCAACATGTATTTTGTTCAGGATGACCTCCTGAAGCCCATATGAGCATTAATTTGACTACACAACTCATTCCTATGAAGATACATTCAAACTCACAAAACGTGCTCAGCTTGGGCTGAAAATCCATTTAAAGCAATAAAAACTCAAATTGAGTGTCACACCTAAACCAAAGGACTTATGCACACACTTCAACATGTATTTTGTTCAGGATGACCTCCTGAAGCCCATATGAGGATTAATTTGACTACACAACTCATTCCTATGAAGATACATTCAAACTCACAAAACGTGCTCAGCTCGGGCTGAAAATGCATTTAAAGCAATAAAAACTCAAATTGAGTGTCACGCCTAAACCAAAGGACTTATGCACACACTTCAACATGTATTTAGTTCAGGATGACCACCTGAAGCCTAAATGAGCATTAATTTGACCACACAACTCATTCCTATGAAGATACATTCAAACTCACAAAACGTGCTCAACTCGGGCTGAAAATGCATTTAAAGCAATAAAAACTCAAATTGAGTGTCACGCCTAAACCAAAGGACTTATGCACACACTTCAACATGTATTTAGTTCAGGATGACATCCTGAAGCCCATATGAGCATTAATTTGACTACACAACTCATTCCTATGAAGATACATTCAAACTCACAAAACGTGCTCAGCTCGGGCTGAAAATGCATTTAAAGCAATAAAAACTCAAATTGAGTGTCACGCCTAAACCAAAGGACTTATGCAAACACTTCAACATGTATTTAGTTCAGGATGACCACCTGAAGCCTAAATGAGCATTAATTTGACCACACAACTCATTCCTATGAAGATACATTCAAACTCACAAAACGTGCTCAACTCGGGCTGAAAAATGCATTTAAAGGAATAAAAGCTCAAATTGAGTGTCACGCCTGAACCAAAGGACTTATGCACACACTTCAACATGTATTTTGTTCAGGATGACCTCCTGAAGCCCATATGAGCATTAATTTGACCACACAACTCATTCCTATGAAGATACATTCAAACACACAAAACGTGCTCAGCTCGGCCTGAAAATGCATTTAAAGCAATAAAACCTCAAATTGAGTGTCACACCTAAACCAAAGGACTTATGCACACACTTCAACATGTATTTTGTTCAGGATGACCTCCTGAAGCCCATATGAGCATTAATTTGACTACACAACTCATTCCTATGAAGATACATTCAAACTCACAAAACGTGCTCAGCTCGGGCTGAAAATGCATTTAAAGCAATAAAAACTCAAATTGAGTGTCACGCCTAAACCAAAGGACTTATGCACACACTTCAACATGTATTTTGTTCAGGATGACCTCCTGAAGTCTAAATCAGCAATAATTTGACCACACAACTCATTCCTATGAAGATACATTCAAAGTCAGAAAGCGCGCTCAGCTCGGGCTGAAAATGCATTTAATTTAAAGCAATAAAAACTCAAATTGAGTGTCACGCCTAAACCAAAGGACTTATGCACACACTTCAACATGTATTTAGTTCAGGATGACCACCTGAAGCCTAAATGAGCATTAATTTGACCACACAACTCATCCCTATGAAGATACATTCAAACTCACAAAACGCGCTCAGCTCGGGCTGAAAATGCATTTAAAGCAATAAAAACTCAAATTTAGTGTCACACCTAAACCAAAGGACTTATGCACACACTTCAACATGTATTTAGTTCAGGATGACCTCCTGAAGCCCATATGAGCATTAATTTGACTACACAACTCATTCCTATGAAGATACATTCAAACTCACAAAACGTGCTCAGCTCGGGCTGAAAATGCATTTAAAGCAATAAAAACTCAAATTGAGTGTCACGCCTAAACCAAAGGACTTATGCACACACTTCAACATGTATTTAGTTCAGGATGACCACCTGAAGCCTAAATGAGCATTAATTTGACCACACAACTCATTCCTATGAAGATACATTCAAACTCACAAAACGTGCTCAGCTTGGGCTGAAAATAAATTTAAAGCAATGAAAACTCAAATTGAGTGTCACACCTAAACCAAAGGACTTATGCACACACTTCAACATGTATTTTGTTCAGGATGACCTCCTGAAGCCCATATGAGCATTAATTTGACCACACAACTCATTCCTATGAAGATACATTCAAACACACAAAACGTGCTCAGCTCGGCCTGAAAATGCATTTAAAGCAATAAAAACTCAAATTGAGTGTCACGCCTAAACCAAAGGACTTATGCACACACTTCAACATGTATTTTGTTCAGGATGACCACCTGACGCCTAATTGAGCATTAATTTGACCACACAACTCATTCCTATGAAGATACATTCAAACTCACAAAACGCGCTCAGCTCGGGCTGAAAATGCATTTAAAGCAATAAAAACTCAAATTGAGTGTCACGCCTAAACCAAAGGACTTATGCACACACTACAACATGTATTTTGTTCAGGGTGACCTCCTGAAGCCTAAATAGGCATTAATTTGACCACACAACTCATTCCTATGAAGATACATTCAAAGTCACAAAACGCGCTCAGCTCGGGCTGAAAATGCATTTAAAGCAATAAAAACTCAAATTGAGTGTCACGCCTAAACCAAAGGACTTATGCACACACTTCAACATGTATTTTGTTCAGGATGACCTCCTGAAGCCCATATGAGCATTAATTTGACTACACAACTCATTCCTATGAAGATACATTCAAACTCACAAAACGTGCTCAGCTCGGGCTGAAAATGCATTTAAAGCAATAAAAACTCAAATTGAGTGTCACGCCTAAACCAAAGGACTTATGCACACACTTCAACATGTATTTTGTTCAGGATGACCACCTGACGCCTAAATGAGCATTAATTTGACCACACAACTCATTCCTATGAAGATACATTCAAAGTCAGAAAGCGCGCTCAGCTCGGGCTGAAAATGCATTTAATTTAAAGCAATAAAAACTCAAATTGAGTGTCACGCCTAAACCAAAGGACTTATGCACACACTTCAACATGTATTTTGCTCAGGATGACCTCCTGAAGCCCATATGAGCATTAATTTGACTACACAACTCATTCCTATGAAGATACATTCAAACTCACAAAACGTGCTCAGCTCGGGCTGAAAATGCATTTAAAGCAATTAAAACTCAAATTGAGTGTCACACCTAAACCAAAGGACTTATGCACACACTTCAACATGTATTTTGCTCAGGATGACCTCCTGAAGCCCATATGAGCATTAGTTTGACTACACAACTCATTCCTATAAAGATACATTGAAACTCACAAAACGTGCTCAGCTCGGGCTGAAAATGCATTTAAAGCAATAAAAACTCAAATTGAGTGTCACGCCTAAACCAAAGGACTTATGCACACACTTCAACATGTGTTTTGTTCAGGATGACCTCCTGAAAGCCTAAATGAGCAATAATTTGACCACACAACTCATTCCTATGAAGATACATTCAAACTCAAAAAACGTGCTCAGCTCGGGCTGAAAATGCATTTAAAGCAATAAAAGCTCAAATTGAGTGTCACGCCTAAACCAAAGGACTTATGCACACACTTCAACATGTATTTTGTTCAGGATGACCTCCTGAAGCCCATATGAGCATTAATTTGACCACACAACTCATTCCTATGAAGATACATTAAAACTCACAAAACGCGCTCAGCTCGGGCTGAAAATGCATTTAAAGCAATAAAAACTCAAATTGAGTGTCACGCCTAAACCAAAGGACTTATGCACACACTACAACATGTATTTTGTTCAGGGTGACCTCCTGAAGCCTAAATAAGCATTAATTTGACCACACAACTCATTCCTATGAAGATACATTCAAACTCACAAAACGCGCTCAGCTCGGGCTGAAAATGCATTTAAAGCAATAAAAACTCAAATTGAGTGTCACACCTAAACCAAAGGACTTATGCACACACTTCAACATGTATTTTGTTCAGGATGACATCCTGAAGCCCATATGAGCATTAATTTGACTACACAACTCATTCCTATGAAGATACATTCAAACTCACAAAACGTGCTCAGCTCGGGCTGAAAATGCATTTAAAGCAATTAAAACTCAAATTGAGTGTCACACCTAAACCAAAGGACTTATGCACACACTTCAACATGTATTTTGCTCAGGATGACCTCGTGAAGCCCATATGAGCATTAGTTTGACTACACAACTCATTCCTATAAAGATACATTCAAACTCACAAAACGTGCTCAGCTCGGGCTGAAAATGCATTTAAAGCAATAAAAACTCAAATTGAGTGTCACGCCTAAACCAAAGGACTTATGCACACTTTTCAACATGTATTTTGTTCAGGATGACCTCCTGAAGCCTAAATCAGCAATAATTTAACCACACAACTCATTCCTATGAAGATACATTCAAAGTCAGAAAGCGCGCTCAGCTCGGGCTGAAAATGCATTCAATTTAAAGCAATAAAAACTCAAATTGAGTGTCACGCCTAAACCAAAGGACTTATTCACACACTTCAACATGTATTTAGTTCAGGATGACCACCTGAAGCCTAAATGAGCATTAATTTGACCACACAACTCATTCCTATGAAGATACATTCAAACTCACAAAACGTGCTCAGCTCCGGCTGAAAATGCATTTAAAGCAATAAAAACTCAAATTGAGTGTCACACCTAAACCAAAGGACTTATGCACTCACTTCAACATGTATTTTGTTCAGGATGACCTCCTGAACTCCATATGAGCATTAATTTGACCACACAACTCATTCCTATGAAGATGCATTCAAACTCACAAAACGTGCTCAGCTCGGGCTGAAAATGCATTTAAAGCAATAAAAACTCAAATTGAGTGTCACGCCTAAACCAAAGGACTTATGCACACACTTCAACATGTATTTTGTTCACGATGACCACCTGAAGCCTAAATGAGCATTATTTTGACCACACAACTCATTCCTATGAAGATACATTCAAACTCACAAAACGTGCTCAACTCGGGCTGAAAATGCATTTAAAGCAATAAAAGCTCAAATTGAGTGTCACGCCTGAACCAAAGGACTTATGCACACACTTCAACATGTATTTTGTTCAGGATGACCTCCTGAAGCCCATATGGGCATTAATTTGACCACACAACTCATTCCTATGAAGATACATTCAAACACACAAAACGTGCTCAGCTCGGCCTGAAAATGCATTTAAAGCAATAAAAACTCAAATTGAGTGTCACGCCTAAACCAAAGGACTTATGCACACACTTCAACATGTATTTTGTTCAGGATGACCACCTGACGCCTAAATGAGCATTAATTTGACCACACAACTCATTCCTATGAAGATACATTCAAACTCACAAAACGTGCTCAGCTCGGGTTAAAAATGCATTTAAAGCAATAAAAACTCAAATTGAGTGTCACGCCTAAACCAAAGGACTTATGCACACACTTCAACATGTATTTTGTTCAGGATGACCTCCTGAAGCCTAAATCAGCAATAATTTGACCACACAACTCATTCCTATGAAGATACATTCAAAGTCAGAAAGCGCGCTCAGCTCGGGCTGAAAAAGCATTTAATTTAAAGCAATAAAAACTCAAATTGAGTGTTACGCCTAAACCAAAGGACTTATGCACACACTTCAACATGTATTTAGTTCAGGATGACCACCTGAAGCCTAAATGAGCATTAATTTGACCACACAACTCATTCCTATGAAGATACATTCAAACTCACAAAACGTGCTCAGCTTGGGCTGAAAATCCATTTAAAGCAATAAAAACTCAAATTGAGTGTCACACCTAAACCAAAGGACTTATGCACACACTTCAACATGTATTTTGTTCAGGATGACCTCCTGAAGCCCATATGAGGATTAATTTGACTACACAACTCATTCCTATGAAGATACATTCAAACTCACAAAACGTGCTCAGCTCGGGCTGAAAATGCATTTAAAGCAATAAAAACTCAAATTGAGTGTCACGCCTAAACCAAAGGACTTATGCACACACTTCAACATGTATTTAGTTCAGGATGACCACCTGAAGCCTAAATGAGCATTAATTTGACCACACAACTCATTCCTATGAAGATACATTCAAACTCACAAAACGTGCTCAACTCGGGCTGAAAATGCATTTAAAGCAATAAAAACTCAAATTGAGTGTCACGCCTAAACCAAAGGACTTATGCACACACTTCAACATGTATTTAGTTCAGGATGACATCCTGAAGCCCATATGAGCATTAATTTGACTACACAACTCATTCCTATGAAGATACATTCAAACTCACAAAACGTGCTCAGCTCGGGCTGAAAATGCATTTAAAGCAATAAAAACTCAAATTGAGTGTCACGCCTAAACCAAAGGACTTATGCAAACACTTCAACATGTATTTAGTTCAGGATGACCACCTGAAGCCTAAATGAGCATTAATTTGACCACACAACTCATTCCTATGAAGATACATTCAAACTCACAAAACGTGCTCAACTCGGGCTGAAAAATGCATTTAAAGGAATAAAAGCTCAAATTGAGTGTCACGCCTGAACCAAAGGACTTATGCACACACTTCAACATGTATTTTGTTCAGGATGACCTCCTGAAGCCCATATGAGCATTAATTTGACCACACAACTCATTCCTATGAAGATACATTCAAACACACAAAACGTGCTCAGCTCGGCCTGAAAATGCATTTAAAGCAATAAAACCTCAAATTGAGTGTCACACCTAAACCAAAGGACTTATGCACACACTTCAACATGTATTTTGTTCAGGATGACCTCCTGAAGCCCATATGAGCATTAATTTGACTACACAACTCATTCCTATGAAGATACATTCAAACTCACAAAACGTGCTCAGCTCGGGCTGAAAATGCATTTAAAGCAATAAAAACTCAAATTGAGTGTCACGCCTAAACCAAAGGACTTATGCACACACTTCAACATGTATTTTGTTCAGGATGACCTCCTGAAGTCTAAATCAGCAATAATTTGACCACACAACTCATTCCTATGAAGATACATTCAAAGTCAGAAAGCGCGCTCAGCTCGGGCTGAAAATGCATTTAATTTAAAGCAATAAAAACTCAAATTGAGTGTCACGCCTAAACCAAAGGACTTATGCACACACTTCAACATGTATTTAGTTCAGGATGACCACCTGAAGCCTAAATGAGCATTAATTTGACCACACAACTCATCCCTATGAAGATACATTCAAACTCACAAAACGCGCTCAGCTCGGGCTGAAAATGCATTTAAAGCAATAAAAACTCAAATTTAGTGTCACACCTAAACCAAAGGACTTATGCACACACTTCAACATGTATTTAGTTCAGGATGACCTCCTGAAGCCCATATGAGCATTAATTTGACTACACAACTCATTCCTATGAAGATACATTCAAACTCACAAAACGTGCTCAGCTCGGGCTGAAAATGCATTTAAAGCAATAAAAACTCAAATTGAGTGTCACGCCTAAACCAAAGGACTTATGCACACACTTCAACATGTATTTAGTTCAGGATGACCACCTGAAGCCTAAATGAGCATTAATTTGACCACACAACTCATTCCTATGAAGATACATTCAAACTCACAAAACGTGCTCAGCTTGGGCTGAAAATAAATTTAAAGCAATGAAAACTCAAATTGAGTGTCACACCTAAACCAAAGGACTTATGCACACACTTCAACATGTATTTTGTTCAGGATGACCTCCTGAAGCCCATATGAGCATTAATTTGACTACACAACTCATTCCTATGAAGATACATTCAAACTCACAAAACGTGCTCAGCTCGGGCTGAAAATGCATTTAAAGCAATAAAAACTCAAATTGAGTGTCACGCCTAAACCAAAGGACTTATGCACACACTTCAACATGTATTTAGTTCAGGATGACCACCTGAAGCCTAAATGAGCATTAATTTGACCACACAACTCATTCCTATGAAGATACATTCAAACTCACAAAACGTGCTCAACTCGGGCTGAAAATGCATTTAAAGGAATAAAAGCTCAAATTGAGTGTCACGCCTGAACCAAAGGACTTATGCACACACTTCAACATGTATTTTGTTCAGGATGACCTCCTGAAGCCCATATGAGCATTAATTTGACCACACAACTCATTCCTATGAAGATACATTCAAACACACAAAACGTGCTCAGCTCGGCCTGAAAATGCATTTAAAGCAATAAAAACTCAAATTGAGTGTCACACCTAAACCAAAGGACTTATGCACACACTTCAACATGTATTTTGTTCAGGATGACCTCCTGAAGCCCATATGAGCATTAATTTGACTACACAACTCATTCCTATGAAGATACATTCAAACTCACAAAACGTGCTCAGCTCGGGCTGAAAATGCATTTAAAGCAATAAAAACTCAAATTGAGTGTCACGCCTAAACCAAAGGACTTATGCACACACTTCAACATGTATTTTGTTCAGGATGACCTCCTGAAGTCTAAATCAGCAATAATTTGACCACACAACTCATTCCTATGAAGATACATTCAAAGTCAGAAAGCGCGCTCAGCTCGGGCTGAAAATGCATTTAATTTAAAGCAATAAAAACTCAAATTGAGTGTCACACCTAAACCAAAGGACTTATGCACACACTTCAACATGTATTTAGTTCAGGATGACCACCTGAAGCCTAAATGAGCATTAATTTGACCACACAACTCATTCCTATGAAGATACATTCAAACTCACAAAACGTGCTTAGCTCCGGCTGAAAATGCATTTAAAGCAATAAAAACTCAAATTGAGTGTCACACCTAAACCAAAGGACTTATGCACACACTTCAACATGTATTTTGTTCAGGATGACCTCCTGAAGCCCATATGAGCATTAATTTGACTACACAACTCATTCCTATGAAGATACATTCAAACTCACAAAACGTGCTCAGCTTGGGCTGAAAATCCATTTAAAGCAATAAAAACTCAAATTGAGTGTCACACCTAAACCAAAGGACTTATGCACACACTTCAACATGTATTTTGTTCAGGATGACCTCCTGAAGCCCATATGAGGATTAATTTGACTACACAACTCATTCCTATGAAGATACATTCAAACTCACAAAACGTGCTCAGCTCGGGCTGAAAATGCATTTAAAGCAATAAAAACTCAAATTGAGTGTCACGCCTAAACCAAAGGACTTATGCACACACTTCAACATGTATTTAGTTCAGGATGACCACCTGAAGCCTAAATGAGCATTAATTTGACCACACAACTCATTCCTATGAAGATACATTCAAACTCACAAAACGTGCTCAACTCGGGCTGAAAATGCATTTAAAGCAATAAAAACTCAAATTGAGTGTCACGCCTAAACCAAAGGACTTATGCACACACTTCAACATGTATTTAGTTCAGGATGACATCCTGAAGCCCATATGAGCATTAATTTGACTACACAACTCATTCCTATGAAGATACATTCAAACTCACAAAACGTGCTCAGCTCGGGCTGAAAATGCATTTAAAGCAATAAAAACTCAAATTGAGTGTCACGCCTAAACCAAAGGACTTATGCAAACACTTCAACATGTATTTAGTTCAGGATGACCACCTGAAGCCTAAATGAGCATTAATTTGACCACACAACTCATTCCTATGAAGATACATTCAAACTCACAAAACGTGCTCAACTCGGGCTGAAAAATGCATTTAAAGGAATAAAAGCTCAAATTGAGTGTCACGCCTGAACCAAAGGACTTATGCACACACTTCAACATGTATTTTGTTCAGGATGACCTCCTGAAGCCCATATGAGCATTAATTTGACCACACAACTCATTCCTATGAAGATACATTCAAACACACAAAACGTGCTCAGCTCGGCCTGAAAATGCATTTAAAGCAATAAAACCTCAAATTGAGTGTCACACCTAAACCAAAGGACTTATGCACACACTTCAACATGTATTTTGTTCAGGATGACCTCCTGAAGCCCATATGAGCATTAATTTGACTACACAACTCATTCCTATGAAGATACATTCAAACTCACAAAACGTGCTCAGCTCGGGCTGAAAATGCATTTAAAGCAATAAAAACTCAAATTGAGTGTCACGCCTAAACCAAAGGACTTATGCACACACTTCAACATGTATTTTGTTCAGGATGACCTCCTGAAGTCTAAATCAGCAATAATTTGACCACACAACTCATTCCTATGAAGATACATTCAAAGTCAGAAAGCGCGCTCAGCTCGGGCTGAAAATGCATTTAATTTAAAGCAATAAAAACTCAAATTGAGTGTCACGCCTAAACCAAAGGACTTATGCACACACTTCAACATGTATTTAGTTCAGGATGACCACCTGAAGCCTAAATGAGCATTAATTTGACCACACAACTCATCCCTATGAAGATACATTCAAACTCACAAAACGCGCTCAGCTCGGGCTGAAAATGCATTTAAAGCAATAAAAACTCAAATTTAGTGTCACACCTAAACCAAAGGACTTATGCACACACTTCAACATGTATTTAGTTCAGGATGACCTCCTGAAGCCCATATGAGCATTAATTTGACTACACAACTCATTCCTATGAAGATACATTCAAACTCACAAAACGTGCTCAGCTCGGGCTGAAAATGCATTTAAAGCAATAAAAACTCAAATTGAGTGTCACGCCTAAACCAAAGGACTTATGCACACACTTCAACATGTATTTAGTTCAGGATGACCACCTGAAGCCTAAATGAGCATTAATTTGACCACACAACTCATTCCTATGAAGATACATTCAAACTCACAAAACGTGCTCAGCTTGGGCTGAAAATAAATTTAAAGCAATGAAAACTCAAATTGAGTGTCACACCTAAACCAAAGGACTTATGCACACACTTCAACATGTATTTTGTTCAGGATGACCTCCTGAAGCCCATATGAGCATTAATTTGACTACACAACTCATTCCTATGAAGATACATTCAAACTCACAAAACGTGCTCAGCTCGGGCTGAAAATGCATTTAAAGCAATAAAAACTCAAATTGAGTGTCACGCCTAAACCAAAGGACTTATGCACACACTTCAACATGTATTTAGTTCAGGATGACCACCTGAAGCCTAAATGAGCATTAATTTGACCACACAACTCATTCCTATGAAGATACATTCAAACTCACAAAACGTGCTCAACTCGGGCTGAAAATGCATTTAAAGCAATAAAAACTCAAATTGAGTGTCACGCCTAAACCAAAGGACTTATGCACACACTTCAACATGTATTTAGTTCAGGATGACATTCTGAAGCCCATATGAGCATTAATTTGACTACACAACTCATTCCTATGAAGATACATTCAAACTCACAAAACGTGCTCAGCTCGGGCTGAAAATGCATTTAAAGCAATAAAAACTCAAATTGAGTGTCACACCTAAACCAAAGGACTTATGCACACACTTCAACATGTATTTTGTTCAGGATGACCTCCTGAAGCCCATATGAGCATTAATTTGACTACACAACTCATTCCTATGAAGATACATTCAAACTCACAAAACGTGCTCAGCTTGGGCTGAAAATCCATTTAAAGCAATAAAAACTCAAATTGAGTGTCACACCTAAACCAAAGGACTTATGCACACACTTCAACATGTATTTTGTTCAGGATGACCTCCTGAAGCCCATATGAGGATTAATTTGACTACACAACTCATTCCTATGAAGATACATTCAAACTCACAAAACGTGCTCAGCTCGGGCTGAAAATGCATTTAAAGCAATAAAAACTCAAATTGAGTGTCACGCCTAAACCAAAGGACTTATGCACACACTTCAACATGTATTTAGTTCAGGATGACCACCTGAAGCCTAAATGAGCATTAATTTGACCACACAACTCATTCCTATGAAGATACATTCAAACTCACAAAACGTGCTCAACTCGGGCTGAAAATGCATTTAAAGCAATAAAAACTCAAATTGAGTGTCACGCCTAAACCAAAGGACTTATGCACACACTTCAACATGTATTTAGTTCAGGATGACATCCTGAAGCCCATATGAGCATTAATTTGACTACACAACTCATTCCTATGAAGATACATTCAAACTCACAAAACGTGCTCAGCTCGGGCTGAAAATGCATTTAAAGCAATAAAAACTCAAATTGAGTGTCACGCCTAAACCAAAGGACTTATGCAAACACTTCAACATGTATTTAGTTCAGGATGACCACCTGAAGCCTAAATGAGCATTAATTTGACCACACAACTCATTCCTATGAAGATACATTCAAACTCACAAAACGTGCTCAACTCGGGCTGAAAAATGCATTTAAAGGAATAAAAGCTCAAATTGAGTGTCACGCCTGAACCAAAGGACTTATGCACACACTTCAACATGTATTTTGTTCAGGATGACCTCCTGAAGCCCATATGAGCATTAATTTGACCACACAACTCATTCCTATGAAGATACATTCAAACACACAAAACGTGCTCAGCTCGGCCTGAAAATGCATTTAAAGCAATAAAACCTCAAATTGAGTGTCACACCTAAACCAAAGGACTTATGCACACACTTCAACATGTATTTTGTTCAGGATGACCTCCTGAAGCCCATATGAGCATTAATTTGACTACACAACTCATTCCTATGAAGATACATTCAAACTCACAAAACGTGCTCAGCTCGGGCTGAAAATGCATTTAAAGCAATAAAAACTCAAATTGAGTGTCACGCCTAAACCAAAGGACTTATGCACACACTTCAACATGTATTTTGTTCAGGATGACCTCCTGAAGTCTAAATCAGCAATAATTTGACCACACAACTCATTCCTATGAAGATACATTCAAAGTCAGAAAGCGCGCTCAGCTCGGGCTGAAAATGCATTTAATTTAAAGCAATAAAAACTCAAATTGAGTGTCACGCCTAAACCAAAGGACTTATGCACACACTTCAACATGTATTTAGTTCAGGATGACCACCTGAAGCCTAAATGAGCATTAATTTGACCACACAACTCATCCCTATGAAGATACATTCAAACTCACAAAACGCGCTCAGCTCGGGCTGAAAATGCATTTAAAGCAATAAAAACTCAAATTTAGTGTCACACCTAAACCAAAGGACTTATGCACACACTTCAACATGTATTTAGTTCAGGATGACCTCCTGAAGCCCATATGAGCATTAATTTGACTACACAACTCATTCCTATGAAGATACATTCAAACTCACAAAACGTGCTCAGCTCGGGCTGAAAATGCATTTAAAGCAATAAAAACTCAAATTGAGTGTCACGCCTAAACCAAAGGACTTATGCACACACTTCAACATGTATTTAGTTCAGGATGACCACCTGAAGCCTAAATGAGCATTAATTTGACCACACAACTCATTCCTATGAAGATACATTCAAACTCACAAAACGTGCTCAGCTTGGGCTGAAAATAAATTTAAAGCAATGAAAACTCAAATTGAGTGTCACACCTAAACCAAAGGACTTATGCACACACTTCAACATGTATTTTGTTCAGGATGACCTCCTGAAGCCCATATGAGCATTAATTTGACTACACAACTCATTCCTATGAAGATACATTCAAACTCACAAAACGTGCTCAGCTCGGGCTGAAAATGCATTTAAAGCAATAAAAACTCAAATTGAGTGTCACGCCTAAACCAAAGGACTTATGCACACACTTCAACATGTATTTAGTTCAGGATGACCACCTGAAGCCTAAATGAGCATTAATTTGACCACACAACTCATTCCTATGAAGATACATTCAAACTCACAAAACGTGCTCAACTCGGGCTGAAAATGCATTTAAAGCAATAAAAACTCAAATTGAGTGTCACGCCTAAACCAAAGGACTTATGCACACACTTCAACATGTATTTAGTTCAGGATGACATTCTGAAGCCCATATGAGCATTAATTTGACTACACAACTCATTCCTATGAAGATACATTCAAACTCACAAAACGTGCTCAGCTCGGGCTGAAAATGCATTTAAAGCAATAAAAACTCAAATTGAGTGTCACGCCTAAACCAAAGGACTTATGCAAACACTTCAACATGTATTTAGTTCAGGATGACCACCTGAAGCCTAAATGAGCATTAATTTGACCACACAACTCATTCCTATGAAGATACATTCAAACTCACAAAACGTGCTCAACTCGGGCTGAAAATGCATTTAAAGGAATAAAAGCTCAAATTGAGTGTCACGCCTGAACCAAAGGACTTATGCACACACTTCAACATGTATTTTGTTCAGGATGACCTCCTGAAGCCCATATGAGCATTAATTTGACCACACAACTCATTCCTATGAAGATACATTCAAACACACAAAACGTGCTCAGCTCGGCCTGAAAATGCATTTAAAGCAATAAAAACTCAAATTGAGTGTCACACCTAAACCAAAGGACTTATGCACACACTTCAACATGTATTTTGTTCAGGATGACCTCCTGAAGCCCATATGAGCATTAATTTGACTACACAACTCATTCCTATGAAGATACATTCAAACTCACAAAACGTGCTCAGCTCGGGCTGAAAATGCATTTAAAGCAATAAAAACTCAAATTGAGTGTCACGCCTAAACCAAAGGACTTATGCACACACTTCAACATGTATTTTGTTCAGGATGACCTCCTGAAGTCTAAATCAGCAATAATTTGACCACACAACTCATTCCTATGAAGATACATTCAAAGTCAGAAAGCGCGCTCAGCTCGGGCTGAAAATGCATTTAATTTAAAGCAATAAAAACTCAAATTGAGTGTCACACCTAAACCAAAGGACTTATGCACACACTTCAACATGTATTTAGTTCAGGATGACCACCTGAAGCCTAAATGAGCATTAATTTGACCACACAACTCATTCCTATGAAGATACATTCAAACTCACAAAACGTGCTTAGCTCCGGCTGAAAATGCATTTAAAGCAATAAAAACTCAAATTGAGTGTCACACCTAAACCAAAGGACTTATGCACACACTTCAACATGTATTTTGTTCAGGATGACCTCCTGAAGCCCATATGAGCATTAATTTGACTACACAACTCATTCCTATGAAGATACATTCAAACTCACAAAACGTGCTCAGCTCGGGCTGAAAATGCATTTAAAGCAATAAAAACTCAAATTGAGTGTCACGCCTAAACCAAAGGACTTATGCACACACTTCAACATGTATTTAGTTCAGGATGACCACCTGAAGCCTAAATGAGCATTAATTTGACCACACAACTCATTCCTATGAAGATACATTCAAACTCACAAAACGTGCTCAACTCGGGCTGAAAATGCATTTAAAGCAATAAAAACTCAAATTGAGTGTCACACCTAAACCAAAGGACTTATGCACACACGTCAACATGTATTTTGTTCAGGATGACCACCTGAAGCCTAAATGAGCATTAATTTGACCACACAACTCATTCCTATGAAGATACATTCAAACTCACAAAACATGCTCAGCTCGGGCTGATAATGCATTTAAAGCAATAAAAACTCAAATTGAATGTCACGCCTAAACCAAAGGACTTATGCACACACTTCAACATGTATTTTGTTCAGGATGACCACCTGAAGCCTAAATGAGCATTAATTTGACCACACAACTCATTCCTATGAAGATACATTCAAACACACAAAACGTGCTCAGCTCGGCCTGAAAATGCATTTAAAGCAATAAAAACTCAAATTGAGTGTCACGCCTAAACCAAAGGACTTATGCACACACTTCAACATGTATTTTGTTCAGGATGACCTCCTGAAGCCTAAATCAGCAATAATTTGACCACACAACTCATTCCTATGAAGATACATTCAAAGTCAGAAAGCGCGCTCAGCTCGGGCTGAAAATGCATTTAAAGCAATAAAAACTCAAATTGAGTGTCACACCTAAACCAAAGGACTTATGCACACACTTCAACATGTATTTAGTTCAGGATGACCACCTGAAGCCTAAATGAGCATTAATTTGACCACACAACTCATTCCTATGAAGATACATTCAAACTCACAAAACGCGCTCAGCTCGGGCTAAAAATGCATTTAAAGCAATAAAAACTCAAATTGAATGTCACGCCTAAACCAAAGGACTTATGCACACACTTCAACATGTATTTTGTTCAGGATGACCTCCTGAAGCCTAAATGAGCAATAATTTGACCACACAACTCATTCCTATGAAGATACATTCAAACTCAAAAAACGTGCTCAGCTCGGGCTGAAAATGCATTTAAAGCAATAAAAACTCAAATTGAGTGTCACACCTAAACCAAAGGACTTATGCACTCACTTCAACATGTATTTTGTTCAGGATGACCTCCTGAACTCCATATGAGCATTAATTTGACCACACAACTCATTCCTATGAAGATGCATTCAAACTCACAAAACGTGCTCAGCTCGGGCTGAAAATGCATTTAAAGCAATAAAAACTCAAATTGAGTGTCACGCCTAAACCAAAGGACTTATGCACACACTTCAACATGTATTTTGTTCACGATGACCACCTGAAGCCTAAATGAGCATTATTTTGACCACACAACTCATTCCTATGAAGATACATTCAAACTCACAAAACGTGCTCAACTCGGGCTGAAAATGCATTTAAAGCAATAAACGCTCAAATTGAGTGTCACGCCTGAACCAAAGGACTTATGCACACACTTCAACATGTATTTTGTTCAGGATGACCTCCTGAAGCCCATATGGGCATTAATTTGACCACACAACTCATTCCTATGAAGATACATTCAAACACACAAAAGGTGCTCAGCTCGGCCTGAAAATGCATTTAAAGCAATAAAAACTCAAATTGAGTGTCACGCCTAAACCAAAGGACTTATGCACACACTTCAACATGTATTTTGTTCAGGATGACCACCTGACGCCTAAATGAGCATTAATTTGACCACACAACTCATTCCTATGAAGATACATTCAAACTCACAAAACGTGCTCAGCTCGGGTTAAAAATGCATTTAAAGCAATAAAAATTCAAATTGAGTGTCACGCCTAAACCAAAGGACTTATGCACACACTTCAACATGTATTTTGTTCAGGATGACCTCCTGAAGCCTAAATCAGCAATAATTTGACCACACAACTCATTCCTATGAAGATACATTCAAAGTCAGAAAGCGCGCTCAGCTCGGGCTGAAAAAGCATTTAATTTAAAGCAATAAAAACTCAAATTGAGTGTTACGCCTAAACCAAAGGACTTATGCACACACTTCAACATGTATTTAGTTCAGGATGACCACCTGAAGCCTAAATGAGCATTAATTTGACCACACAACTCATTCCTATGAAGATACATTCAAACTCACAAAACGTGCTCAGCTTGGGCTGAAAATGCATTTAAAGCAATAAAAACTCAAATTGAGTGTCACACCTAAACCAAAGGACTTATGCACACACTTCAACATGTATTTTGTTCAGGATGACCTCCTGAAGCCCATATGAGGATTAATTTGACTACACAACTCATTCCTATGAAGATACATTCAAACTCACAAAACGTGCTCAGCTCGGGCTGAAAATGCATTTAAAGCAATAAAAACTCAAATTGAGTGTCACGCCTAAACCAAAGGACTTATGCACACACTTCAACATGTATTTAGTTCAGGATGACCACCTGAAGCCTAAATGAGCATTAATTTGACCACACAACTCATTCCTATGAAGATACATTCAAACTCACAAAACGTGCTCAACTCGGGCTGAAAATGCATTTAAAGCAATAAAAACTCAAATTGAGTGTCACGCCTAAACCAAAGGACTTATGCACACACTTCAACATGTATTTAGTTCAGGATGACATCCTGAAGCCCATATGAGCATTAATTTGACTACACAACTCATTCCTATGAAGATACATTCAAACTCACAAAACGTGCTCAGCTCGGGCTGAAAATGCATTTAAAGCAATAAAAAGTCAAATTGAGTGTCACGCCTAAACCAAAGGACTTATGCACACACTTCAACGTGTATTTAGTTCAGGATGACCACCTGAAGCCTAAATGAGCATTAATTTGACCACACAACTCATTCCTATGAAGATACATTCAAACTCACAAAACGTGCTCAGCTCGGGCTGAAAATGCATTCAAAGCAATAAAAACTCAAATTGAGTGTCACGCCTAAACCAAAGGACTTATGCACACACTTCAACATGTATTTTGTTCAGGATGACCTTCTGAAGCCCATATGAGCATTAATTTGACTACACAACTCATTCCTATGAAGATACATTCAAACTCACAAAACGTGCTCAGCTCGGGCTGAAAATGCATTTAAAGCAATAAAAACTCAAATTGAGTGTCACGCCTAAACCAAAGGACTTATGCACACACTTCAACATGTATTTTGTTCAGGATGACCTCCTGAAGTCTAAATAAGCATTAATTTGACCACACAACTCATTCCTATGAAGATACATTCAAACTCACAAAACGCGCTCAGCTCGGGCTGAAAATGCATTTAAAGCAATAAAAACTCAAATTGAGTGTCACACCTAAACCAAAGGACTTATGCACACACTTCAACATGTATTTAGTTCAGGATGACCAACTGAAGCCTAAATGAGCATTAATTTGACCACACAACTCATTCCTATGAAGATACATTCAAACTCACAAAACATGCTCAGCTCGGGCTGAAAATGCATTTAAAGCAATAAAAACTCAAATTGAATGTCACGCCTAAACCAAAGGACTTATGCACACACTTCAACATGTATTTTGTTCAGGATGACCACCTGAAGCCTAAATGAGCATTCATTTGACCACACAACTCATTCTATGAAGATACATTCAAACTCACAAAACGTGCTCAGCTCGGGCTGAAAATGCATTTAAAGCAATAAAAACTAAAATTTAGTGTCACGCCTAAACCAAAGGACTTATGCACACACTTCAACATGTGTTTTGTTCAGGATGACCTCCTGAAGCCTAAATGAGCAATAATTTGACCACACAACTCATTCCTATGAAGATACATTCAAACTCAAAAAACGTGCTCAGCTCGGGCTGAAAATTTATTTAAAGCAATAAAAACTCAAATTGAGTGTCACACCTAAACCAAAGGACTAATGCACACACTTCAACATGTATTTTGTTCAGGATGACCTCCTGAAGCCCATATGAGCATTAATTTGACCACATAACTCATTCCTATGAAGATACATTCAAACTCACAAAACGTGCTCAGCTCGGGCTGAAAATGCATTTAAAGCAATAAAAACTCAAATTGAGTGTCACGCCTAAACCAAAGGACTTATGCACACACTTCAACATGTATTTTGTTCACGATGACCACCTGAAGCCTAAATGAGCATTAATTTGACCACACAACTCATTCCTATGAAGATACATTCAAACTCACAAAACGCGCTCAACTCGGGCTGAAAATGCATTTAAAGCAATAAAAGCTCAAATTGAGTGTCACGCCTAAACCAAAGGACTTATGCACACACTTCAACATGTATTTTGTTCAGGATGACCTCCTGAAGCCCATATGAGCATTAATTTGACCACACAACTCATTCCTATGAAGATACATTCAAACACACAAAACGTGCTCAGCTCGGCCTG
This sequence comes from Hippocampus guttulatus, assembly GCF_054856545.1. Taxonomy (NCBI): domain Eukaryota; kingdom Metazoa; phylum Chordata; class Actinopteri; order Syngnathiformes; family Syngnathidae; genus Hippocampus; species Hippocampus guttulatus. The sequence continues at coordinate 37,811,742 of NC_141261.1, read as the reverse complement.
AAAATGCATTTAAAGCAATAAAAACTCAAATTGAGTGTCACACCTAAACCAAAGGACTTATGCACACACTTCAACATGTATTTTGTTCAGGATGACCACCTGACGCCTAAATGAGCATTAATTTGACCACACAACTCATTCCTATGAAGATACATTCAAACTCACAAAACGCGCTCAGCTCGGGCTGAAAATGCATTTAAAGCAATAAAAACTCAAATTGAGTGTCACACCTAAACCAAAGGACTTATGCACACACTACAACATGTATTTTGTTCAGGGTGACCTCCTGAAGCCTAAATAGGCATTAATTTGACCACACAACTCATTCCTATGAAGATACATTCAAACTCACAAAACATGCTCAGCTCGGGCTGAAAATGCATTTAAAGCAATAAAAACTCAAATTGAATGTCACGCCTAAACCAAAGGACTTATGCACACACTACAACATGTATTTTGTTCACGATGACCACCTGAAGCCTAAATGAGCATTAATTTGACCACACAACTCATTCCTATGAAGATACATTCAAAGTCAGAAAGCGCGCTCAGCTCGGGCTGAAAATGCATTTAATTTAAAGCAATAAAAACTCAAATTGAGTGTCACGCCTGAACCAAAGGACTTATGCACACACTTCAACATGTATTTTGTTCAGGATGACCTCCTGAAGCCCATATGAGCATTAATTTGACCACACAACTCATTCCTATGAAGATACATTCAAACACACAAAACGTGCTCAGCTCGGCCTGAAAATGCATTTAAAGCAATAAAAACTCAAATTGAGTGTCACACCTAAACCAAAGGACTTATGCACACACTTCAACATGTATTTTGTTCAGGATGACCTCCTGAAGCCCATATGAGCATTAATTTGACTACACAACTCATTCCTATGAAGATACATTCAAACTCACAAAACGTGCTCAGCTCGGGCTGAAAATGCATTTAAAGCAATAAAAACTCAAATTGAGTGTCACGCCTAAACCAAAGGACTTATGCACACACTTCAACATGTATTTTGTTCAGGATGACCTCCTGAAGTCTAAATCAGCAATAATTTGACCACACAACTCATTCCTATGAAGATACATTCAAAGTCAGAAAGCGCGCTCAGCTCGGGCTGAAAATGCATTTAATTTAAAGCAATAAAAACTCAAATTGAGTGTCACGCCTAAACCAAAGGACTTATGCACACACTTCAACATGTATTTAGTTCAGGATGACCACCTGAAGCCTAAATGAGCATTAATTTGACCACACAACTCATTCCTATGAAGATACATTCAAACTCACAAAACGCGCTCAGCTCGGGCTGAAAATGCATTTAAAGCAATAAAAACTCAAATTTAGTGTCACACCTAAACCAAAGGACTTATGCACACACTTTCAACATGTATTTAGTTCAGGATGACCTCCTGAAGCCCATATGAGCATTAATTTGACTACACAACTCATTCCTATGAAGATACATTCAAACTCACAAAACGTGCTCAGCTCGGGCTGAAAATGCATTTAAAGCAATAAAAACTCAAATTGAGTGTCACGCCTAAACCAAAGGACTTATGCACACACTTCAACGTGTATTTAGTTCAGGATGACCACCTGAAGCCTAAATGAGCATTAATTTGACCACACAACTCATTCCTATGAAGATACATTCAAACTCACAAAACGTGCTCAGCTCGGGCTGAAAATGCATTCAAAGCAATAAAAACTCAAATTGAGTGTCACGCCTAAACCAAAGGACTTATGCACACACTTCAACATGTATTTTGTTCAGGATGACCTTCTGAAGCCCATATGAGCATTAATTTGACTACACAACTCATTCCTATGAAGATACATTCAAACTCACAAAACGTGCTCAGCTCGGGCTGAAAATGCATTTAAAGCAATAAAAACTCAAATTGAGTGTCACGCCTAAACCAAAGGACTTATGCACACACTTCAACATGTATTTTGTTCAGGATGACCTCCTGAAGTCTAAATAAGCATTAATTTGACCACACAACTCATTCCTATGAAGATACATTCAAACTCACAAAACGCGCTCAGCTCGGGCTGAAAATGCATTTAAAGCAATAAAAACTCAAATTGAGTGTCACACCTAAACCAAAGGACTTATGCACACACTTCAACATGTATTTAGTTCAGGATGACCAACTGAAGCCTAAATGAGCATTAATTTGACCACACAACTCATTCCTATGAAGATACATTCAAACTCACAAAACATGCTCAGCTCGGGCTGAAAATGCATTTAAAGCAATAAAAACTCAAATTGAATGTCACGCCTAAACCAAAGGACTTATGCACACACTTCAACATGTATTTTGTTCAGGATGACCACCTGAAGCCTAAATGAGCATTCATTTGACCACACAACTCATTCCTATGAAGATACATTCAAACTCACAAAACGCGCTCAACTCGGGCTGAAAATGCATTTAAAGCAATAAAAGCTCAAATTGAGTGTCACGCCTAAACCAAAGGACTTATGCACACACTTCAACATGTATTTTGTTCAGGATGACCTCCTGAAGCCCATATGAGCATTAATTTGACCACACAACTCATTCCTATGAAGATACATTCAAACACACAAAACGTGCTCAGCTCGGCCTGAAAATGCATTTAAAGCAATAAAAACTCAAATTGAGTGTCACGCCTAAACCAAAGGACTTATGCACACACTTCAACATGTATTTTGTTCAGGATGATCACCTGACGCCTAAATGAGCATTAATTTGACCACACAACTCATTCCTATGAAGATACATTCAAACTCACAAAACGCGCTCAGCTCGGGCTGAAAATGCATTTAAAGCAATAAAAACTCAAATTGAGTGTCACGCCTAAACCAAAGGACTTATGCACACACTACAACATGTATTTTGTTCAGGGTGACCTCCTGAAGCCTAAATAGGCATTAATTTGACCACACAACTCATTCCTATGAAGATACATTCAAACTCACAAAACGCGCTCAGCTCGGGCTGAAAATGCATTTAAAGCAATAAAAACTCAAATTGAGTGTCACGCCTAAACCAAAGGACTTATGCACACACTTCAACATGTATTTTGTTCAGGATGACCTCCTGAAGCCCATATGAGCATTAATTTGACTACACAACTCATTCCTATGAAGATACATTCAAACTCACAAAACGTGCTCAGCTCGGGCTGAAAATGCATTTAAAGCAATAAAAACTCAAATTGAGTGTCACGCCTAAACCAAAGGACTTATGCACACACTTCAACATGTATTTTGTTCAGGATGACCACCTGACGCCTAAATGAGCATTAATTTGACCACACAACTCATTCCTATGAAGATACATTCAAAGTCAGAAAGCGCGCTCAGCTCGGGCTGAAAATGCATTTAATTTAAAGCAATAAAAACTCAAATTGAGTGTCACGCCTAAACCAAAGGACTTATGCACACACTTCAACATGTATTTAGTTCAGGATGACCACCTGAAGCCTAAATGAGCATTAATTTGACTACACAACTCATTCCTATGAAGATACATTCAAACTCACAAAACGTGCTCAGCTTGGGCTGAAAATGCATTTAAAGCAATTAAAACTCAAATTGAGTGTCACACCTAAACCAAAGGACTTATGCACACACTTCAACATGTATTTTGCTCAGGATGACCTCCTGAAGCCCATATGAGCATTAGTTTGACTACACAACTCATTCCTATAAAGATACATTGAAACTCACAAAACGTGCTCAGCTCGGGCTGAAAATGCATTTAAAGCAATAAAAACTCAAATTGAGTGTCACGCCTAAACCAAAGGACTTATGCACACACTTCAACATGTGTTTTGTTCAGGATGACCTCCTGAAGCCTAAATGAGCAATAATTTGACCACACAACTCATTCCTATGAAGATACATTCAAACTCAAAAAACGTGCTCAGCTCGGGCTGAAAATGCATTTAAAGCAATAAAAACTCAAATTGAGTGTCACAACTAAACCAAAGGACTTATGCACACACTTCAACATGTATTTTGTTCAGGATGACCTCCTGAAGCACATATGAGCATTAATTTGACCACACAACTCATTCCTATGAAGATACATTCAAACTCACAAAACGTGCTCAGCTCGGGCTGAAAATGCATTTAAAGCAATAAAAACTCAAATTGAGTGTCACGCCTAAACCAAAGGACTTATGCACACACTTCAACATGTATTTTGTTCAGGATGACCTTCTGAAGCCCATATGAGCATTAATTTGACTACACAACTCATTCCTATGAAGATACATTCAAACTCACAAAACGCGCTCAGCTCGGGCTGAAAATGCATTTAAAGCAATAAAAACTCAAATTGAGTGTCACGCCTAAACCAAAGGACTTATGCACACACTACAACATGTATTTTGTTCAGGGTGACCTCCTGAAGCCTAAATAAGCATTAATTTGACCACACAACTCATTCCTATGAAGATACATTCAAACTCACAAAACGTGCTCAGCTCGGGCTGAAAATGCATTTAAAGCAATAAAAACTCAAATTGAGTGTCACACCTAAACCAAAGGACTTATGCACACACTTCAACATGTATTTAGTTCAGGATGACCACCTGAAGCCTAAATGAGCATTAATTTGACCACACAACTCATTCCTATGAAGATACATTCAAACTCACAAAACGCGCTCAGCTCGGGCTGAAAATGCATTTAAAGCAATAAAAACTCAAATTGAGTGTCACACCTAAACCAAAGGACTTATGCACACACTTCAACATGTATTTTGTTCAGGATGACATCCTGAAGCCCATATGAGCATTAATTTGACTACACAACTCATTCCTATGAAGATACATTCAAACTCACAAAACGTGCTCAGCTCGGGCTGAAAATGCATTTAAAGCAATAAAAACTCAAATTGAGTGTCACACCTAAACCAAAGGACTTATGCACACACTTCAACATGTATTTAGTTCAGGATGACCACCTGAAGCCTAAATGAGCATTAATTTGACCACACAACTCATTCCTATGAAGATATTTTCAAACTCACAAAACGTGCTCAACTCGGGCTGAAAATGCATTTAAAGCAATAAAAACTCAAATTGAGTGTCACGCCTAAACCAAAGGACTTATGCACACACTTCAACATGTATTTTGTTCAGGATGACCTCCTGAAGCCTAAATAAGCATTAATTTGACCACACAACTCATTCCTATGAAGATACATTCAAATTCACAAAACGCGCTCAGCTCGGGCTGAAAATGCATTTAAAGGAATAAAAACTCAAATTGAGTGTCACACCTAAACCAAAGGACTTATGCACACACGTCAACATGTATTTTGTTCAGGATGACCACCTGAAGCCTAAATGAGCATTAATTTGACCACACAACTCATTCCTATGAAGATACATTCAAACTCACAAAACGTGCTCAGCTTGGGCTGAAAATGCATTTAAAGCAATGAAAACTCAAATTGAGTGTCACACCTAAACCAAAGGACTTATGCACACACTTCAACATGTATTTTGTTCAGGATGACCTCCTGAAGCCCATATGAGCATTAATTTGACTACACAACTCATTCCTATGAAGATACATTCAAACTCACAAAACGTGCTCAGCTCGGGCTGAAAATGCATTTAAAGCAATAAAAACTCAAATTGAGTGTCACGCCTAAACCAAAGGACTTATGCACACACTTCAACATGTATTTAGTTCAGGATGACCACCTGAAGCCTAAATGAGCATTAATTTGACCACACAACTCATTCCTATGAAGATACATTCAAACTCACAAAACGTGCTCATCTCGGGCTGAAAATGCATTTAAAGCAATAAAAACTCAAATTGAGTGTCACGCCTAAACCAAAGGACTTATGCACACACTTCAACATGTATTTAGTTCAGGATGACATCCTGAAGCCCATATGAGCATTAATTTGACTACACAACTCATTCCTATGAAGATACATTCAAACTCACAAAACGTGCTCAGCTCGGGCTGAAAATGCATTTAAAGCAATAAAAACTCAAATTGAGTGTCACGCCTAAACCAAAGGACTTATGCAAACACTTCAACATGTATTTAGTTCAGGATGACCACCTGAAGCCTAAATGAGCATTAATTTGACCACACAACTCATTCCTATGAAGATACATTCAAACTCACAAAACGTGCTCAACTCGGGCTGAAAATGCATTTAAAGGAATAAAAGCTCAAATTGAGTGTCACGCCTGAACCAAAGGACTTATGCACACACTTCAACATGTATTTTGTTCAGGATGACCTCCTGAAGCCCATATGAGCATTAATTTGACCACACAACTCATTCCTATGAAGATACCTACAAACATACAAAACGTGCTCAGCTCGGCCTGAAAAATGCATTTAAAGCAATAAAAACTCAAATTGAGTGTCACGCCTAAACCAAAGGACTTATGCACACACTTCAACATGTATTTTGTTCAGGATGACCTCCTGAAGCCTAAATAAGCATTAATTTGACCACACAACTCATTCCTATGAAGATACATTCAAATTCACAAAACGCGCTCAGCTCGGGCTGAAAATGCATTTAAAGGAATAAAAACTCAAATTGAGTGTCACACCTAAACCAAAGGACTTATGCACACACGTCAACATGTATTTTGTTCAGGATGACCACCTGAAGCCTAAATGAGCATTAATTTGACCACACAACTCATTCCTATGAAGATACATTCAAACTCACAAAACGTGCTCAGCTTGGGCTGAAAATGCATTTAAAGCAATGAAAACTCAAATTGAGTGTCACACCTAAACCAAAGGACTTATGCACACACTTCAACATGTATTTTGTTCAGGATGACCTCCTGAAGCCCATATGAGCATTAATTTGACTACACAACTCATTCCTATGAAGATACATTCAAACTCACAAAACGTGCTCAGCTCGGGCTGAAAATGCATTTAAAGCAATAAAAACTCAAATTGAGTGTCACGCCTAAACCAAAGGACTTATGCACACACTTCAACATGTATTTAGTTCAGGATGACCACCTGAAGCCTAAATGAGCATTAATTTGACCACACAACTCATTCCTATGAAGATACATTCAAACTCACAAAACGTGCTCAACTCGGGCTGAAAATGCATTTAAAGCAATAAAAACTCAAATTGAGTGTCACGCCTAAACCAAAGGACTTATGCACACACTTCAACATGTATTTAGTTCAGGATGACATCCTGAAGCCCATATGAGCATTAATTTGACTACACAACTCATTCCTATGAAGATACATTCAAACTCACAAAACGTGCTCAGCTCGGGCTGAAAATGCATTTAAAGCAATAAAAACTCAAATTGAGTGTCACGCCTAAACCAAAGGACTTATGCAAACACTTCAACATGTATTTAGTTCAGGATGACCACCTGAAGCCTAAATGAGCATTAATTTGACCACACAACTCATTCCTATGAAGATACATTCAAACTCACAAAACGTGCTCAACTCGGGCTGAAAATGCATTTAAAGGAATAAAAGCTCAAATTGAGTGTCACGCCTGAACCAAAGGACTTATGCACACACTTCAACATGTATTTTGTTCAGGATGACCTCCTGAAGCCCATATGAGCATTAATTTGACCACACAACTCATTCCTATGAAGATACATACAAACATACAAAACGTGCTCAGCTCGGCCTGAAAAATGCATTTAAAGCAATAAAAACTCAAATTGAGTGTCACACCTAAACCAAAGGACTTATGCACACACTTCAACATGTATTTTGTTCAGGATGACCTCCTGAAGCCCATATGAGCATTAATTTGACTACACAACTCATTCCTATGAAGATACATTCAAACTCACAAAACGTGCTCAGCTCGGGCTGAAAATGCATTTAAAGCAATAAAAACTCAAATTGAGTGTCACGCCTAAACCAAAGGACTTATGCACACACTTCAACATGTATTTTGTTCAGGATGACCTCCTGAAGTCTAAATCAGCAATAATTTGACCACACAACTCATTCCTATGAAGATACATTCAAAGTCAGAAAGCGCGCTCAGCTCGGGCTGAAAATGCATTTAATTTAAAGCAATAAAAACTCAAATTGAGTGTCACGCCTAAACCAAAGGACTTATGCACACACTTCAACATGTATTTAGTTCAGGATGACCACCTGAAGCCTAAATGAGCATTAATTTGACCACACAACTCATTCCTATGAAGATACATTCAAACTCACAAAACGCGCTCAGCTCGGGCTGAAAATGCATTTAAAGCAATAAAAACTCAAATTTAGTGTCACACCTAAACCAAAGGACTTATGCACACACTTCAACATGTATTTTGTTCAGGATGACCTCCTGAAGTCTAAATAAGCATTAATTTGACCACACAACTCATTCCTATGAAGATACATTCAAACTCACAAAACGTGCTCAGCTCGGGCTGAAAATGCATTCAAAGCAATAAAAACTCAAATTGAGTGTCACGCCTAAACCAAAGGACTTATGCACACACTTCAACATGTATTTTGTTCAGGATGACCTTCTGAAGCCCATATGAGCATTAATTTGACTACACAACTCATTCCTATGAAGATACATTCAAACTCACAAAACGTGCTCAGCTCGGGCTGAAAATGCATTTAAAGCAATAAAAACTCAAATTGAGTGTCACGCCTAAACCAAAGGACTTATGCACACACTTCAACATGTATTTTGTTCAGGATGACCTCCTGAAGTCTAAATAAGCATTAATTTGACCACACAACTCATTCCTATGAAGATACATTCAAACTCACAAAACGCGCTCAGCTCGGGCTGAAAATGCATTTAAAGCAATAAAAACTCAAATTGAGTGTCACACCTAAACCAAAGGACTTATGCACACACTTCAACATGTATTTAGTTCAGGATGACCAACTGAAGCCTACATGAGCATTAATTTGACCACACAACTCATTCCTATGAAGATACATTCAAACTCACAAAACATGCTCAGCTCGGGCTGAAAATGCATTTAAAGCAATAAAAACTCAAATTGAATGTCACGCCTAAACCAAAGGACTTATGCACACACTTCAACATGTATTTTGTTCAGGATGACCACCTGAAGCCTAAATGAGCATTCATTTGACCACACAACTCATTCTATGAAGATACATTCAAACTCACAAAACGTGCTCAGCTCGGGCTGAAAATGCATTTAAAGCAATCAAAACTAAAATTTAGTGTCACGCCTAAACCAAAGGACTTATGCACACACTTCAACATGTGTTTTGTTCAGGATGACCTCCTGAAGCCTAAATGAGCAATAATTTGACCACACAACTCATTCCTATGAAGATACATTCAAACTCACAAAACGTGCTCAGCTCGGGCTGAAAATGCATTTAAAGCAATAAAAACTCAAATTGAGTGTCACGCCTAAACCAAAGGACTTATGCACACACTTCAACATGTATTTTGTTCAGGATGACCTCCTGAAGTCTAAATAAGCATTAATTTGACCACACAACTCATTCCTATGAAGATACATTCAAACTCACAAAACGCGCTCAGCTCGGGCTGAAAATGCATTTAAAGCAATAAAAACTCAAATTGAGTGTCACACCTAAACCAAAGGACTTATGCACACACTTCAACATGTATTTAGTTCAGGATGACCAACTGAAGCCTACATGAGCATTAATTTGACCACACAACTCATTCCTATGAAGATACATTCAAACTCACAAAACATGCTCAGCTCGGGCTGAAAATGCATTTAAAGCAATAAAAACTCAAATTGAATGTCACGCCTAAACCAAAGGACTTATGCACACACTTCAACATGTATTTTGTTCAGGATGACCACCTGAAGCCTAAATGAGCATTCATTTGACCACACAACTCATTCTATGAAGATACATTCAAACTCACAAAACGTGCTCAGCTCGGGCTGAAAATGCATTTAAAGCAATAAAAACAAAAATTTAGTGTCACGCCTAAACCAAAGGACTTATGCACACACTTCAACATGTGTTTTGTTCAGGATGACCTCCTGAAGCCTAAATGAGCAATAATTTGACCACACAACTCATTCCTATGAAGATACATTCAAACTCAAAAAACGTGCTCAGCTCGGGCTGAAAATGCATTTAAAGCAATAAAAACTCAAATTGAGTGTCACACCTAAACCAAAGGACTTATGCACACACTTCAACATGTATTTTGTTCAGGATGACATCCTGAAGCCCATATGAGCATTAATTTGACTACACAACTCATTCCTATGAAGATACATTCAAACTCACAAAACGTGCTCAGCTCGGGCTGAAAATGCATTTAAAGCAATAAAAACTCAAATTGAGTGTCACGCCTAAACCAAAGGACTTATGCACACACTTCAACATGTATTTTGTTCAGGATGACCTCCTGAAGCCTAAATAAGCATTAATTTGACCACACAACTCATTCCTATGAAGATACATTCAAACTCACAAAACGCGCTCAGCTCGGGCTGAAAATGCATTTAAAGCAATAAAAACTCAAATTGAGTGTCACGCCTAAACCAAAGGACTTATGCACACACTTCAACATGTGTTTTGTTCAGGATGACCTCCTGAAGCCTAAATGAGCATTAATTTGACCACACAACTCATTCCTATGAAGATACATTCAAACTCACAAAACGTGCTCAGCTTGGGCTGAAAATGCATTTAAAGCAATGAAAACTCAAATTGAGTGTCACACCTAAACCAAAGGACTTATGCACACACTTCAACATGTATTTTGTTCAGGATGACCTCCTGAAGCCCATATGAGCATTAATTTGACCACACAACTCATTCCTATGAAGATACATTCAAACTCACAAAACGCGCTCAGCTTGGGCTGAAAATGCATTTAAAGCAATAAAAACTCAAATTGAGTGTCACGCCTAAACCAAAGGACTTATGCACACACTTCAACATGTATTTAGTTCAGGATGACCACCTGAAGCCTAAATGAGCATTAATTTGACCACACAACTCATTCCTATGAAGATACATTCAAACTCACAAAACGTGCTCAGCTCGGGCTGAAAATGCATTCAAAGCAATAAAAACTCAAATTGAGTGTCACGCCTAAACCAAAGGACTTATGCACACACTTCAACATGTATTTTGTTCAGGATGACCTTCTGAAGCCCATATGAGCATTAATTTGACTACACAACTCATTCCTATGAAGATACATTCAAACTCACAAAACGTGCTCAGCTCGGGCTGAAAATGCATTTAAAGCAATTAAAACTCAAATTGAGTGTCACACCTAAACCAAAGGACTTATGCACACACTTCAACATGTATTTTGCTCAGGATGACCTCCTGAAGCCCATATGAGCATTAGTTTGACTACACAACTCATTCCTATAAAGATACATTGAAACTCACAAAACGTGCTCAGCTCGGGCTGAAAATGCATTTAAAGCAATAAAAACTCAAATTGAGTGTCACGCCTAAACCAAAGGACTTATGCACACACTTCAACATGTGTTTTGTTCAGGATGACCTCCTGAAGCCTAAATGAGCAATAATTTGACCACACAACTCATTCCTATGAAGATACATTCAAACTCAAAAAACGTGCTCAGCTCGGGCTGAAAATGCATTTAAAGCAATAAAAACTCAAATTGAGTGTCACAACTAAACCAAAGGACTTATGCACACACTTCAACATGTATTTTGTTCAGGATGACCTCCTGAAGCACATATGAGCATTAATTTGACCACACAACTCATTCCTATGAAGATACATTCAAACTCACAAAACGTGCTCAGCTCGGGCTGAAAATGCATTTAAAGCAATAAAAACTCAAATTGAGTGTCACGCCTAAACCAAAGGACTTATGCACACACTTCAACATGTATTTTGTTCACGATGACCACCTGAAGCCTAAATGAGCATTAATTTGACCACACAACTCATTCCTATGAAGATACATTCAAACTCACAAAACACGCTCAACTCGGGCTGAAAATGCATTTAAAGCAATAAAAGCTCAAATTGAGTGTCACGCCTAAACCAAAGGACTTATGCACACACTTCAACATGTATTTTGTTCAGGATCACCTCCTGAAGCCCATATGAGCATTAATTTGACCACACAACTCATTCCTATGAAGATACATTCAAACTCACAAAACACGCTCAGCTCGGGCTGAAAATGCATTTAAAGCAATAAAAACTCAAATTGAGTGTCACGCCTAAACCAAAGGACTTATGCACACACTACAACATGTATTTTGTTCAGGGTGACCTCCTGAAGCCTAAATAAGCATTAATTTGACCACACAACTCATTCCTATGAAGATACATTCAAACTCACAAAACGCGCCCAGCTCGGGCTGAAAATGCATTTAAAGCAATAAAAACTCAAATTGAGTGTCACGCCTAAACCAAAGGACTTATGCACACACTTCAACATGTATTTTGTTCAGGATGACATCCTGAAGCCCATATGAGCATTAATTTGACTACACAACTCATTCCTATGAAGATACATTCAAACTCACAAAACGTGCTCAGCTCGGGCTGAAAATGCATTTAAAGCAATTAAAACTCAAATTGAGTGTCACACCTAAACCAAAGGACTTATGCACACACTTCAACATGTATTTTGCTCAGGATGACCTCGTGAAGCCCATATGAGCATTAGTTTGACTACACAACTCATTCCTAAAAAGATACATTCAAACTCACAAAACGTGCTCAGCTCGGGCTGAAAATGCATTTAAAGCAATAAAAACTCAAATTGAGTGTCACGCCTAAACCAAAGGACTTATGCACACACTTCAACATGTATTTTGTTCAGGATGACCTCCTGAAGTCTAAATAAGCATTAATTTGACCACACAACTCATTCCTATGAAGATACATTCAAACTCACAAAACGCGCTCAGCTCGGGCTGAAAATGCATTTAAAGCAATAAAAACTCAAATTGAGTGTCACACCTAAACCAAAGGACTTATGCACACACTTCAACATGTATTTAGTTCAGGATGACCAACTGAAGCCTAAATGAGCATTAATTTGACCACACAACTCATTCCTATGAAGATACATTCAAACTCACAAAACATGCTCAGCTCGGGCTGAAAATGCATTTAAAGCAATAAAAACTCAAATTGAATGTCACGCCTAAACCAAAGGACTTATGCACACACTTCAACATGTATTTTGTTCAGGATGACCACCTGAAGCCTAAATGAGCATTCATTTGACCACACAACTCATTCTATGAAGATACATTCAAACTCACAAAACGTGCTCAGCTCGGGCTGAAAATGCATTTAAAGCAATAAAAACTAAAATTTAGTGTCACGCCTAAACCAAAGGACTTATGCACACACTTCAACATGTGTTTTGTTCAGGATGACCTCCTGAAGCCTAAATGAGCAATAATTTGACCACACAACTCATTCCTATGAAGATACATTCAAACTCAAAAAACGTGCTCAGCTCGGGCTGAAAATTTATTTAAAGCAATAAAAACTCAAATTGAGTGTCACACCTAAACCAAAGGACTAATGCACACACTTCAACATGTATTTTGTTCAGGGTGACCTCCTGAAGCCCATATGAGCATTAATTTGACCACATAACTCATTCCTATGAAGATACATTCAAACTCACAAAACGTGCTCAGCTCGGGCTGAAAATGCATTTAAAGCAATAAAAACTCAAATTGAGTGTCACGCCTAAACCAAAGGACTTATGCACACACTTCAACATGTATTTTGTTCACGATGACCACCTGAAGCCTAAATGAGCATTAATTTGACCACACAACTCATTCCTATGAAGATACATTCAAACTCACAAAACGCGCTCAACTCGGGCTGAAAATGCATTTAAAGCAATAAAAGCTCAAATTGAGTGTCACGCCTAAACCAAAGGACTTATGCACACACTTCAACATGTATTTTGTTCAGGATGACCTCCTGAAGCCCATATGAGCATTAATTTGACCACACAACTCATTCCTATGAAGATACATTCAAACACACAAAACGTGCTCAGCTCGGCCTGAAAATGCATTTAAAGCAATAAAAACTCAAATTGAGTGTCACGCCTAAACCAAAGGACTTATGCACACACTTCAACATGTATTTTGTTCAGGATGACCACCTGACGCCTAAATGAGCATTAATTTGACCACACAACTCATTCCTATGAAGATACATTCAAACTCACAAAACGCGGTCAGCTCGGGCTGAAAATGCATTTAAAGCAATAAAAACTCAAATTGAGTGTCACGCCTAAACCAAAGGACTTATGCACACACTACAACATGTATTTTGTTCAGGGTGACCTCCTGAAGCCTAAATAGGCATTAATTTGACCACACAACTCATTCCTATGAAGATACATTCAAACTCACAAAACGCGCTCAGCTCGGGCTGAAAATGCATTTAAAGCAATAAAAACTCAAATTGAGTGTCACGCCTAAACCAAAGGACTTATGCACACACTTCAACATGTATTTTGTTCAGGATGACCTCCTGAAGCCCATATGAGCATTAATTTGACTACACAACTCATTCCTATGAAGATACATTCAAACTCACAAAACGTGCTCAGCTCGGGCTGAAAATGCATTTAAAGCAATAAAAACTCAAATTGAGTGTCACGCCTAAACCAAAGGACTTATGCACACACTTCAACATGTATTTTGTTCAGGATGACCACCTGACGCCTAAATGAGCATTAATTTGACCACACAACTCATTCCTATGAAGATACATTCAAAGTCAGAAAGCGCGCTCAGCTCGGGCTGAAAATGCATTTAATTTAAAGCAATAAAAACTCAAATTGAGTGTCACGCCTGAACCAAAGGACTTATGCACACACTTCAACATGTATTTTGTTCAGGATGACCTCCTGAAGCCCATATGAGCATTAATTTGACCACACAACTCATTCCTATGAAGATACATTCAAACACACAAAACGTGCTCAGCTCGGCCTGAAAATGCATTTAAAGCAATAAAAACTCAAATTGAGTGTCACACCTAAACCAAAGGACTTATGCACACACTTCAACATGTATTTTGTTCAGGATGACCTCCTGAAGCCCATATGAGCATTAATTTGACTACACAACTCATTCCTATGAAGATACATTCAAACTCACAAAACGTGCTCAGCTCGGGCTGAAAATGCATTTAAAGCAATAAAAACTCAAATTGAGTGTCACGCCTAAACCAAAGGACTTATGCACACACTTCAACATGTATTTTGTTCAGGATGACCTCCTGAAGTCTAAATCAGCAATAATTTGACCACACAACTCATTCCTATGAAGATACATTCAAAGTCAGAAAGCGCGCTCAGCTCGGGCTGAAAATGCATTTAATTTAAAGCAATAAAAACTCAAATTGAGTGTCACGCCTAAACCAAAGGACTTATGCACACACTTCAACATGTATTTAGTTCAGGATGACCACCTGAAGCCTAAATGAGCATTAATTTGACCACACAACTCATTCCTATGAAGATACATTCAAACTCACAAAACGCGCTCAGCTCGGGCTGAAAATGCATTTAAAGCAATAAAAACTCAAATTTAGTGTCACACCTAAACCAAAGGACTTATGCACACACTTTCAACATGTATTTAGTTCAGGATGACCTCCTGAAGCCCATATGAGCATTAATTTGACTACACAACTCATTCCTATGAAGATACATTCAAACTCACAAAACGTGCTCAGCTCGGGCTGAAAATGCATTTAAAGCAATAAAAACTCAAATTGAGTGTCACGCCTAAACCAAAGGACTTATGCACACACTTCAACGTGTATTTAGTTCAGGATGACCACCTGAAGCCTAAATGAGCATTAATTTGACCACACAACTCATTCCTATGAAGATACATTCAAACTCACAAAACGTGCTCAGCTCGGGCTGAAAATGCATTCAAAGCAATAAAAACTCAAATTGAGTGTCACGCCTAAACCAAAGGACTTATGCACACACTTCAACATGTATTTTGTTCAGGATGACCTTCTGAAGCCCATATGAGCATTAATTTGACTACACAACTCATTCCTATGAAGATACATTCAAACTCACAAAACGTGCTCAGCTCGGGCTGAAAATGCATTTAAAGCAATAAAAACTCAAATTGAGTGTCACGCCTAAACCAAAGGACTTATGCACACACTTCAACATGTATTTTGTTCAGGATGACCTCCTGAAGTCTAAATAAGCATTAATTTGACCACACAACTCATTCCTATGAAGATACATTCAAACTCACAAAACGCGCTCAGCTCGGGCTGAAAATGCATTTAAAGCAATAAAAACTCAAATTGAGTGTCACACCTAAACCAAAGGACTTATGCACACACTTCAACATGTATTTTGTTCAGGATGACCAACTGAAGCCTAAATGAGCATTAATTTGACCACACAACTCATTCCTATGAAGATACATTCAAACTCACAAAACATGCTCAGCTCGGGCTGAAAATGCATTTAAAGCAATAAAAACTCAAATTGAATGTCACGCCTAAACCAAAGGACTTATGCACACACTTCAACATGTATTTTGTTCAGGATGACCACCTGAAGCCTAAATGAGCATTCATTTGACCACACAACTCATTCCTATGAAGATACATTCAAACTCACAAAACGCGCTCAACTCGGGCTGAAAATGCATTTAAAGCAATAAAAGCTCAAATTGAGTGTCACGCCTAAACCAAAGGACTTATGCACACACTTCAACATGTATTTTGTTCAGGATGACCTCCTGAAGCCCATATGAGCATTAATTTGACCACACAACTCATTCCTATGAAGATACATTCAAACACACAAAACGTGCTCAGCTCGGCCTGAAAATGCATTTAAAGCAATAAAAACTCAAATTGAGTGTCACGCCTAAACCAAAGGACTTATGCACACACTTCAACATGTATTTTGTTCAGGATGACCACCTGACGCCTAAATGAGCATTAATTTGACCACACAACTCATTCCTATGAAGATACATTCAAACTCACAAAACGCGCTCAGCTCGGGCTGAAAATGCATTTAAAGCAATAAAAACTCAAATTGAGTGTCACGCCTAAACCAAAGGACTTATGCACACACTACAACATGTATTTTGTTCAGGGTGACCTCCTGAAGCCTAAATAGGCATTAATTTGACCACACAACTCATTCCTATGAAGATACATTCAAACTCACAAAACGCGCTCAGCTCGGGCTGAAAATGAATTTAAAGCAATAAAAGCTCAAATTGAGTGTCACGCCTAAACCAAAGGACTTATGCACACACTTCAACATGTATTTTGTTCAGGATGACCTCCTGAAGCCCATATGAGCATTAATTTGACTACACAACTCATTCCTATGAAGATACATTCAAACTCACAAAACGTGCTCAGCTCGGGCTGAAAATGCATTTAAAGCAATTAAAACTCAAATTGAGTGTCACACCTAAACCAAAGGACTTATGCACACACTTCAACATGTATTTTGTTCACGATGACCACCTGAAGCCTAAATGAGCATTAATTTGACCACACAACTCATTCCTATGAAGATACATTCAAACTCACAAAACACGCTCAACTCGGGCTGAAAATGCATTTAAAGCAATAAAAGCTCAAATTGAGTGTCACGCCTAAACCAAAGGACTTATGCACACACTTCAACATGTATTTTGTTCAGGATGACCTCCTGAAGCCCATATGAGCATTAATTTGACCACACAACTCATTCCTATGAAGATACATTCAAACTCACAAAACGCGCTCAGCTCGGGCTGAAAATGCATTTAAAGCAATAAAAACTCAAATTGAGTGTCACGCCTAAACCAAAGGACTTATGCACACACTACAACATGTATTTTGTTCAGGGTGACCTCCTGAAGCCTAAATAAGCATTAATTTGACCACACAACTCATTCCTATGAAGATACATTCAAACTCACAAAACGCGCCCAGCTCGGGCTGAAAATGCATTTAAAGCAATAAAAACTCAAATTGAGTGTCACACCTAAACCAAAGGACTTATGCACACACTTCATGTATTTTGTTCAGGATGACATCCTGAAGCCCATATGAGCATTAATTTGACTACACAACTCATTCCTATGAAGATACATTCAAACTCACAAAACGTGCTCAGCTCGGGCTGAAAATGCATTTAAAGCAATTAAAACTCAAATTGAGTGTCATACCTAAACCAAAGGACTTATGCACACACTTCAACATGTATTTTGCTCAGGATGACCTCGTGAAGCCCATATGAGCATTAGTTTGACTACACAACTCATTCCTATAAAGATACATTCAAACTCACAAAACGTGCTCAGCTCGGGCTGAAAATGCATTTAAAGCAATAAAAACTCAAATTGAGTGTCACGCCTAAACCAAAGGACTTATGCACACACTTCAACATGTATTTAGTTCAGGATGACCACCTGAAGCCTAAATGAGCATTAATTTGACCACGCAACTCATTCCTATGAAGATACATTCAAACTCACAAAACGTGCTCAACTCGGGCTGAAAATGCATTTAAAGCAATAAAAACTCAAATTGAGTGTCACACCTAAACCAAAGGACTTATGCACACACTTCAACGTGTATTTTGTTCAGGATGACCTCCTGAAACCCATATGAGCATTAATTTGACCACACAACTCATTCCTATGAAGATACATTCAAACTCACAAAACGTGCTCAGCTCGGGCTGAAAATGCATTTAAAGCAATAAAACTCAAATTGAGTGTCACACCTAAACCAAAGGACTTATTCACACACTTCAACATGTATTTTGTTCAGGATGACCTCCTGAAGCCCATATGAGCATTAATTTGACCACACAACTCATTCCTATGAAGATACATTCAAACTCACAAAACGTGCTCAGCTCGGGCTGAAAATGCATTTAAAGCAATAAAAACTCAAATTGAGTGTCACGCCTAAACCAAAGGACTTATGCACACTTTTCAAGATGTATTTTGTTCAGGATGACCTCCTGAAGCCTGAATCAGCAATAATTTCACCACACAACTCATTCCTATGAAGATACATTCAAAGTCAGAAAGCGCGCTCAGCTCGGGCTGAAAATGCATTCAATTTAAAGCAATAAAAACTCAAATTGAGTGTCACGCCTAAACCAAAGGACTTATTCACACACTTCAACATGTATTTAGTTCAGGATGACCACCTGAAGCCTAAATGAGCATTAATTTGACCACACAACTCATTCCTATGAAGATACATTCAAACTCACAAAACGTGCTCAGCTCCGGCTGAAAATGCATTTAAAGCAATAAAAACTCAAATTGAGTGTCACACCTAAACCAAAGGACTTATGCACACACTTCAACATGTATCCTGAAGCCCATATGAGCATTAATTTGACTACACAACTCATTCCTATGAAGATACATTCAAACTCACAAAACGTGCTCAGCTCGGGCTGAAAATGCATTTAAAGCAATAAAAACTCAAATTGAGTGTCACACCTAAACCAAAGGACTTATGCACACACTTCAACATGTATTTTGTTCAGGATGACCTCCTGAAGCCTAAATGAGCATTAATTTGACCACACAACTCATTCCTATGAAGATATTTTCAAACTCACAAAACGTGCTCAACTCGGGCTGAAAATGCATTTAAAGCAATAAAAACTCAAATTGAGTGTCACGCCTAAACCAAAGGACTTATGCACACACTTCAACATGTATTTTGTTCAGGATGACCTCCTGAAGCCTAAATAAGCATTAATTTGACCACACAACTCATTCCTATGAAGATACATTCAAACTCACAAAACGCGCTCAGCTCGGGCTGAAAATGCATTTAAAGCAATAAAAACTCAAATTGAGTGTCACACCTAAACCAAAGGACTTATGCACACACGTCAACATGTATTTTGTTCAGGATGACCACCTGAAGCCTAAATGAGCATTAATTTGACCACACAACTCATTCCTATGAAGATACATTCAAACTCACAAAACATGCTCAGCTCGGGCTGAAAATGCATTTAAAGCAATAAAAACTCAAATTGAATGTCACGCCTAAACCAAAGGACTTATGCACACACTTCAACATGTATTTTGTTCAGGATGACCACCTGAAGCCTAAATGAGCATTAATTTGACCACACAACTCATTCTATGAAGATACATTCAAACTCACAAAACATGCTCAGCTCGGGCTGAAAATGCATTTAAAGCAATAAAAACTCAAATTGAATGTCACGCCTAAACCAAAGGACTTATGCCCACACTTCAACATGTATTTAGTTCAGGATGACCACCTGAAGCCTAAATGAGCATTAATTTGACCACACAACTCATTCCTATGAAGATACATTCAAACTCACAAAACGTGCTCAGCTCGGGCTGAAAATGCATTTAAAGGAATAAAAGCTCAAATTGAGTGTCACGCCTAAACCAAAGGAATTTTGCACACACTTCAACATGTATTTTGTTCAGGATGACCTCCTGAAGCCCATATGAGCATTAATTTGACCACACAACTCATTCCTATGAAGATACATTCAAACACACAAAACGTGCTCAGCTCGGCCTGAAAATGCATTTAAAGCAATAAAAACTCAAATTGAGTGTCACACCTAAACCAAAGGACTTATGCACACACGTCAACATGTATTTTGTTCAGGATGACCACCTGAAGCCTAAATGAGCAATAATTTGACCACACAACTCATTCCTATGAAGATACATTCAAACTCAAAAAACGTGCTCAGCTCGGGCTGAAAATGCATTTAAAGCAATAAAAACTCAAATTGAGTGTCACAACTAAACCAAAGGACTTATGCACACACTTCAACATGTATTTTGTTCAGGATGACCTCCTGAAGCACATATGAGCATTAATTTGACCACACAACTCATTCCTATGAAGATACATTCAAACTCACAAAACGTGCTCAGCTCGGGCTGAAAATGCATTTAAAGCAATAAAAACTCAAATTGAGTGTCACGCCTAAACCAAAGGACTTATGCACACACTTCAACATGTATTTTGTTCACGATGACCACCTGAAGCCTAAATGAGCATTAATTTGACCACACAACTCATTCCTATGAAGATACATTCAAACTCACAAAACACGCTCAACTCGGGCTGAAAATGCATTTAAAGCAATAAAAGCTCAAATTGAGTGTCACGCCTAAACCAAAGGACTTATGCACACACTTCAACATGTATTTTGTTCAGGATGACCTCCTGAAGCCCATATGAGCATTAATTTGACCACACAACTCATTCCTATGAAGATACATTCAAACTCACAAAACGCGCTCAGCTCGGGCTGAAAATGCATTTAAAGCAATAAAAACTCAAATTGAGTGTCACGCCTAAACCAAAGGACTTATGCACACACTACAACATGTATTTTGTTCAGGGTGACCTCCTGAAGCCTAAATAAGCATTAATTTGACCACACAACTCATTCCTATGAAGATACATTCAAACTCACAAAACGCGCCCAGCTCGGGCTGAAAATGCATTTAAAGCAATAAAAACTCAAATTGAGTGTCACACCTAAACCAAAGGACTTATGCACACACTTCAACATGTATTTTGTTCAGGATGACATCCTGAAGCCCATATGAGCATTAATTTGACTACACAACTCATTCCTATGAAGATACATTCAAACTCACAAAACGTGCTCAGCTCGGGCTGAAAATGCATTTAAAGCAATTAAAACTCAAATTGAGTGTCATACCTAAACCAAAGGACTTATGCACACACTTCAACATGTATTTTGCTCAGGATGACCTCGTGAAGCCCATATGAGCATTAGTTTGACTACACAACTCATTCCTATAAAGATACATTCAAACTCACAAAACGTGCTCAGCTCGGGCTGAAAATGCATTTAAAGCAATAAAAACTCAAATTGAGTGTCACGCCTAAACCAAAGGACTTATGCACACAATTCAACATGTATTTTGTTCAGGATGACCTCCTGAAGCCCATATGAGCATTAATTTGACCACACAACTCATTCCTATGAAGATACATTCAAACTCACAAAACGCGCTCAGCTCGGGCTGAAAATGCATTTAAAGCAATAAAAACTCAAATTGAGTGTCACGCCTAAACCAAAGGACTTATGCACACACTACAACATGTATTTTGTTCAGGGTGACCTCCTGAAGCCTAAATAAGCATTAATTTGACCACACAACTCATTCCTATGAAGATACATTCAAACTCACAAAACGCGCCCAGCTCGGGCTGAAAATGCATTTAAAGCAATAAAAACTCAAATTGAGTGTCACACCTAAACCAAAGGACTTATGCACACACTTCAACATGTATTTTGTTCAGGATGACATCCTGAAGCCCATATGAGCATTAATTTGACTACACAACTCATTCCTATGAAGATACATTCAAACTCACAAAACGTGCTCAGCTCGGGCTGAAAATGCATTTAAAGCAATTAAAACTCAAATTGAGTGTCATACCTAAACCAAAGGACTTATGCACACACTTCAACATGTATTTTGCTCAGGATGACCCCGTGAAGCCCATATGAGCATTAGTTTGACTACACAACTCATTCCTATAAAGATACATTCAAACTCACAAAACGTGCTCAGCTCGGGCTGAAAATGCATTTAAAGCAATAAAAACTCAAATTGAGTGTCACGCCTAAACCAAAGGACTTATGCACACACTTCAACATGTATTTAGTTCAGGATGACCACCTGAAGCCTAAATGAGCATTAATTTGACCACGCAACTCATTCCTATGAAGATACATTCAAACTCACAAAACGTGCTCAACTCGGGCTGAAAATGCATTTAAAGCAATAAAAACTCAAATTGAGTGTCACACCTAAACCAAAGGACTTATGCACACACTTCAACGTGTATTTTGTTCAGGATGACCTCCTGAAACCCATATGAGCATTAATTTGACCACACAACTCATTCCTATGAAGATACATTCAAACTCACAAAACGTGCTCAGCTCGGGCTGAAAATGCATTTAAAGCAATAAAACTCAAATTGAGTGTCACACCTAAACCAAAGGACTTATTCACACACTTCAACATGTATTTTGTTCAGGATGACCTCCTGAAGCCCATATGAGCATTAATTTGACCACACAACTCATTCCTATGAAGATACATTCAAACTCACAAAACGTGCTCAGCTCGGGCTGAAAATGCATTTAAAGCAATAAAAACTCAAATTGAGTGTCACGCCTAAACCAAAGGACTTATGCACACTTTTCAAGATGTATTTTGTTCAGGATGACCTCCTGAAGCCTAAATCAGCAATAATTTCACCACACAACTCATTCCTATGAAGATACATTCAAAGTCAGAAAGCGCGCTCAGCTCGGGCTGAAATGCATTCAATTTTAAGCAATAAAAACTCAAATTGAGTGTCACGCCTAAACCAAAGGACTTATTCACACACTTCAACATGTATTTAGTTCAGGATGACCACCTGAAGCCTAAATGAGCATTAATTTGACCACACAACTCATTCCTATGAAGATACATTCAAACTCACAAAACGTGCTCAGCTCCGGCTGAAAATGCATTTAAAGCAATAAAAACTCAAATTGAGTGTCACACCTAAACCAAAGGACTTATGCACACACTTCAACATGTATCCTGAAGCCCATATGAGCATTAATTTGACTACACAACTCATTCCTATGAAGATACATTCAAACTCACAAAACGTGCTCAGCTCGGGCTGAAAATGCATTTAAAGCAATAAAAACTCAAATTGAGTGTCACACCTAAACCAAAGGACTTATGCACACACTTCAACATGTATTTTGTTCAGGATGACCTCCTGAAGCCTAAATGAGCATTAATTTGACCACACAACTCATTCCTATGAAGATATTTTCAAACTCACAAAACGTGCTCAACTCGGGCTGAAAATGCATTTAAAGCAATAAAAACTCAAATTGAGTGTCACGCCTAAACCAAAGGACTTATGCACACACTTCAACATGTATTTTGTTCAGGATGACCTCCTGAAGCCTAAATAAGCATTAATTTGACCACACAACTCATTCCTATGAAGATACATTCAAACTCACAAAACGCGCTCAGCTCGGGCTGAAAATGCATTTAAAGCAATAAAAACTCAAATTGAGTGTCACACCTAAACCAAAGGACTTATGCACACACGTCAACATGTATTTTGTTCAGGATGACCACCTGAAGCCTAAATGAGCATTAATTTGACCACACAACTCATTCCTATGAAGATACATTCAAACTCACAAAACATGCTCAGCTCGGGCTGAAAATGCATTTAAAGCAATAAAAACTCAAATTGAATGTCACGCCTAAACCAAAGGACTTATGCACACACTTCAACATGTATTTTGTTCAGGATGACCACCTGAAGCCTAAATGAGCATTAATTTGACCACACAACTCATTCTATGAAGATACATTCAAACTCACAAAACATGCTCAGCTCGGGCTGAAAATGCATTTAAAGCAATAAAAACTCAAATTGAATGTCACGCCTAAACCAAAGGACTTATGCCCACACTTCAACATGTATTTAGTTCAGGATGACCACCCGAAGCCTAAATGAGCATTAATTTGACCACACAACTCATTCTATGAAGATACATTCAAACTCACAAAACGTGCTCAGCTCCGGCTGAAAATGCATTTAAAGCAATAAAAACTCAAATTGAGTGTCACGCCTAAACCAAAGGACTTATGCCCACACTTCAACATGTATTTAGTTCAGGATGACCACCTGAAGCCTAAATGAGCATTAATTTGACCACACAACTCATTCCTATGAAGATACATTCAAACTCACAAAACGTGCTCAGCTCGGGCTGAAAATGCATTTAAAGGAATAAAAGCTCAAATTGAGTGTCACGCCTAAACCAAAGGACTTATGCACACACTTCAACATGTATTTTGTTCAGGATGACCTCCTGAAGCCCATATGAGCATTAATTTGACCACACAACTCATTCCTATGAAGATACATTCAAACACACAAAACGTGCTCAGCTCGGGCTGAAAATGCATTTAAAGCAATAAAAACTCAAATTGAGTGTCACGCCTAAACCAAAGGACTTATGCACACACTTCAACATGTATTTTGTTCAGGATGACCTCCTGAAGCCTAAATAAGCATTAATTTGACCACACAACTCATTTCTATGACGATACATTCAAACTCACAAAACGCGCTCAGCTCGGGCTGAAAATGCATTTAAAGCAATAAAAACTCAAATTGAGTGTCACACCTAAACCAAAGGACTTATGCACACACATCAACATGTATTTAGTTCAGGATGACCACCTGAAGCCTAAATGAGCATTAATTTGACCACACAACTCATTCCTATGAAGATACATTCAAACTCACAAAACGTGCTCAGCTCGGGCTGAAAATGCATTTAAAGCAATAAAAACTCAAATTGAGTGTCACACCTAAACCAAAGGACTTATGCACACACTTCAACATGTATTTTGTTCAGGATGACCCTCTGAACCCCATATGAGCATTAATTTGACTAAACAACTCATTCCTATGAAGTTACATTTAAACTCACAAAACTTGCTTAGCTCGGGCTGAAAATGCATTTAAAGCAATAAAAACTCAAATTGAGTGTCACGCCTAAACCAAAGGACTTATGCACACACTTCAACATGTATTTTGTTCAGGATGACCACCTGACGCCTAAATGAGCATTAATTTGACCACACAACTCATTCCTATGAAGATACATTCAAACTCACAAAACGTGCTCAGCTCGGGCTGAAAATGCATTTAAAGCAATAAAAACTCAAATTGAGTGTCACGCCTAAACCAAAGGACTTATGCACACACTTCAACATGTATTTTGTTCAGGATGACCTCCTGAAGCCTAAATCAGCAATAATTTGACCACACAACTCATTCCTATGAAGATACATTCAAAGTCAGAAAGCGCGCTCAGCTCGGGCTGAAAATGCATTTAATTTAAAGCAATAAAAACTCAAATTGAGTGTCACGCCTAAACCAAAGGACTTATGCACACACTTCAACATGTATTTAGTTCAGGATGACCACCTGAAGCCTAAATGAGCATTAATTTGACCACACAACTCATTCCTATGAAGATACATTCAAACTCACAAAACGTGCTCAGCTCGGGCTGAAAATGCATTTAAAGCAATAAAAACTCAAATTGAGTGTCACACCTAAACCAAAGGACTTATGCACACACTTCAACATGTATTTTGTTCAGGATGACCTCCTGAAGCCCATATGAGCATTAATTTGACTACACAACTCATTCCTATGAAGATACATTCAAACTCACAAAACGTGCTCAGCTCGGGCTGAAAATGCATTTAAAGCAATAAAAACTCAAATTGAGTGTCACGCCTAAACCAAAGGACTTATGCACACACTTCAACATGTATTTTGTTCAGGATGACCTCCTGAAGCCTAAATAAGCATTAATTTGACCACACAACTCATTCCTATGAAGATACATTCAAACTCACAAAACGCGCTCAGCTCGGGCTGAAAATGCATTTAAAGCAATAAAAACTCAAATTTAGTGTCACACCTAAACCAAAGGACTTATGCACACACTTCAACATGTATTTAGTTCAGGATGACATCCTGAAGCCCATATGAGCATTAATTTGACTACACAACTCATTCCTATGAAGATACATTCAAACTCACAAAACGTGCTCAACTCGGGCTGAAAATGCATTAAAAGCAATAAAAACTCAAATTGAGTGTCACGCCTAAACCAAAGGACTTATGCACACACTTCAACATGTATTTTGTTCAGGATGACCTCCTGAAGCCCATATGAGCATTAATTTGACTACACAACTCATTCCTATGAAGATACATTCAAACTCACAAAACGTGCTCAACTCGGGCTGAAAATGCATTAAAAGCAATAAAAACTCAAATTGAGTGTCACGCCTAAACCAAAGGACTTATGCACACACTTCAACATGTATTTTGTTCAGGATGACATCCTGAAGCCCATATGAGCATTAATTTGACTACACAACTCATTCCTATGAAGATACATTCAAACTCACAAAACGTGCTCAGCTCGGGCTGAAAATGCATTTAAAGCAATTAAAACTCAAATTGAGTGTCATACCTAAACCAAAGGACTTATGCACACACTTCAACATGTATTTTGCTCAGGATGACCCCGTGAAGCCCATATGAGCATTAGTTTGACTACACAACTCATTCCTATAAAGATACATTCAAACTCACAAAACGTGCTCAGCTCGGGCTGAAAATGCATTTAAAGCAATAAAAACTCAAATTGAGTGTCACGCCTAAACCAAAGGACTTATGCACACACTTCAACATGTATTTAGTTCAGGATGACCACCTGAAGCCTAAATGAGCATTAATTTGACCACGCAACTCATTCCTATGAAGATACATTCAAACTCACAAAACGTGCTCAACTCGGGCTGAAAATGCATTTAAAGCAATAAAAACTCAAATTGAGTGTCACACCTAAACCAAAGGACTTATGCACACACTTCAACGTGTATTTTGTTCAGGATGACCTCCTGAAACCCATATGAGCATTAATTTGACCACACAACTCATTCCTATGAAGATACATTCAAACTCACAAAACGTGCTCAGCTCGGGCTGAAAATGCATTTAAAGCAATAAAACTCAAATTGAGTGTCACACCTTAACCAAAGGACTTATTCACACACTTCAACATGTATTTTGTTCAGGATGACCTCCTGAAGCCCATATGAGCATTAATTTGACCACACAACTCATTCCTATGAAGATACATTCAAACTCACAAAACGTGCTCAGCTCGGGCTGAAAATGCATTTAAAGCAATAAAAACTCAAATTGAGTGTCACGCCTAAACCAAAGGACTTATGCACACTTTTCAAGATGTATTTTGTTCAGGATGACCTCCTGAAGCCTAAATCAGCAATAATTTCACCACACAACTCATTCCTATGAAGATACATTCAAAGTCAGAAAGCGCGCTCAGCTCGGGCTGAAATGCATTCAATTTTAAGCAATAAAAACTCAAATTGAGTGTCACGCCTAAACCAAAGGACTTATTCACACACTTCAACATGTATTTAGTTCAGGATGACCACCTGAAGCCTAAATGAGCATTAATTTGACCACACAACTCATTCCTATGAAGATACATTCAAACTCACAAAACGTGCTCAGCTCCGGCTGAAAATGCATTTAAAGCAATAAAAACTCAAATTGAGTGTCACACCTAAACCAAAGGACTTATGCACACACTTCAACATGTATCCTGAAGCCCATATGAGCATTAATTTGACTACACAACTCATTCCTATGAAGATACATTCAAACTCACAAAACGTGCTCAGCTCGGGCTGAAAATGCATTTAAAGCAATAAAAACTCAAATTGAGTGTCACACCTAAACCAAAGGACTTATGCACACACTTCAACATGTATTTTGTTCAGGATGACCTCCTGAAGCCTAAATGAGCATTAATTTGACCACACAACTCATTCCTATGAAGATATTTTCAAACTCACAAAACGTGCTCAACTCGGGCTGAAAATGCATTTAAAGCAATAAAAACTCAAATTGAGTGTCACGCCTAAACCAAAGGACTTATGCACACACTTCAACATGTATTTTGTTCAGGATGACCTCCTGAAGCCTAAATAAGCATTAATTTGACCACACAACTCATTCCTATGAAGATACATTCAAACTCACAAAACGCGCTCAGCTCGGGCTGAAAATGCATTTAAAGCAATAAAAACTCAAATTGAGTGTCACACCTAAACCAAAGGACTTATGCACACACGTCAACATGTATTTTGTTCAGGATGACCACCTGAAGCCTAAATGAGCATTAATTTGACCACACAACTCATTCCTATGAAGATACATTCAAACTCACAAAACATGCTCAGCTCGGGCTGAAAATGCATTTAAAGCAATAAAAACTCAAATTGAATGTCACGCCTAAACCAAAGGACTTATGCACACACTTCAACATGTATTTTGTTCAGGATGACCACCTGAAGCCTAAATGAGCATTAATTTGACCACACAACTCATTCTATGAAGATACATTCAAACTCACAAAACATGCTCAGCTCGGGCTGAAAATGCATTTAAAGCAATAAAAACTCAAATTGAATGTCACGCCTAAACCAAAGGACTTATGCCCACACTTCAACATGTATTTAGTTCAGGATGACCACCCGAAGCCTAAATGAGCATTAATTTGACCACACAACTCATTCTATGAAGATACATTCAAACTCACAAAACGTGCTCAGCTCCGGCTGAAAATGCATTTAAAGCAATAAAAACTCAAATTGAGTGTCACGCCTAAACCAAAGGACTTATGCCCACACTTCAACATGTATTTAGTTCAGGATGACCACCTGAAGCCTAAATGAGCATTAATTTGACCACACAACTCATTCCTATGAAGATACATTCAAACTCACAAAACGTGCTCAGCTCGGGCTGAAAATGCATTTAAAGGAATAAAAGCTCAAATTGAGTGTCACGCCTAAACCAAAGGACTTATGCACACACTTCAACATGTATTTTGTTCAGGATGACCTCCTGAAGCCCATATGAGCATTAATTTGACCACACAACTCATTCCTATGAAGATACATTCAAACACACAAAACGTGCTCAGCTCGGGCTGAAAATGCATTTAAAGCAATAAAAACTCAAATTGAGTGTCACGCCTAAACCAAAGGACTTATGCACACACTTCAACATGTATTTTGTTCAGGATGACCTCCTGAAGCCTAAATAAGCATTAATTTGACCACACAACTCATTTCTATGACGATACATTCAAACTCACAAAACGCGCTCAGCTCGGGCTGAAAATGCATTTAAAGCAATAAAAACTCAAATTGAGTGTCACACCTAAACCAAAGGACTTATGCACACACATCAACATGTATTTAGTTCAGGATGACCACCTGAAGCCTAAATGAGCATTAATTTGACCACACAACTCATTCCTATGAAGATACATTCAAACTCACAAAACGTGCTCAGCTCGGGCTGAAAATGCATTTAAAGCAATAAAAACTCAAATTGAGTGTCACACCTAAACCAAAGGACTTATGCACACACTTCAACATGTATTTTGTTCAGGATGACCCTCTGAACCCCATATGAGCATTAATTTGACTAAACAACTCATTCCTATGAAGTTACATTTAAACTCACAAAACTTGCTTAGCTCGGGCTGAAAATGCATTTAAAGCAATAAAAACTCAAATTGAGTGTCACGCCTAAACCAAAGGACTTATGCACACACTTCAACATGTATTTAGTTCAGGATGACCACCTGAAGCCTAAATGAGCATTAATTTGACCACACAACTCATCCCTATGAAGATACATTCAAACTCACAAAACGCGCTCAGCTCGGGCTGAAAATGCATTTAAAGCAATAAAAACTCAAATTTAGTGTCACACCTAAACCAAAGGACTTATGCACACACTTCAACATGTATTTAGTTCAGGATGACCTCCTGAAGCCCATATGAGCATTAATTTGACTACACAACTCATTCCTATGAAGATACATTCAAACTCACAAAACGTGCTCAGCTCGGGCTGAAAATGCATTTAAAGCAATAAAAACTCAAATTGAGTGTCACGCCTAAACCAAAGGACTTATGCACACACTTCAACATGTATTTAGTTCAGGATGACCACCTGAAGCCTAAATGAGCATTAATTTGACCACACAACTCATTCCTATGAAGATACATTCAAACTCACAAAACGTGCTCAGCTTGGGCTGAAAATAAATTTAAAGCAATGAAAACTCAAATTGAGTGTCACACCTAAACCAAAGGACTTATGCACACACTTCAACATGTATTTTGTTCAGGATGACCTCCTGAAGCCCATATGAGCATTAATTTGACTACACAACTCATTCCTATGAAGATACATTCAAACTCACAAAACGTGCTCAGCTCGGGCTGAAAATGCATTTAAAGCAATAAAAACTCAAATTGAGTGTCACGCCTAAACCAAAGGACTTATGCACACACTTCAACATGTATTTAGTTCAGGATGACCACCTGAAGCCTAAATGAGCATTAATTTGACCACACAACTCATTCCTATGAAGATACATTCAAACTCACAAAACGTGCTCAACTCGGGCTGAAAATGCATTTAAAGCAATAAAAACTCAAATTGAGTGTCACGCCTAAACCAAAGGACTTATGCACACACTTCAACATGTATTTAGTTCAGGATGACATTCTGAAGCCCATATGAGCATTAATTTGACTACACAACTCATTCCTATGAAGATACATTCAAACTCACAAAACGTGCTCAGCTCGGGCTGAAAATGCATTTAAAGCAATAAAAACTCAAATTGAGTGTCACACCTAAACCAAAGGACTTATGCACACACTTCAACATGTATTTTGTTCAGGATGACCTCCTGAAGCCCATATGAGCATTAATTTGACTACACAACTCATTCCTATGAAGATACATTCAAACTCACAAAACGTGCTCAGCTTGGGCTGAAAATCCATTTAAAGCAATAAAAACTCAAATTGAGTGTCACACCTAAACCAAAGGACTTATGCACACACTTCAACATGTATTTTGTTCAGGATGACCTCCTGAAGCCCATATGAGGATTAATTTGACTACACAACTCATTCCTATGAAGATACATTCAAACTCACAAAACGTGCTCAGCTCGGGCTGAAAATGCATTTAAAGCAATAAAAACTCAAATTGAGTGTCACGCCTAAACCAAAGGACTTATGCACACACTTCAACATGTATTTAGTTCAGGATGACCACCTGAAGCCTAAATGAGCATTAATTTGACCACACAACTCATTCCTATGAAGATACATTCAAACTCACAAAACGTGCTCAACTCGGGCTGAAAATGCATTTAAAGCAATAAAAACTCAAATTGAGTGTCACGCCTAAACCAAAGGACTTATGCACACACTTCAACATGTATTTAGTTCAGGATGACATCCTGAAGCCCATATGAGCATTAATTTGACTACACAACTCATTCCTATGAAGATACATTCAAACTCACAAAACGTGCTCAGCTCGGGCTGAAAATGCATTTAAAGCAATAAAAACTCAAATTGAGTGTCACGCCTAAACCAAAGGACTTATGCAAACACTTCAACATGTATTTAGTTCAGGATGACCACCTGAAGCCTAAATGAGCATTAATTTGACCACACAACTCATTCCTATGAAGATACATTCAAACTCACAAAACGTGCTCAACTCGGGCTGAAAAATGCATTTAAAGGAATAAAAGCTCAAATTGAGTGTCACGCCTGAACCAAAGGACTTATGCACACACTTCAACATGTATTTTGTTCAGGATGACCTCCTGAAGCCCATATGAGCATTAATTTGACCACACAACTCATTCCTATGAAGATACATTCAAACACACAAAACGTGCTCAGCTCGGCCTGAAAATGCATTTAAAGCAATAAAACCTCAAATTGAGTGTCACACCTAAACCAAAGGACTTATGCACACACTTCAACATGTATTTTGTTCAGGATGACCTCCTGAAGCCCATATGAGCATTAATTTGACTACACAACTCATTCCTATGAAGATACATTCAAACTCACAAAACGTGCTCAGCTCGGGCTGAAAATGCATTTAAAGCAATAAAAACTCAAATTGAGTGTCACGCCTAAACCAAAGGACTTATGCACACACTTCAACATGTATTTTGTTCAGGATGACCTCCTGAAGTCTAAATCAGCAATAATTTGACCACACAACTCATTCCTATGAAGATACATTCAAAGTCAGAAAGCGCGCTCAGCTCGGGCTGAAAATGCATTTAATTTAAAGCAATAAAAACTCAAATTGAGTGTCACGCCTAAACCAAAGGACTTATGCACACACTTCAACATGTATTTAGTTCAGGATGACCACCTGAAGCCTAAATGAGCATTAATTTGACCACACAACTCATCCCTATGAAGATACATTCAAACTCACAAAACGCGCTCAGCTCGGGCTGAAAATGCATTTAAAGCAATAAAAACTCAAATTTAGTGTCACACCTAAACCAAAGGACTTATGCACACACTTCAACATGTATTTAGTTCAGGATGACCTCCTGAAGCCCATATGAGCATTAATTTGACTACACAACTCATTCCTATGAAGATACATTCAAACTCACAAAACGTGCTCAGCTCGGGCTGAAAATGCATTTAAAGCAATAAAAACTCAAATTGAGTGTCACGCCTAAACCAAAGGACTTATGCACACACTTCAACATGTATTTAGTTCAGGATGACCACCTGAAGCCTAAATGAGCATTAATTTGACCACACAACTCATTCCTATGAAGATACATTCAAACTCACAAAACGTGCTCAGCTTGGGCTGAAAATAAATTTAAAGCAATGAAAACTCAAATTGAGTGTCACACCTAAACCAAAGGACTTATGCACACACTTCAACATGTATTTTGTTCAGGATGACCTCCTGAAGCCCATATGAGCATTAATTTGACCACACAACTCATTCCTATGAAGATACATTCAAACACACAAAACGTGCTCAGCTCGGCCTGAAAATGCATTTAAAGCAATAAAAACTCAAATTGAGTGTCACGCCTAAACCAAAGGACTTATGCACACACTTCAACATGTATTTTGTTCAGGATGACCACCTGACGCCTAATTGAGCATTAATTTGACCACACAACTCATTCCTATGAAGATACATTCAAACTCACAAAACGCGCTCAGCTCGGGCTGAAAATGCATTTAAAGCAATAAAAACTCAAATTGAGTGTCACGCCTAAACCAAAGGACTTATGCACACACTACAACATGTATTTTGTTCAGGGTGACCTCCTGAAGCCTAAATAGGCATTAATTTGACCACACAACTCATTCCTATGAAGATACATTCAAAGTCACAAAACGCGCTCAGCTCGGGCTGAAAATGCATTTAAAGCAATAAAAACTCAAATTGAGTGTCACGCCTAAACCAAAGGACTTATGCACACACTTCAACATGTATTTTGTTCAGGATGACCTCCTGAAGCCCATATGAGCATTAATTTGACTACACAACTCATTCCTATGAAGATACATTCAAACTCACAAAACGTGCTCAGCTCGGGCTGAAAATGCATTTAAAGCAATAAAAACTCAAATTGAGTGTCACGCCTAAACCAAAGGACTTATGCACACACTTCAACATGTATTTTGTTCAGGATGACCACCTGACGCCTAAATGAGCATTAATTTGACCACACAACTCATTCCTATGAAGATACATTCAAAGTCAGAAAGCGCGCTCAGCTCGGGCTGAAAATGCATTTAATTTAAAGCAATAAAAACTCAAATTGAGTGTCACGCCTAAACCAAAGGACTTATGCACACACTTCAACATGTATTTTGCTCAGGATGACCTCCTGAAGCCCATATGAGCATTAATTTGACTACACAACTCATTCCTATGAAGATACATTCAAACTCACAAAACGTGCTCAGCTCGGGCTGAAAATGCATTTAAAGCAATTAAAACTCAAATTGAGTGTCACACCTAAACCAAAGGACTTATGCACACACTTCAACATGTATTTTGCTCAGGATGACCTCCTGAAGCCCATATGAGCATTAGTTTGACTACACAACTCATTCCTATAAAGATACATTGAAACTCACAAAACGTGCTCAGCTCGGGCTGAAAATGCATTTAAAGCAATAAAAACTCAAATTGAGTGTCACGCCTAAACCAAAGGACTTATGCACACACTTCAACATGTGTTTTGTTCAGGATGACCTCCTGAAAGCCTAAATGAGCAATAATTTGACCACACAACTCATTCCTATGAAGATACATTCAAACTCAAAAAACGTGCTCAGCTCGGGCTGAAAATGCATTTAAAGCAATAAAAGCTCAAATTGAGTGTCACGCCTAAACCAAAGGACTTATGCACACACTTCAACATGTATTTTGTTCAGGATGACCTCCTGAAGCCCATATGAGCATTAATTTGACCACACAACTCATTCCTATGAAGATACATTAAAACTCACAAAACGCGCTCAGCTCGGGCTGAAAATGCATTTAAAGCAATAAAAACTCAAATTGAGTGTCACGCCTAAACCAAAGGACTTATGCACACACTACAACATGTATTTTGTTCAGGGTGACCTCCTGAAGCCTAAATAAGCATTAATTTGACCACACAACTCATTCCTATGAAGATACATTCAAACTCACAAAACGCGCTCAGCTCGGGCTGAAAATGCATTTAAAGCAATAAAAACTCAAATTGAGTGTCACACCTAAACCAAAGGACTTATGCACACACTTCAACATGTATTTTGTTCAGGATGACATCCTGAAGCCCATATGAGCATTAATTTGACTACACAACTCATTCCTATGAAGATACATTCAAACTCACAAAACGTGCTCAGCTCGGGCTGAAAATGCATTTAAAGCAATTAAAACTCAAATTGAGTGTCACACCTAAACCAAAGGACTTATGCACACACTTCAACATGTATTTTGCTCAGGATGACCTCGTGAAGCCCATATGAGCATTAGTTTGACTACACAACTCATTCCTATAAAGATACATTCAAACTCACAAAACGTGCTCAGCTCGGGCTGAAAATGCATTTAAAGCAATAAAAACTCAAATTGAGTGTCACGCCTAAACCAAAGGACTTATGCACACTTTTCAACATGTATTTTGTTCAGGATGACCTCCTGAAGCCTAAATCAGCAATAATTTAACCACACAACTCATTCCTATGAAGATACATTCAAAGTCAGAAAGCGCGCTCAGCTCGGGCTGAAAATGCATTCAATTTAAAGCAATAAAAACTCAAATTGAGTGTCACGCCTAAACCAAAGGACTTATTCACACACTTCAACATGTATTTAGTTCAGGATGACCACCTGAAGCCTAAATGAGCATTAATTTGACCACACAACTCATTCCTATGAAGATACATTCAAACTCACAAAACGTGCTCAGCTCCGGCTGAAAATGCATTTAAAGCAATAAAAACTCAAATTGAGTGTCACACCTAAACCAAAGGACTTATGCACTCACTTCAACATGTATTTTGTTCAGGATGACCTCCTGAACTCCATATGAGCATTAATTTGACCACACAACTCATTCCTATGAAGATGCATTCAAACTCACAAAACGTGCTCAGCTCGGGCTGAAAATGCATTTAAAGCAATAAAAACTCAAATTGAGTGTCACGCCTAAACCAAAGGACTTATGCACACACTTCAACATGTATTTTGTTCACGATGACCACCTGAAGCCTAAATGAGCATTATTTTGACCACACAACTCATTCCTATGAAGATACATTCAAACTCACAAAA
The DNA here is from genome assembly GCF_054856545.1 of Hippocampus guttulatus. NCBI lineage: Eukaryota > Metazoa > Chordata > Actinopteri > Syngnathiformes > Syngnathidae > Hippocampus > Hippocampus guttulatus. Next base: position 37,775,291 of record NC_141261.1, on the reverse strand, counting down.
CGTGCTCAACTCGGGCTGAAAATGCATTTAAAGCAATAAAAGCTCAAATTGAGTGTCACGCCTGAACCAAAGGACTTATGCACACACTTCAACATGTATTTTGTTCAGGATGACCTCCTGAAGCCCATATGGGCATTAATTTGACCACACAACTCATTCCTATGAAGATACATTCAAACACACAAAACGTGCTCAGCTCGGCCTGAAAATGCATTTAAAGCAATAAAAACTCAAATTGAGTGTCACGCCTAAACCAAAGGACTTATGCACACACTTCAACATGTATTTTGTTCAGGATGACCACCTGACGCCTAAATGAGCATTAATTTGACCACACAACTCATTCCTATGAAGATACATTCAAACTCACAAAACGTGCTCAGCTCGGGTTAAAAATGCATTTAAAGCAATAAAAACTCAAATTGAGTGTCACGCCTAAACCAAAGGACTTATGCACACACTTCAACATGTATTTTGTTCAGGATGACCTCCTGAAGCCTAAATCAGCAATAATTTGACCACACAACTCATTCCTATGAAGATACATTCAAAGTCAGAAAGCGCGCTCAGCTCGGGCTGAAAAAGCATTTAATTTAAAGCAATAAAAACTCAAATTGAGTGTTACGCCTAAACCAAAGGACTTATGCACACACTTCAACATGTATTTAGTTCAGGATGACCACCTGAAGCCTAAATGAGCATTAATTTGACCACACAACTCATTCCTATGAAGATACATTCAAACTCACAAAACGTGCTCAGCTTGGGCTGAAAATCCATTTAAAGCAATAAAAACTCAAATTGAGTGTCACACCTAAACCAAAGGACTTATGCACACACTTCAACATGTATTTTGTTCAGGATGACCTCCTGAAGCCCATATGAGGATTAATTTGACTACACAACTCATTCCTATGAAGATACATTCAAACTCACAAAACGTGCTCAGCTCGGGCTGAAAATGCATTTAAAGCAATAAAAACTCAAATTGAGTGTCACGCCTAAACCAAAGGACTTATGCACACACTTCAACATGTATTTAGTTCAGGATGACCACCTGAAGCCTAAATGAGCATTAATTTGACCACACAACTCATTCCTATGAAGATACATTCAAACTCACAAAACGTGCTCAACTCGGGCTGAAAATGCATTTAAAGCAATAAAAACTCAAATTGAGTGTCACGCCTAAACCAAAGGACTTATGCACACACTTCAACATGTATTTAGTTCAGGATGACATCCTGAAGCCCATATGAGCATTAATTTGACTACACAACTCATTCCTATGAAGATACATTCAAACTCACAAAACGTGCTCAGCTCGGGCTGAAAATGCATTTAAAGCAATAAAAACTCAAATTGAGTGTCACGCCTAAACCAAAGGACTTATGCAAACACTTCAACATGTATTTAGTTCAGGATGACCACCTGAAGCCTAAATGAGCATTAATTTGACCACACAACTCATTCCTATGAAGATACATTCAAACTCACAAAACGTGCTCAACTCGGGCTGAAAAATGCATTTAAAGGAATAAAAGCTCAAATTGAGTGTCACGCCTGAACCAAAGGACTTATGCACACACTTCAACATGTATTTTGTTCAGGATGACCTCCTGAAGCCCATATGAGCATTAATTTGACCACACAACTCATTCCTATGAAGATACATTCAAACACACAAAACGTGCTCAGCTCGGCCTGAAAATGCATTTAAAGCAATAAAACCTCAAATTGAGTGTCACACCTAAACCAAAGGACTTATGCACACACTTCAACATGTATTTTGTTCAGGATGACCTCCTGAAGCCCATATGAGCATTAATTTGACTACACAACTCATTCCTATGAAGATACATTCAAACTCACAAAACGTGCTCAGCTCGGGCTGAAAATGCATTTAAAGCAATAAAAACTCAAATTGAGTGTCACGCCTAAACCAAAGGACTTATGCACACACTTCAACATGTATTTTGTTCAGGATGACCTCCTGAAGTCTAAATCAGCAATAATTTGACCACACAACTCATTCCTATGAAGATACATTCAAAGTCAGAAAGCGCGCTCAGCTCGGGCTGAAAATGCATTTAATTTAAAGCAATAAAAACTCAAATTGAGTGTCACGCCTAAACCAAAGGACTTATGCACACACTTCAACATGTATTTAGTTCAGGATGACCACCTGAAGCCTAAATGAGCATTAATTTGACCACACAACTCATCCCTATGAAGATACATTCAAACTCACAAAACGCGCTCAGCTCGGGCTGAAAATGCATTTAAAGCAATAAAAACTCAAATTTAGTGTCACACCTAAACCAAAGGACTTATGCACACACTTCAACATGTATTTAGTTCAGGATGACCTCCTGAAGCCCATATGAGCATTAATTTGACTACACAACTCATTCCTATGAAGATACATTCAAACTCACAAAACGTGCTCAGCTCGGGCTGAAAATGCATTTAAAGCAATAAAAACTCAAATTGAGTGTCACGCCTAAACCAAAGGACTTATGCACACACTTCAACATGTATTTAGTTCAGGATGACCACCTGAAGCCTAAATGAGCATTAATTTGACCACACAACTCATTCCTATGAAGATACATTCAAACTCACAAAACGTGCTCAGCTTGGGCTGAAAATAAATTTAAAGCAATGAAAACTCAAATTGAGTGTCACACCTAAACCAAAGGACTTATGCACACACTTCAACATGTATTTTGTTCAGGATGACCTCCTGAAGCCCATATGAGCATTAATTTGACTACACAACTCATTCCTATGAAGATACATTCAAACTCACAAAACGTGCTCAGCTCGGGCTGAAAATGCATTTAAAGCAATAAAAACTCAAATTGAGTGTCACGCCTAAACCAAAGGACTTATGCACACACTTCAACATGTATTTAGTTCAGGATGACCACCTGAAGCCTAAATGAGCATTAATTTGACCACACAACTCATTCCTATGAAGATACATTCAAACTCACAAAACGTGCTCAACTCGGGCTGAAAATGCATTTAAAGGAATAAAAGCTCAAATTGAGTGTCACGCCTGAACCAAAGGACTTATGCACACACTTCAACATGTATTTTGTTCAGGATGACCTCCTGAAGCCCATATGAGCATTAATTTGACCACACAACTCATTCCTATGAAGATACATTCAAACACACAAAACGTGCTCAGCTCGGCCTGAAAATGCATTTAAAGCAATAAAAACTCAAATTGAGTGTCACACCTAAACCAAAGGACTTATGCACACACTTCAACATGTATTTTGTTCAGGATGACCTCCTGAAGCCCATATGAGCATTAATTTGACTACACAACTCATTCCTATGAAGATACATTCAAACTCACAAAACGTGCTCAGCTCGGGCTGAAAATGCATTTAAAGCAATAAAAACTCAAATTGAGTGTCACGCCTAAACCAAAGGACTTATGCACACACTTCAACATGTATTTTGTTCAGGATGACCTCCTGAAGTCTAAATCAGCAATAATTTGACCACACAACTCATTCCTATGAAGATACATTCAAAGTCAGAAAGCGCGCTCAGCTCGGGCTGAAAATGCATTTAATTTAAAGCAATAAAAACTCAAATTGAGTGTCACACCTAAACCAAAGGACTTATGCACACACTTCAACATGTATTTAGTTCAGGATGACCACCTGAAGCCTAAATGAGCATTAATTTGACCACACAACTCATTCCTATGAAGATACATTCAAACTCACAAAACGTGCTTAGCTCCGGCTGAAAATGCATTTAAAGCAATAAAAACTCAAATTGAGTGTCACACCTAAACCAAAGGACTTATGCACACACTTCAACATGTATTTTGTTCAGGATGACCTCCTGAAGCCCATATGAGCATTAATTTGACTACACAACTCATTCCTATGAAGATACATTCAAACTCACAAAACGTGCTCAGCTTGGGCTGAAAATCCATTTAAAGCAATAAAAACTCAAATTGAGTGTCACACCTAAACCAAAGGACTTATGCACACACTTCAACATGTATTTTGTTCAGGATGACCTCCTGAAGCCCATATGAGGATTAATTTGACTACACAACTCATTCCTATGAAGATACATTCAAACTCACAAAACGTGCTCAGCTCGGGCTGAAAATGCATTTAAAGCAATAAAAACTCAAATTGAGTGTCACGCCTAAACCAAAGGACTTATGCACACACTTCAACATGTATTTAGTTCAGGATGACCACCTGAAGCCTAAATGAGCATTAATTTGACCACACAACTCATTCCTATGAAGATACATTCAAACTCACAAAACGTGCTCAACTCGGGCTGAAAATGCATTTAAAGCAATAAAAACTCAAATTGAGTGTCACGCCTAAACCAAAGGACTTATGCACACACTTCAACATGTATTTAGTTCAGGATGACATCCTGAAGCCCATATGAGCATTAATTTGACTACACAACTCATTCCTATGAAGATACATTCAAACTCACAAAACGTGCTCAGCTCGGGCTGAAAATGCATTTAAAGCAATAAAAACTCAAATTGAGTGTCACGCCTAAACCAAAGGACTTATGCAAACACTTCAACATGTATTTAGTTCAGGATGACCACCTGAAGCCTAAATGAGCATTAATTTGACCACACAACTCATTCCTATGAAGATACATTCAAACTCACAAAACGTGCTCAACTCGGGCTGAAAAATGCATTTAAAGGAATAAAAGCTCAAATTGAGTGTCACGCCTGAACCAAAGGACTTATGCACACACTTCAACATGTATTTTGTTCAGGATGACCTCCTGAAGCCCATATGAGCATTAATTTGACCACACAACTCATTCCTATGAAGATACATTCAAACACACAAAACGTGCTCAGCTCGGCCTGAAAATGCATTTAAAGCAATAAAACCTCAAATTGAGTGTCACACCTAAACCAAAGGACTTATGCACACACTTCAACATGTATTTTGTTCAGGATGACCTCCTGAAGCCCATATGAGCATTAATTTGACTACACAACTCATTCCTATGAAGATACATTCAAACTCACAAAACGTGCTCAGCTCGGGCTGAAAATGCATTTAAAGCAATAAAAACTCAAATTGAGTGTCACGCCTAAACCAAAGGACTTATGCACACACTTCAACATGTATTTTGTTCAGGATGACCTCCTGAAGTCTAAATCAGCAATAATTTGACCACACAACTCATTCCTATGAAGATACATTCAAAGTCAGAAAGCGCGCTCAGCTCGGGCTGAAAATGCATTTAATTTAAAGCAATAAAAACTCAAATTGAGTGTCACGCCTAAACCAAAGGACTTATGCACACACTTCAACATGTATTTAGTTCAGGATGACCACCTGAAGCCTAAATGAGCATTAATTTGACCACACAACTCATCCCTATGAAGATACATTCAAACTCACAAAACGCGCTCAGCTCGGGCTGAAAATGCATTTAAAGCAATAAAAACTCAAATTTAGTGTCACACCTAAACCAAAGGACTTATGCACACACTTCAACATGTATTTAGTTCAGGATGACCTCCTGAAGCCCATATGAGCATTAATTTGACTACACAACTCATTCCTATGAAGATACATTCAAACTCACAAAACGTGCTCAGCTCGGGCTGAAAATGCATTTAAAGCAATAAAAACTCAAATTGAGTGTCACGCCTAAACCAAAGGACTTATGCACACACTTCAACATGTATTTAGTTCAGGATGACCACCTGAAGCCTAAATGAGCATTAATTTGACCACACAACTCATTCCTATGAAGATACATTCAAACTCACAAAACGTGCTCAGCTTGGGCTGAAAATAAATTTAAAGCAATGAAAACTCAAATTGAGTGTCACACCTAAACCAAAGGACTTATGCACACACTTCAACATGTATTTTGTTCAGGATGACCTCCTGAAGCCCATATGAGCATTAATTTGACTACACAACTCATTCCTATGAAGATACATTCAAACTCACAAAACGTGCTCAGCTCGGGCTGAAAATGCATTTAAAGCAATAAAAACTCAAATTGAGTGTCACGCCTAAACCAAAGGACTTATGCACACACTTCAACATGTATTTAGTTCAGGATGACCACCTGAAGCCTAAATGAGCATTAATTTGACCACACAACTCATTCCTATGAAGATACATTCAAACTCACAAAACGTGCTCAACTCGGGCTGAAAATGCATTTAAAGCAATAAAAACTCAAATTGAGTGTCACGCCTAAACCAAAGGACTTATGCACACACTTCAACATGTATTTAGTTCAGGATGACATTCTGAAGCCCATATGAGCATTAATTTGACTACACAACTCATTCCTATGAAGATACATTCAAACTCACAAAACGTGCTCAGCTCGGGCTGAAAATGCATTTAAAGCAATAAAAACTCAAATTGAGTGTCACACCTAAACCAAAGGACTTATGCACACACTTCAACATGTATTTTGTTCAGGATGACCTCCTGAAGCCCATATGAGCATTAATTTGACTACACAACTCATTCCTATGAAGATACATTCAAACTCACAAAACGTGCTCAGCTTGGGCTGAAAATCCATTTAAAGCAATAAAAACTCAAATTGAGTGTCACACCTAAACCAAAGGACTTATGCACACACTTCAACATGTATTTTGTTCAGGATGACCTCCTGAAGCCCATATGAGGATTAATTTGACTACACAACTCATTCCTATGAAGATACATTCAAACTCACAAAACGTGCTCAGCTCGGGCTGAAAATGCATTTAAAGCAATAAAAACTCAAATTGAGTGTCACGCCTAAACCAAAGGACTTATGCACACACTTCAACATGTATTTAGTTCAGGATGACCACCTGAAGCCTAAATGAGCATTAATTTGACCACACAACTCATTCCTATGAAGATACATTCAAACTCACAAAACGTGCTCAACTCGGGCTGAAAATGCATTTAAAGCAATAAAAACTCAAATTGAGTGTCACGCCTAAACCAAAGGACTTATGCACACACTTCAACATGTATTTAGTTCAGGATGACATCCTGAAGCCCATATGAGCATTAATTTGACTACACAACTCATTCCTATGAAGATACATTCAAACTCACAAAACGTGCTCAGCTCGGGCTGAAAATGCATTTAAAGCAATAAAAACTCAAATTGAGTGTCACGCCTAAACCAAAGGACTTATGCAAACACTTCAACATGTATTTAGTTCAGGATGACCACCTGAAGCCTAAATGAGCATTAATTTGACCACACAACTCATTCCTATGAAGATACATTCAAACTCACAAAACGTGCTCAACTCGGGCTGAAAAATGCATTTAAAGGAATAAAAGCTCAAATTGAGTGTCACGCCTGAACCAAAGGACTTATGCACACACTTCAACATGTATTTTGTTCAGGATGACCTCCTGAAGCCCATATGAGCATTAATTTGACCACACAACTCATTCCTATGAAGATACATTCAAACACACAAAACGTGCTCAGCTCGGCCTGAAAATGCATTTAAAGCAATAAAACCTCAAATTGAGTGTCACACCTAAACCAAAGGACTTATGCACACACTTCAACATGTATTTTGTTCAGGATGACCTCCTGAAGCCCATATGAGCATTAATTTGACTACACAACTCATTCCTATGAAGATACATTCAAACTCACAAAACGTGCTCAGCTCGGGCTGAAAATGCATTTAAAGCAATAAAAACTCAAATTGAGTGTCACGCCTAAACCAAAGGACTTATGCACACACTTCAACATGTATTTTGTTCAGGATGACCTCCTGAAGTCTAAATCAGCAATAATTTGACCACACAACTCATTCCTATGAAGATACATTCAAAGTCAGAAAGCGCGCTCAGCTCGGGCTGAAAATGCATTTAATTTAAAGCAATAAAAACTCAAATTGAGTGTCACGCCTAAACCAAAGGACTTATGCACACACTTCAACATGTATTTAGTTCAGGATGACCACCTGAAGCCTAAATGAGCATTAATTTGACCACACAACTCATCCCTATGAAGATACATTCAAACTCACAAAACGCGCTCAGCTCGGGCTGAAAATGCATTTAAAGCAATAAAAACTCAAATTTAGTGTCACACCTAAACCAAAGGACTTATGCACACACTTCAACATGTATTTAGTTCAGGATGACCTCCTGAAGCCCATATGAGCATTAATTTGACTACACAACTCATTCCTATGAAGATACATTCAAACTCACAAAACGTGCTCAGCTCGGGCTGAAAATGCATTTAAAGCAATAAAAACTCAAATTGAGTGTCACGCCTAAACCAAAGGACTTATGCACACACTTCAACATGTATTTAGTTCAGGATGACCACCTGAAGCCTAAATGAGCATTAATTTGACCACACAACTCATTCCTATGAAGATACATTCAAACTCACAAAACGTGCTCAGCTTGGGCTGAAAATAAATTTAAAGCAATGAAAACTCAAATTGAGTGTCACACCTAAACCAAAGGACTTATGCACACACTTCAACATGTATTTTGTTCAGGATGACCTCCTGAAGCCCATATGAGCATTAATTTGACTACACAACTCATTCCTATGAAGATACATTCAAACTCACAAAACGTGCTCAGCTCGGGCTGAAAATGCATTTAAAGCAATAAAAACTCAAATTGAGTGTCACGCCTAAACCAAAGGACTTATGCACACACTTCAACATGTATTTAGTTCAGGATGACCACCTGAAGCCTAAATGAGCATTAATTTGACCACACAACTCATTCCTATGAAGATACATTCAAACTCACAAAACGTGCTCAACTCGGGCTGAAAATGCATTTAAAGCAATAAAAACTCAAATTGAGTGTCACGCCTAAACCAAAGGACTTATGCACACACTTCAACATGTATTTAGTTCAGGATGACATTCTGAAGCCCATATGAGCATTAATTTGACTACACAACTCATTCCTATGAAGATACATTCAAACTCACAAAACGTGCTCAGCTCGGGCTGAAAATGCATTTAAAGCAATAAAAACTCAAATTGAGTGTCACGCCTAAACCAAAGGACTTATGCAAACACTTCAACATGTATTTAGTTCAGGATGACCACCTGAAGCCTAAATGAGCATTAATTTGACCACACAACTCATTCCTATGAAGATACATTCAAACTCACAAAACGTGCTCAACTCGGGCTGAAAATGCATTTAAAGGAATAAAAGCTCAAATTGAGTGTCACGCCTGAACCAAAGGACTTATGCACACACTTCAACATGTATTTTGTTCAGGATGACCTCCTGAAGCCCATATGAGCATTAATTTGACCACACAACTCATTCCTATGAAGATACATTCAAACACACAAAACGTGCTCAGCTCGGCCTGAAAATGCATTTAAAGCAATAAAAACTCAAATTGAGTGTCACACCTAAACCAAAGGACTTATGCACACACTTCAACATGTATTTTGTTCAGGATGACCTCCTGAAGCCCATATGAGCATTAATTTGACTACACAACTCATTCCTATGAAGATACATTCAAACTCACAAAACGTGCTCAGCTCGGGCTGAAAATGCATTTAAAGCAATAAAAACTCAAATTGAGTGTCACGCCTAAACCAAAGGACTTATGCACACACTTCAACATGTATTTTGTTCAGGATGACCTCCTGAAGTCTAAATCAGCAATAATTTGACCACACAACTCATTCCTATGAAGATACATTCAAAGTCAGAAAGCGCGCTCAGCTCGGGCTGAAAATGCATTTAATTTAAAGCAATAAAAACTCAAATTGAGTGTCACACCTAAACCAAAGGACTTATGCACACACTTCAACATGTATTTAGTTCAGGATGACCACCTGAAGCCTAAATGAGCATTAATTTGACCACACAACTCATTCCTATGAAGATACATTCAAACTCACAAAACGTGCTTAGCTCCGGCTGAAAATGCATTTAAAGCAATAAAAACTCAAATTGAGTGTCACACCTAAACCAAAGGACTTATGCACACACTTCAACATGTATTTTGTTCAGGATGACCTCCTGAAGCCCATATGAGCATTAATTTGACTACACAACTCATTCCTATGAAGATACATTCAAACTCACAAAACGTGCTCAGCTCGGGCTGAAAATGCATTTAAAGCAATAAAAACTCAAATTGAGTGTCACGCCTAAACCAAAGGACTTATGCACACACTTCAACATGTATTTAGTTCAGGATGACCACCTGAAGCCTAAATGAGCATTAATTTGACCACACAACTCATTCCTATGAAGATACATTCAAACTCACAAAACGTGCTCAACTCGGGCTGAAAATGCATTTAAAGCAATAAAAACTCAAATTGAGTGTCACACCTAAACCAAAGGACTTATGCACACACGTCAACATGTATTTTGTTCAGGATGACCACCTGAAGCCTAAATGAGCATTAATTTGACCACACAACTCATTCCTATGAAGATACATTCAAACTCACAAAACATGCTCAGCTCGGGCTGATAATGCATTTAAAGCAATAAAAACTCAAATTGAATGTCACGCCTAAACCAAAGGACTTATGCACACACTTCAACATGTATTTTGTTCAGGATGACCACCTGAAGCCTAAATGAGCATTAATTTGACCACACAACTCATTCCTATGAAGATACATTCAAACACACAAAACGTGCTCAGCTCGGCCTGAAAATGCATTTAAAGCAATAAAAACTCAAATTGAGTGTCACGCCTAAACCAAAGGACTTATGCACACACTTCAACATGTATTTTGTTCAGGATGACCTCCTGAAGCCTAAATCAGCAATAATTTGACCACACAACTCATTCCTATGAAGATACATTCAAAGTCAGAAAGCGCGCTCAGCTCGGGCTGAAAATGCATTTAAAGCAATAAAAACTCAAATTGAGTGTCACACCTAAACCAAAGGACTTATGCACACACTTCAACATGTATTTAGTTCAGGATGACCACCTGAAGCCTAAATGAGCATTAATTTGACCACACAACTCATTCCTATGAAGATACATTCAAACTCACAAAACGCGCTCAGCTCGGGCTAAAAATGCATTTAAAGCAATAAAAACTCAAATTGAATGTCACGCCTAAACCAAAGGACTTATGCACACACTTCAACATGTATTTTGTTCAGGATGACCTCCTGAAGCCTAAATGAGCAATAATTTGACCACACAACTCATTCCTATGAAGATACATTCAAACTCAAAAAACGTGCTCAGCTCGGGCTGAAAATGCATTTAAAGCAATAAAAACTCAAATTGAGTGTCACACCTAAACCAAAGGACTTATGCACTCACTTCAACATGTATTTTGTTCAGGATGACCTCCTGAACTCCATATGAGCATTAATTTGACCACACAACTCATTCCTATGAAGATGCATTCAAACTCACAAAACGTGCTCAGCTCGGGCTGAAAATGCATTTAAAGCAATAAAAACTCAAATTGAGTGTCACGCCTAAACCAAAGGACTTATGCACACACTTCAACATGTATTTTGTTCACGATGACCACCTGAAGCCTAAATGAGCATTATTTTGACCACACAACTCATTCCTATGAAGATACATTCAAACTCACAAAACGTGCTCAACTCGGGCTGAAAATGCATTTAAAGCAATAAACGCTCAAATTGAGTGTCACGCCTGAACCAAAGGACTTATGCACACACTTCAACATGTATTTTGTTCAGGATGACCTCCTGAAGCCCATATGGGCATTAATTTGACCACACAACTCATTCCTATGAAGATACATTCAAACACACAAAAGGTGCTCAGCTCGGCCTGAAAATGCATTTAAAGCAATAAAAACTCAAATTGAGTGTCACGCCTAAACCAAAGGACTTATGCACACACTTCAACATGTATTTTGTTCAGGATGACCACCTGACGCCTAAATGAGCATTAATTTGACCACACAACTCATTCCTATGAAGATACATTCAAACTCACAAAACGTGCTCAGCTCGGGTTAAAAATGCATTTAAAGCAATAAAAATTCAAATTGAGTGTCACGCCTAAACCAAAGGACTTATGCACACACTTCAACATGTATTTTGTTCAGGATGACCTCCTGAAGCCTAAATCAGCAATAATTTGACCACACAACTCATTCCTATGAAGATACATTCAAAGTCAGAAAGCGCGCTCAGCTCGGGCTGAAAAAGCATTTAATTTAAAGCAATAAAAACTCAAATTGAGTGTTACGCCTAAACCAAAGGACTTATGCACACACTTCAACATGTATTTAGTTCAGGATGACCACCTGAAGCCTAAATGAGCATTAATTTGACCACACAACTCATTCCTATGAAGATACATTCAAACTCACAAAACGTGCTCAGCTTGGGCTGAAAATGCATTTAAAGCAATAAAAACTCAAATTGAGTGTCACACCTAAACCAAAGGACTTATGCACACACTTCAACATGTATTTTGTTCAGGATGACCTCCTGAAGCCCATATGAGGATTAATTTGACTACACAACTCATTCCTATGAAGATACATTCAAACTCACAAAACGTGCTCAGCTCGGGCTGAAAATGCATTTAAAGCAATAAAAACTCAAATTGAGTGTCACGCCTAAACCAAAGGACTTATGCACACACTTCAACATGTATTTAGTTCAGGATGACCACCTGAAGCCTAAATGAGCATTAATTTGACCACACAACTCATTCCTATGAAGATACATTCAAACTCACAAAACGTGCTCAACTCGGGCTGAAAATGCATTTAAAGCAATAAAAACTCAAATTGAGTGTCACGCCTAAACCAAAGGACTTATGCACACACTTCAACATGTATTTAGTTCAGGATGACATCCTGAAGCCCATATGAGCATTAATTTGACTACACAACTCATTCCTATGAAGATACATTCAAACTCACAAAACGTGCTCAGCTCGGGCTGAAAATGCATTTAAAGCAATAAAAAGTCAAATTGAGTGTCACGCCTAAACCAAAGGACTTATGCACACACTTCAACGTGTATTTAGTTCAGGATGACCACCTGAAGCCTAAATGAGCATTAATTTGACCACACAACTCATTCCTATGAAGATACATTCAAACTCACAAAACGTGCTCAGCTCGGGCTGAAAATGCATTCAAAGCAATAAAAACTCAAATTGAGTGTCACGCCTAAACCAAAGGACTTATGCACACACTTCAACATGTATTTTGTTCAGGATGACCTTCTGAAGCCCATATGAGCATTAATTTGACTACACAACTCATTCCTATGAAGATACATTCAAACTCACAAAACGTGCTCAGCTCGGGCTGAAAATGCATTTAAAGCAATAAAAACTCAAATTGAGTGTCACGCCTAAACCAAAGGACTTATGCACACACTTCAACATGTATTTTGTTCAGGATGACCTCCTGAAGTCTAAATAAGCATTAATTTGACCACACAACTCATTCCTATGAAGATACATTCAAACTCACAAAACGCGCTCAGCTCGGGCTGAAAATGCATTTAAAGCAATAAAAACTCAAATTGAGTGTCACACCTAAACCAAAGGACTTATGCACACACTTCAACATGTATTTAGTTCAGGATGACCAACTGAAGCCTAAATGAGCATTAATTTGACCACACAACTCATTCCTATGAAGATACATTCAAACTCACAAAACATGCTCAGCTCGGGCTGAAAATGCATTTAAAGCAATAAAAACTCAAATTGAATGTCACGCCTAAACCAAAGGACTTATGCACACACTTCAACATGTATTTTGTTCAGGATGACCACCTGAAGCCTAAATGAGCATTCATTTGACCACACAACTCATTCTATGAAGATACATTCAAACTCACAAAACGTGCTCAGCTCGGGCTGAAAATGCATTTAAAGCAATAAAAACTAAAATTTAGTGTCACGCCTAAACCAAAGGACTTATGCACACACTTCAACATGTGTTTTGTTCAGGATGACCTCCTGAAGCCTAAATGAGCAATAATTTGACCACACAACTCATTCCTATGAAGATACATTCAAACTCAAAAAACGTGCTCAGCTCGGGCTGAAAATTTATTTAAAGCAATAAAAACTCAAATTGAGTGTCACACCTAAACCAAAGGACTAATGCACACACTTCAACATGTATTTTGTTCAGGATGACCTCCTGAAGCCCATATGAGCATTAATTTGACCACATAACTCATTCCTATGAAGATACATTCAAACTCACAAAACGTGCTCAGCTCGGGCTGAAAATGCATTTAAAGCAATAAAAACTCAAATTGAGTGTCACGCCTAAACCAAAGGACTTATGCACACACTTCAACATGTATTTTGTTCACGATGACCACCTGAAGCCTAAATGAGCATTAATTTGACCACACAACTCATTCCTATGAAGATACATTCAAACTCACAAAACGCGCTCAACTCGGGCTGAAAATGCATTTAAAGCAATAAAAGCTCAAATTGAGTGTCACGCCTAAACCAAAGGACTTATGCACACACTTCAACATGTATTTTGTTCAGGATGACCTCCTGAAGCCCATATGAGCATTAATTTGACCACACAACTCATTCCTATGAAGATACATTCAAACACACAAAACGTGCTCAGCTCGGCCTGAAAATGCATTTAAAGCAATAAAAACTCAAATTGAGTGTCACACCTAAACCAAAGGACTTATGCACACACTTCAACATGTATTTTGTTCAGGATGACCACCTGACGCCTAAATGAGCATTAATTTGACCACACAACTCATTCCTATGAAGATACATTCAAACTCACAAAACGCGCTCAGCTCGGGCTGAAAATGCATTTAAAGCAATAAAAACTCAAATTGAGTGTCACACCTAAACCAAAGGACTTATGCACACACTACAACATGTATTTTGTTCAGGGTGACCTCCTGAAGCCTAAATAGGCATTAATTTGACCACACAACTCATTCCTATGAAGATACATTCAAACTCACAAAACATGCTCAGCTCGGGCTGAAAATGCATTTAAAGCAATAAAAACTCAAATTGAATGTCACGCCTAAACCAAAGGACTTATGCACACACTACAACATGTATTTTGTTCACGATGACCACCTGAAGCCTAAATGAGCATTAATTTGACCACACAACTCATTCCTATGAAGATACATTCAAAGTCAGAAAGCGCGCTCAGCTCGGGCTGAAAATGCATTTAATTTAAAGCAATAAAAACTCAAATTGAGTGTCACGCCTGAACCAAAGGACTTATGCACACACTTCAACATGTATTTTGTTCAGGATGACCTCCTGAAGCCCATATGAGCATTAATTTGACCACACAACTCATTCCTATGAAGATACATTCAAACACACAAAACGTGCTCAGCTCGGCCTGAAAATGCATTTAAAGCAATAAAAACTCAAATTGAGTGTCACACCTAAACCAAAGGACTTATGCACACACTTCAACATGTATTTTGTTCAGGATGACCTCCTGAAGCCCATATGAGCATTAATTTGACTACACAACTCATTCCTATGAAGATACATTCAAACTCACAAAACGTGCTCAGCTCGGGCTGAAAATGCATTTAAAGCAATAAAAACTCAAATTGAGTGTCACGCCTAAACCAAAGGACTTATGCACACACTTCAACATGTATTTTGTTCAGGATGACCTCCTGAAGTCTAAATCAGCAATAATTTGACCACACAACTCATTCCTATGAAGATACATTCAAAGTCAGAAAGCGCGCTCAGCTCGGGCTGAAAATGCATTTAATTTAAAGCAATAAAAACTCAAATTGAGTGTCACGCCTAAACCAAAGGACTTATGCACACACTTCAACATGTATTTAGTTCAGGATGACCACCTGAAGCCTAAATGAGCATTAATTTGACCACACAACTCATTCCTATGAAGATACATTCAAACTCACAAAACGCGCTCAGCTCGGGCTGAAAATGCATTTAAAGCAATAAAAACTCAAATTTAGTGTCACACCTAAACCAAAGGACTTATGCACACACTTTCAACATGTATTTAGTTCAGGATGACCTCCTGAAGCCCATATGAGCATTAATTTGACTACACAACTCATTCCTATGAAGATACATTCAAACTCACAAAACGTGCTCAGCTCGGGCTGAAAATGCATTTAAAGCAATAAAAACTCAAATTGAGTGTCACGCCTAAACCAAAGGACTTATGCACACACTTCAACGTGTATTTAGTTCAGGATGACCACCTGAAGCCTAAATGAGCATTAATTTGACCACACAACTCATTCCTATGAAGATACATTCAAACTCACAAAACGTGCTCAGCTCGGGCTGAAAATGCATTCAAAGCAATAAAAACTCAAATTGAGTGTCACGCCTAAACCAAAGGACTTATGCACACACTTCAACATGTATTTTGTTCAGGATGACCTTCTGAAGCCCATATGAGCATTAATTTGACTACACAACTCATTCCTATGAAGATACATTCAAACTCACAAAACGTGCTCAGCTCGGGCTGAAAATGCATTTAAAGCAATAAAAACTCAAATTGAGTGTCACGCCTAAACCAAAGGACTTATGCACACACTTCAACATGTATTTTGTTCAGGATGACCTCCTGAAGTCTAAATAAGCATTAATTTGACCACACAACTCATTCCTATGAAGATACATTCAAACTCACAAAACGCGCTCAGCTCGGGCTGAAAATGCATTTAAAGCAATAAAAACTCAAATTGAGTGTCACACCTAAACCAAAGGACTTATGCACACACTTCAACATGTATTTAGTTCAGGATGACCAACTGAAGCCTAAATGAGCATTAATTTGACCACACAACTCATTCCTATGAAGATACATTCAAACTCACAAAACATGCTCAGCTCGGGCTGAAAATGCATTTAAAGCAATAAAAACTCAAATTGAATGTCACGCCTAAACCAAAGGACTTATGCACACACTTCAACATGTATTTTGTTCAGGATGACCACCTGAAGCCTAAATGAGCATTCATTTGACCACACAACTCATTCCTATGAAGATACATTCAAACTCACAAAACGCGCTCAACTCGGGCTGAAAATGCATTTAAAGCAATAAAAGCTCAAATTGAGTGTCACGCCTAAACCAAAGGACTTATGCACACACTTCAACATGTATTTTGTTCAGGATGACCTCCTGAAGCCCATATGAGCATTAATTTGACCACACAACTCATTCCTATGAAGATACATTCAAACACACAAAACGTGCTCAGCTCGGCCTGAAAATGCATTTAAAGCAATAAAAACTCAAATTGAGTGTCACGCCTAAACCAAAGGACTTATGCACACACTTCAACATGTATTTTGTTCAGGATGATCACCTGACGCCTAAATGAGCATTAATTTGACCACACAACTCATTCCTATGAAGATACATTCAAACTCACAAAACGCGCTCAGCTCGGGCTGAAAATGCATTTAAAGCAATAAAAACTCAAATTGAGTGTCACGCCTAAACCAAAGGACTTATGCACACACTACAACATGTATTTTGTTCAGGGTGACCTCCTGAAGCCTAAATAGGCATTAATTTGACCACACAACTCATTCCTATGAAGATACATTCAAACTCACAAAACGCGCTCAGCTCGGGCTGAAAATGCATTTAAAGCAATAAAAACTCAAATTGAGTGTCACGCCTAAACCAAAGGACTTATGCACACACTTCAACATGTATTTTGTTCAGGATGACCTCCTGAAGCCCATATGAGCATTAATTTGACTACACAACTCATTCCTATGAAGATACATTCAAACTCACAAAACGTGCTCAGCTCGGGCTGAAAATGCATTTAAAGCAATAAAAACTCAAATTGAGTGTCACGCCTAAACCAAAGGACTTATGCACACACTTCAACATGTATTTTGTTCAGGATGACCACCTGACGCCTAAATGAGCATTAATTTGACCACACAACTCATTCCTATGAAGATACATTCAAAGTCAGAAAGCGCGCTCAGCTCGGGCTGAAAATGCATTTAATTTAAAGCAATAAAAACTCAAATTGAGTGTCACGCCTAAACCAAAGGACTTATGCACACACTTCAACATGTATTTAGTTCAGGATGACCACCTGAAGCCTAAATGAGCATTAATTTGACTACACAACTCATTCCTATGAAGATACATTCAAACTCACAAAACGTGCTCAGCTTGGGCTGAAAATGCATTTAAAGCAATTAAAACTCAAATTGAGTGTCACACCTAAACCAAAGGACTTATGCACACACTTCAACATGTATTTTGCTCAGGATGACCTCCTGAAGCCCATATGAGCATTAGTTTGACTACACAACTCATTCCTATAAAGATACATTGAAACTCACAAAACGTGCTCAGCTCGGGCTGAAAATGCATTTAAAGCAATAAAAACTCAAATTGAGTGTCACGCCTAAACCAAAGGACTTATGCACACACTTCAACATGTGTTTTGTTCAGGATGACCTCCTGAAGCCTAAATGAGCAATAATTTGACCACACAACTCATTCCTATGAAGATACATTCAAACTCAAAAAACGTGCTCAGCTCGGGCTGAAAATGCATTTAAAGCAATAAAAACTCAAATTGAGTGTCACAACTAAACCAAAGGACTTATGCACACACTTCAACATGTATTTTGTTCAGGATGACCTCCTGAAGCACATATGAGCATTAATTTGACCACACAACTCATTCCTATGAAGATACATTCAAACTCACAAAACGTGCTCAGCTCGGGCTGAAAATGCATTTAAAGCAATAAAAACTCAAATTGAGTGTCACGCCTAAACCAAAGGACTTATGCACACACTTCAACATGTATTTTGTTCAGGATGACCTTCTGAAGCCCATATGAGCATTAATTTGACTACACAACTCATTCCTATGAAGATACATTCAAACTCACAAAACGCGCTCAGCTCGGGCTGAAAATGCATTTAAAGCAATAAAAACTCAAATTGAGTGTCACGCCTAAACCAAAGGACTTATGCACACACTACAACATGTATTTTGTTCAGGGTGACCTCCTGAAGCCTAAATAAGCATTAATTTGACCACACAACTCATTCCTATGAAGATACATTCAAACTCACAAAACGTGCTCAGCTCGGGCTGAAAATGCATTTAAAGCAATAAAAACTCAAATTGAGTGTCACACCTAAACCAAAGGACTTATGCACACACTTCAACATGTATTTAGTTCAGGATGACCACCTGAAGCCTAAATGAGCATTAATTTGACCACACAACTCATTCCTATGAAGATACATTCAAACTCACAAAACGCGCTCAGCTCGGGCTGAAAATGCATTTAAAGCAATAAAAACTCAAATTGAGTGTCACACCTAAACCAAAGGACTTATGCACACACTTCAACATGTATTTTGTTCAGGATGACATCCTGAAGCCCATATGAGCATTAATTTGACTACACAACTCATTCCTATGAAGATACATTCAAACTCACAAAACGTGCTCAGCTCGGGCTGAAAATGCATTTAAAGCAATAAAAACTCAAATTGAGTGTCACACCTAAACCAAAGGACTTATGCACACACTTCAACATGTATTTAGTTCAGGATGACCACCTGAAGCCTAAATGAGCATTAATTTGACCACACAACTCATTCCTATGAAGATATTTTCAAACTCACAAAACGTGCTCAACTCGGGCTGAAAATGCATTTAAAGCAATAAAAACTCAAATTGAGTGTCACGCCTAAACCAAAGGACTTATGCACACACTTCAACATGTATTTTGTTCAGGATGACCTCCTGAAGCCTAAATAAGCATTAATTTGACCACACAACTCATTCCTATGAAGATACATTCAAATTCACAAAACGCGCTCAGCTCGGGCTGAAAATGCATTTAAAGGAATAAAAACTCAAATTGAGTGTCACACCTAAACCAAAGGACTTATGCACACACGTCAACATGTATTTTGTTCAGGATGACCACCTGAAGCCTAAATGAGCATTAATTTGACCACACAACTCATTCCTATGAAGATACATTCAAACTCACAAAACGTGCTCAGCTTGGGCTGAAAATGCATTTAAAGCAATGAAAACTCAAATTGAGTGTCACACCTAAACCAAAGGACTTATGCACACACTTCAACATGTATTTTGTTCAGGATGACCTCCTGAAGCCCATATGAGCATTAATTTGACTACACAACTCATTCCTATGAAGATACATTCAAACTCACAAAACGTGCTCAGCTCGGGCTGAAAATGCATTTAAAGCAATAAAAACTCAAATTGAGTGTCACGCCTAAACCAAAGGACTTATGCACACACTTCAACATGTATTTAGTTCAGGATGACCACCTGAAGCCTAAATGAGCATTAATTTGACCACACAACTCATTCCTATGAAGATACATTCAAACTCACAAAACGTGCTCATCTCGGGCTGAAAATGCATTTAAAGCAATAAAAACTCAAATTGAGTGTCACGCCTAAACCAAAGGACTTATGCACACACTTCAACATGTATTTAGTTCAGGATGACATCCTGAAGCCCATATGAGCATTAATTTGACTACACAACTCATTCCTATGAAGATACATTCAAACTCACAAAACGTGCTCAGCTCGGGCTGAAAATGCATTTAAAGCAATAAAAACTCAAATTGAGTGTCACGCCTAAACCAAAGGACTTATGCAAACACTTCAACATGTATTTAGTTCAGGATGACCACCTGAAGCCTAAATGAGCATTAATTTGACCACACAACTCATTCCTATGAAGATACATTCAAACTCACAAAACGTGCTCAACTCGGGCTGAAAATGCATTTAAAGGAATAAAAGCTCAAATTGAGTGTCACGCCTGAACCAAAGGACTTATGCACACACTTCAACATGTATTTTGTTCAGGATGACCTCCTGAAGCCCATATGAGCATTAATTTGACCACACAACTCATTCCTATGAAGATACCTACAAACATACAAAACGTGCTCAGCTCGGCCTGAAAAATGCATTTAAAGCAATAAAAACTCAAATTGAGTGTCACGCCTAAACCAAAGGACTTATGCACACACTTCAACATGTATTTTGTTCAGGATGACCTCCTGAAGCCTAAATAAGCATTAATTTGACCACACAACTCATTCCTATGAAGATACATTCAAATTCACAAAACGCGCTCAGCTCGGGCTGAAAATGCATTTAAAGGAATAAAAACTCAAATTGAGTGTCACACCTAAACCAAAGGACTTATGCACACACGTCAACATGTATTTTGTTCAGGATGACCACCTGAAGCCTAAATGAGCATTAATTTGACCACACAACTCATTCCTATGAAGATACATTCAAACTCACAAAACGTGCTCAGCTTGGGCTGAAAATGCATTTAAAGCAATGAAAACTCAAATTGAGTGTCACACCTAAACCAAAGGACTTATGCACACACTTCAACATGTATTTTGTTCAGGATGACCTCCTGAAGCCCATATGAGCATTAATTTGACTACACAACTCATTCCTATGAAGATACATTCAAACTCACAAAACGTGCTCAGCTCGGGCTGAAAATGCATTTAAAGCAATAAAAACTCAAATTGAGTGTCACGCCTAAACCAAAGGACTTATGCACACACTTCAACATGTATTTAGTTCAGGATGACCACCTGAAGCCTAAATGAGCATTAATTTGACCACACAACTCATTCCTATGAAGATACATTCAAACTCACAAAACGTGCTCAACTCGGGCTGAAAATGCATTTAAAGCAATAAAAACTCAAATTGAGTGTCACGCCTAAACCAAAGGACTTATGCACACACTTCAACATGTATTTAGTTCAGGATGACATCCTGAAGCCCATATGAGCATTAATTTGACTACACAACTCATTCCTATGAAGATACATTCAAACTCACAAAACGTGCTCAGCTCGGGCTGAAAATGCATTTAAAGCAATAAAAACTCAAATTGAGTGTCACGCCTAAACCAAAGGACTTATGCAAACACTTCAACATGTATTTAGTTCAGGATGACCACCTGAAGCCTAAATGAGCATTAATTTGACCACACAACTCATTCCTATGAAGATACATTCAAACTCACAAAACGTGCTCAACTCGGGCTGAAAATGCATTTAAAGGAATAAAAGCTCAAATTGAGTGTCACGCCTGAACCAAAGGACTTATGCACACACTTCAACATGTATTTTGTTCAGGATGACCTCCTGAAGCCCATATGAGCATTAATTTGACCACACAACTCATTCCTATGAAGATACATACAAACATACAAAACGTGCTCAGCTCGGCCTGAAAAATGCATTTAAAGCAATAAAAACTCAAATTGAGTGTCACACCTAAACCAAAGGACTTATGCACACACTTCAACATGTATTTTGTTCAGGATGACCTCCTGAAGCCCATATGAGCATTAATTTGACTACACAACTCATTCCTATGAAGATACATTCAAACTCACAAAACGTGCTCAGCTCGGGCTGAAAATGCATTTAAAGCAATAAAAACTCAAATTGAGTGTCACGCCTAAACCAAAGGACTTATGCACACACTTCAACATGTATTTTGTTCAGGATGACCTCCTGAAGTCTAAATCAGCAATAATTTGACCACACAACTCATTCCTATGAAGATACATTCAAAGTCAGAAAGCGCGCTCAGCTCGGGCTGAAAATGCATTTAATTTAAAGCAATAAAAACTCAAATTGAGTGTCACGCCTAAACCAAAGGACTTATGCACACACTTCAACATGTATTTAGTTCAGGATGACCACCTGAAGCCTAAATGAGCATTAATTTGACCACACAACTCATTCCTATGAAGATACATTCAAACTCACAAAACGCGCTCAGCTCGGGCTGAAAATGCATTTAAAGCAATAAAAACTCAAATTTAGTGTCACACCTAAACCAAAGGACTTATGCACACACTTCAACATGTATTTTGTTCAGGATGACCTCCTGAAGTCTAAATAAGCATTAATTTGACCACACAACTCATTCCTATGAAGATACATTCAAACTCACAAAACGTGCTCAGCTCGGGCTGAAAATGCATTCAAAGCAATAAAAACTCAAATTGAGTGTCACGCCTAAACCAAAGGACTTATGCACACACTTCAACATGTATTTTGTTCAGGATGACCTTCTGAAGCCCATATGAGCATTAATTTGACTACACAACTCATTCCTATGAAGATACATTCAAACTCACAAAACGTGCTCAGCTCGGGCTGAAAATGCATTTAAAGCAATAAAAACTCAAATTGAGTGTCACGCCTAAACCAAAGGACTTATGCACACACTTCAACATGTATTTTGTTCAGGATGACCTCCTGAAGTCTAAATAAGCATTAATTTGACCACACAACTCATTCCTATGAAGATACATTCAAACTCACAAAACGCGCTCAGCTCGGGCTGAAAATGCATTTAAAGCAATAAAAACTCAAATTGAGTGTCACACCTAAACCAAAGGACTTATGCACACACTTCAACATGTATTTAGTTCAGGATGACCAACTGAAGCCTACATGAGCATTAATTTGACCACACAACTCATTCCTATGAAGATACATTCAAACTCACAAAACATGCTCAGCTCGGGCTGAAAATGCATTTAAAGCAATAAAAACTCAAATTGAATGTCACGCCTAAACCAAAGGACTTATGCACACACTTCAACATGTATTTTGTTCAGGATGACCACCTGAAGCCTAAATGAGCATTCATTTGACCACACAACTCATTCTATGAAGATACATTCAAACTCACAAAACGTGCTCAGCTCGGGCTGAAAATGCATTTAAAGCAATCAAAACTAAAATTTAGTGTCACGCCTAAACCAAAGGACTTATGCACACACTTCAACATGTGTTTTGTTCAGGATGACCTCCTGAAGCCTAAATGAGCAATAATTTGACCACACAACTCATTCCTATGAAGATACATTCAAACTCACAAAACGTGCTCAGCTCGGGCTGAAAATGCATTTAAAGCAATAAAAACTCAAATTGAGTGTCACGCCTAAACCAAAGGACTTATGCACACACTTCAACATGTATTTTGTTCAGGATGACCTCCTGAAGTCTAAATAAGCATTAATTTGACCACACAACTCATTCCTATGAAGATACATTCAAACTCACAAAACGCGCTCAGCTCGGGCTGAAAATGCATTTAAAGCAATAAAAACTCAAATTGAGTGTCACACCTAAACCAAAGGACTTATGCACACACTTCAACATGTATTTAGTTCAGGATGACCAACTGAAGCCTACATGAGCATTAATTTGACCACACAACTCATTCCTATGAAGATACATTCAAACTCACAAAACATGCTCAGCTCGGGCTGAAAATGCATTTAAAGCAATAAAAACTCAAATTGAATGTCACGCCTAAACCAAAGGACTTATGCACACACTTCAACATGTATTTTGTTCAGGATGACCACCTGAAGCCTAAATGAGCATTCATTTGACCACACAACTCATTCTATGAAGATACATTCAAACTCACAAAACGTGCTCAGCTCGGGCTGAAAATGCATTTAAAGCAATAAAAACAAAAATTTAGTGTCACGCCTAAACCAAAGGACTTATGCACACACTTCAACATGTGTTTTGTTCAGGATGACCTCCTGAAGCCTAAATGAGCAATAATTTGACCACACAACTCATTCCTATGAAGATACATTCAAACTCAAAAAACGTGCTCAGCTCGGGCTGAAAATGCATTTAAAGCAATAAAAACTCAAATTGAGTGTCACACCTAAACCAAAGGACTTATGCACACACTTCAACATGTATTTTGTTCAGGATGACATCCTGAAGCCCATATGAGCATTAATTTGACTACACAACTCATTCCTATGAAGATACATTCAAACTCACAAAACGTGCTCAGCTCGGGCTGAAAATGCATTTAAAGCAATAAAAACTCAAATTGAGTGTCACGCCTAAACCAAAGGACTTATGCACACACTTCAACATGTATTTTGTTCAGGATGACCTCCTGAAGCCTAAATAAGCATTAATTTGACCACACAACTCATTCCTATGAAGATACATTCAAACTCACAAAACGCGCTCAGCTCGGGCTGAAAATGCATTTAAAGCAATAAAAACTCAAATTGAGTGTCACGCCTAAACCAAAGGACTTATGCACACACTTCAACATGTGTTTTGTTCAGGATGACCTCCTGAAGCCTAAATGAGCATTAATTTGACCACACAACTCATTCCTATGAAGATACATTCAAACTCACAAAACGTGCTCAGCTTGGGCTGAAAATGCATTTAAAGCAATGAAAACTCAAATTGAGTGTCACACCTAAACCAAAGGACTTATGCACACACTTCAACATGTATTTTGTTCAGGATGACCTCCTGAAGCCCATATGAGCATTAATTTGACCACACAACTCATTCCTATGAAGATACATTCAAACTCACAAAACGCGCTCAGCTTGGGCTGAAAATGCATTTAAAGCAATAAAAACTCAAATTGAGTGTCACGCCTAAACCAAAGGACTTATGCACACACTTCAACATGTATTTAGTTCAGGATGACCACCTGAAGCCTAAATGAGCATTAATTTGACCACACAACTCATTCCTATGAAGATACATTCAAACTCACAAAACGTGCTCAGCTCGGGCTGAAAATGCATTCAAAGCAATAAAAACTCAAATTGAGTGTCACGCCTAAACCAAAGGACTTATGCACACACTTCAACATGTATTTTGTTCAGGATGACCTTCTGAAGCCCATATGAGCATTAATTTGACTACACAACTCATTCCTATGAAGATACATTCAAACTCACAAAACGTGCTCAGCTCGGGCTGAAAATGCATTTAAAGCAATTAAAACTCAAATTGAGTGTCACACCTAAACCAAAGGACTTATGCACACACTTCAACATGTATTTTGCTCAGGATGACCTCCTGAAGCCCATATGAGCATTAGTTTGACTACACAACTCATTCCTATAAAGATACATTGAAACTCACAAAACGTGCTCAGCTCGGGCTGAAAATGCATTTAAAGCAATAAAAACTCAAATTGAGTGTCACGCCTAAACCAAAGGACTTATGCACACACTTCAACATGTGTTTTGTTCAGGATGACCTCCTGAAGCCTAAATGAGCAATAATTTGACCACACAACTCATTCCTATGAAGATACATTCAAACTCAAAAAACGTGCTCAGCTCGGGCTGAAAATGCATTTAAAGCAATAAAAACTCAAATTGAGTGTCACAACTAAACCAAAGGACTTATGCACACACTTCAACATGTATTTTGTTCAGGATGACCTCCTGAAGCACATATGAGCATTAATTTGACCACACAACTCATTCCTATGAAGATACATTCAAACTCACAAAACGTGCTCAGCTCGGGCTGAAAATGCATTTAAAGCAATAAAAACTCAAATTGAGTGTCACGCCTAAACCAAAGGACTTATGCACACACTTCAACATGTATTTTGTTCACGATGACCACCTGAAGCCTAAATGAGCATTAATTTGACCACACAACTCATTCCTATGAAGATACATTCAAACTCACAAAACACGCTCAACTCGGGCTGAAAATGCATTTAAAGCAATAAAAGCTCAAATTGAGTGTCACGCCTAAACCAAAGGACTTATGCACACACTTCAACATGTATTTTGTTCAGGATCACCTCCTGAAGCCCATATGAGCATTAATTTGACCACACAACTCATTCCTATGAAGATACATTCAAACTCACAAAACACGCTCAGCTCGGGCTGAAAATGCATTTAAAGCAATAAAAACTCAAATTGAGTGTCACGCCTAAACCAAAGGACTTATGCACACACTACAACATGTATTTTGTTCAGGGTGACCTCCTGAAGCCTAAATAAGCATTAATTTGACCACACAACTCATTCCTATGAAGATACATTCAAACTCACAAAACGCGCCCAGCTCGGGCTGAAAATGCATTTAAAGCAATAAAAACTCAAATTGAGTGTCACGCCTAAACCAAAGGACTTATGCACACACTTCAACATGTATTTTGTTCAGGATGACATCCTGAAGCCCATATGAGCATTAATTTGACTACACAACTCATTCCTATGAAGATACATTCAAACTCACAAAACGTGCTCAGCTCGGGCTGAAAATGCATTTAAAGCAATTAAAACTCAAATTGAGTGTCACACCTAAACCAAAGGACTTATGCACACACTTCAACATGTATTTTGCTCAGGATGACCTCGTGAAGCCCATATGAGCATTAGTTTGACTACACAACTCATTCCTAAAAAGATACATTCAAACTCACAAAACGTGCTCAGCTCGGGCTGAAAATGCATTTAAAGCAATAAAAACTCAAATTGAGTGTCACGCCTAAACCAAAGGACTTATGCACACACTTCAACATGTATTTTGTTCAGGATGACCTCCTGAAGTCTAAATAAGCATTAATTTGACCACACAACTCATTCCTATGAAGATACATTCAAACTCACAAAACGCGCTCAGCTCGGGCTGAAAATGCATTTAAAGCAATAAAAACTCAAATTGAGTGTCACACCTAAACCAAAGGACTTATGCACACACTTCAACATGTATTTAGTTCAGGATGACCAACTGAAGCCTAAATGAGCATTAATTTGACCACACAACTCATTCCTATGAAGATACATTCAAACTCACAAAACATGCTCAGCTCGGGCTGAAAATGCATTTAAAGCAATAAAAACTCAAATTGAATGTCACGCCTAAACCAAAGGACTTATGCACACACTTCAACATGTATTTTGTTCAGGATGACCACCTGAAGCCTAAATGAGCATTCATTTGACCACACAACTCATTCTATGAAGATACATTCAAACTCACAAAACGTGCTCAGCTCGGGCTGAAAATGCATTTAAAGCAATAAAAACTAAAATTTAGTGTCACGCCTAAACCAAAGGACTTATGCACACACTTCAACATGTGTTTTGTTCAGGATGACCTCCTGAAGCCTAAATGAGCAATAATTTGACCACACAACTCATTCCTATGAAGATACATTCAAACTCAAAAAACGTGCTCAGCTCGGGCTGAAAATTTATTTAAAGCAATAAAAACTCAAATTGAGTGTCACACCTAAACCAAAGGACTAATGCACACACTTCAACATGTATTTTGTTCAGGGTGACCTCCTGAAGCCCATATGAGCATTAATTTGACCACATAACTCATTCCTATGAAGATACATTCAAACTCACAAAACGTGCTCAGCTCGGGCTGAAAATGCATTTAAAGCAATAAAAACTCAAATTGAGTGTCACGCCTAAACCAAAGGACTTATGCACACACTTCAACATGTATTTTGTTCACGATGACCACCTGAAGCCTAAATGAGCATTAATTTGACCACACAACTCATTCCTATGAAGATACATTCAAACTCACAAAACGCGCTCAACTCGGGCTGAAAATGCATTTAAAGCAATAAAAGCTCAAATTGAGTGTCACGCCTAAACCAAAGGACTTATGCACACACTTCAACATGTATTTTGTTCAGGATGACCTCCTGAAGCCCATATGAGCATTAATTTGACCACACAACTCATTCCTATGAAGATACATTCAAACACACAAAACGTGCTCAGCTCGGCCTGAAAATGCATTTAAAGCAATAAAAACTCAAATTGAGTGTCACGCCTAAACCAAAGGACTTATGCACACACTTCAACATGTATTTTGTTCAGGATGACCACCTGACGCCTAAATGAGCATTAATTTGACCACACAACTCATTCCTATGAAGATACATTCAAACTCACAAAACGCGGTCAGCTCGGGCTGAAAATGCATTTAAAGCAATAAAAACTCAAATTGAGTGTCACGCCTAAACCAAAGGACTTATGCACACACTACAACATGTATTTTGTTCAGGGTGACCTCCTGAAGCCTAAATAGGCATTAATTTGACCACACAACTCATTCCTATGAAGATACATTCAAACTCACAAAACGCGCTCAGCTCGGGCTGAAAATGCATTTAAAGCAATAAAAACTCAAATTGAGTGTCACGCCTAAACCAAAGGACTTATGCACACACTTCAACATGTATTTTGTTCAGGATGACCTCCTGAAGCCCATATGAGCATTAATTTGACTACACAACTCATTCCTATGAAGATACATTCAAACTCACAAAACGTGCTCAGCTCGGGCTGAAAATGCATTTAAAGCAATAAAAACTCAAATTGAGTGTCACGCCTAAACCAAAGGACTTATGCACACACTTCAACATGTATTTTGTTCAGGATGACCACCTGACGCCTAAATGAGCATTAATTTGACCACACAACTCATTCCTATGAAGATACATTCAAAGTCAGAAAGCGCGCTCAGCTCGGGCTGAAAATGCATTTAATTTAAAGCAATAAAAACTCAAATTGAGTGTCACGCCTGAACCAAAGGACTTATGCACACACTTCAACATGTATTTTGTTCAGGATGACCTCCTGAAGCCCATATGAGCATTAATTTGACCACACAACTCATTCCTATGAAGATACATTCAAACACACAAAACGTGCTCAGCTCGGCCTGAAAATGCATTTAAAGCAATAAAAACTCAAATTGAGTGTCACACCTAAACCAAAGGACTTATGCACACACTTCAACATGTATTTTGTTCAGGATGACCTCCTGAAGCCCATATGAGCATTAATTTGACTACACAACTCATTCCTATGAAGATACATTCAAACTCACAAAACGTGCTCAGCTCGGGCTGAAAATGCATTTAAAGCAATAAAAACTCAAATTGAGTGTCACGCCTAAACCAAAGGACTTATGCACACACTTCAACATGTATTTTGTTCAGGATGACCTCCTGAAGTCTAAATCAGCAATAATTTGACCACACAACTCATTCCTATGAAGATACATTCAAAGTCAGAAAGCGCGCTCAGCTCGGGCTGAAAATGCATTTAATTTAAAGCAATAAAAACTCAAATTGAGTGTCACGCCTAAACCAAAGGACTTATGCACACACTTCAACATGTATTTAGTTCAGGATGACCACCTGAAGCCTAAATGAGCATTAATTTGACCACACAACTCATTCCTATGAAGATACATTCAAACTCACAAAACGCGCTCAGCTCGGGCTGAAAATGCATTTAAAGCAATAAAAACTCAAATTTAGTGTCACACCTAAACCAAAGGACTTATGCACACACTTTCAACATGTATTTAGTTCAGGATGACCTCCTGAAGCCCATATGAGCATTAATTTGACTACACAACTCATTCCTATGAAGATACATTCAAACTCACAAAACGTGCTCAGCTCGGGCTGAAAATGCATTTAAAGCAATAAAAACTCAAATTGAGTGTCACGCCTAAACCAAAGGACTTATGCACACACTTCAACGTGTATTTAGTTCAGGATGACCACCTGAAGCCTAAATGAGCATTAATTTGACCACACAACTCATTCCTATGAAGATACATTCAAACTCACAAAACGTGCTCAGCTCGGGCTGAAAATGCATTCAAAGCAATAAAAACTCAAATTGAGTGTCACGCCTAAACCAAAGGACTTATGCACACACTTCAACATGTATTTTGTTCAGGATGACCTTCTGAAGCCCATATGAGCATTAATTTGACTACACAACTCATTCCTATGAAGATACATTCAAACTCACAAAACGTGCTCAGCTCGGGCTGAAAATGCATTTAAAGCAATAAAAACTCAAATTGAGTGTCACGCCTAAACCAAAGGACTTATGCACACACTTCAACATGTATTTTGTTCAGGATGACCTCCTGAAGTCTAAATAAGCATTAATTTGACCACACAACTCATTCCTATGAAGATACATTCAAACTCACAAAACGCGCTCAGCTCGGGCTGAAAATGCATTTAAAGCAATAAAAACTCAAATTGAGTGTCACACCTAAACCAAAGGACTTATGCACACACTTCAACATGTATTTTGTTCAGGATGACCAACTGAAGCCTAAATGAGCATTAATTTGACCACACAACTCATTCCTATGAAGATACATTCAAACTCACAAAACATGCTCAGCTCGGGCTGAAAATGCATTTAAAGCAATAAAAACTCAAATTGAATGTCACGCCTAAACCAAAGGACTTATGCACACACTTCAACATGTATTTTGTTCAGGATGACCACCTGAAGCCTAAATGAGCATTCATTTGACCACACAACTCATTCCTATGAAGATACATTCAAACTCACAAAACGCGCTCAACTCGGGCTGAAAATGCATTTAAAGCAATAAAAGCTCAAATTGAGTGTCACGCCTAAACCAAAGGACTTATGCACACACTTCAACATGTATTTTGTTCAGGATGACCTCCTGAAGCCCATATGAGCATTAATTTGACCACACAACTCATTCCTATGAAGATACATTCAAACACACAAAACGTGCTCAGCTCGGCCTGAAAATGCATTTAAAGCAATAAAAACTCAAATTGAGTGTCACGCCTAAACCAAAGGACTTATGCACACACTTCAACATGTATTTTGTTCAGGATGACCACCTGACGCCTAAATGAGCATTAATTTGACCACACAACTCATTCCTATGAAGATACATTCAAACTCACAAAACGCGCTCAGCTCGGGCTGAAAATGCATTTAAAGCAATAAAAACTCAAATTGAGTGTCACGCCTAAACCAAAGGACTTATGCACACACTACAACATGTATTTTGTTCAGGGTGACCTCCTGAAGCCTAAATAGGCATTAATTTGACCACACAACTCATTCCTATGAAGATACATTCAAACTCACAAAACGCGCTCAGCTCGGGCTGAAAATGAATTTAAAGCAATAAAAGCTCAAATTGAGTGTCACGCCTAAACCAAAGGACTTATGCACACACTTCAACATGTATTTTGTTCAGGATGACCTCCTGAAGCCCATATGAGCATTAATTTGACTACACAACTCATTCCTATGAAGATACATTCAAACTCACAAAACGTGCTCAGCTCGGGCTGAAAATGCATTTAAAGCAATTAAAACTCAAATTGAGTGTCACACCTAAACCAAAGGACTTATGCACACACTTCAACATGTATTTTGTTCACGATGACCACCTGAAGCCTAAATGAGCATTAATTTGACCACACAACTCATTCCTATGAAGATACATTCAAACTCACAAAACACGCTCAACTCGGGCTGAAAATGCATTTAAAGCAATAAAAGCTCAAATTGAGTGTCACGCCTAAACCAAAGGACTTATGCACACACTTCAACATGTATTTTGTTCAGGATGACCTCCTGAAGCCCATATGAGCATTAATTTGACCACACAACTCATTCCTATGAAGATACATTCAAACTCACAAAACGCGCTCAGCTCGGGCTGAAAATGCATTTAAAGCAATAAAAACTCAAATTGAGTGTCACGCCTAAACCAAAGGACTTATGCACACACTACAACATGTATTTTGTTCAGGGTGACCTCCTGAAGCCTAAATAAGCATTAATTTGACCACACAACTCATTCCTATGAAGATACATTCAAACTCACAAAACGCGCCCAGCTCGGGCTGAAAATGCATTTAAAGCAATAAAAACTCAAATTGAGTGTCACACCTAAACCAAAGGACTTATGCACACACTTCATGTATTTTGTTCAGGATGACATCCTGAAGCCCATATGAGCATTAATTTGACTACACAACTCATTCCTATGAAGATACATTCAAACTCACAAAACGTGCTCAGCTCGGGCTGAAAATGCATTTAAAGCAATTAAAACTCAAATTGAGTGTCATACCTAAACCAAAGGACTTATGCACACACTTCAACATGTATTTTGCTCAGGATGACCTCGTGAAGCCCATATGAGCATTAGTTTGACTACACAACTCATTCCTATAAAGATACATTCAAACTCACAAAACGTGCTCAGCTCGGGCTGAAAATGCATTTAAAGCAATAAAAACTCAAATTGAGTGTCACGCCTAAACCAAAGGACTTATGCACACACTTCAACATGTATTTAGTTCAGGATGACCACCTGAAGCCTAAATGAGCATTAATTTGACCACGCAACTCATTCCTATGAAGATACATTCAAACTCACAAAACGTGCTCAACTCGGGCTGAAAATGCATTTAAAGCAATAAAAACTCAAATTGAGTGTCACACCTAAACCAAAGGACTTATGCACACACTTCAACGTGTATTTTGTTCAGGATGACCTCCTGAAACCCATATGAGCATTAATTTGACCACACAACTCATTCCTATGAAGATACATTCAAACTCACAAAACGTGCTCAGCTCGGGCTGAAAATGCATTTAAAGCAATAAAACTCAAATTGAGTGTCACACCTAAACCAAAGGACTTATTCACACACTTCAACATGTATTTTGTTCAGGATGACCTCCTGAAGCCCATATGAGCATTAATTTGACCACACAACTCATTCCTATGAAGATACATTCAAACTCACAAAACGTGCTCAGCTCGGGCTGAAAATGCATTTAAAGCAATAAAAACTCAAATTGAGTGTCACGCCTAAACCAAAGGACTTATGCACACTTTTCAAGATGTATTTTGTTCAGGATGACCTCCTGAAGCCTGAATCAGCAATAATTTCACCACACAACTCATTCCTATGAAGATACATTCAAAGTCAGAAAGCGCGCTCAGCTCGGGCTGAAAATGCATTCAATTTAAAGCAATAAAAACTCAAATTGAGTGTCACGCCTAAACCAAAGGACTTATTCACACACTTCAACATGTATTTAGTTCAGGATGACCACCTGAAGCCTAAATGAGCATTAATTTGACCACACAACTCATTCCTATGAAGATACATTCAAACTCACAAAACGTGCTCAGCTCCGGCTGAAAATGCATTTAAAGCAATAAAAACTCAAATTGAGTGTCACACCTAAACCAAAGGACTTATGCACACACTTCAACATGTATCCTGAAGCCCATATGAGCATTAATTTGACTACACAACTCATTCCTATGAAGATACATTCAAACTCACAAAACGTGCTCAGCTCGGGCTGAAAATGCATTTAAAGCAATAAAAACTCAAATTGAGTGTCACACCTAAACCAAAGGACTTATGCACACACTTCAACATGTATTTTGTTCAGGATGACCTCCTGAAGCCTAAATGAGCATTAATTTGACCACACAACTCATTCCTATGAAGATATTTTCAAACTCACAAAACGTGCTCAACTCGGGCTGAAAATGCATTTAAAGCAATAAAAACTCAAATTGAGTGTCACGCCTAAACCAAAGGACTTATGCACACACTTCAACATGTATTTTGTTCAGGATGACCTCCTGAAGCCTAAATAAGCATTAATTTGACCACACAACTCATTCCTATGAAGATACATTCAAACTCACAAAACGCGCTCAGCTCGGGCTGAAAATGCATTTAAAGCAATAAAAACTCAAATTGAGTGTCACACCTAAACCAAAGGACTTATGCACACACGTCAACATGTATTTTGTTCAGGATGACCACCTGAAGCCTAAATGAGCATTAATTTGACCACACAACTCATTCCTATGAAGATACATTCAAACTCACAAAACATGCTCAGCTCGGGCTGAAAATGCATTTAAAGCAATAAAAACTCAAATTGAATGTCACGCCTAAACCAAAGGACTTATGCACACACTTCAACATGTATTTTGTTCAGGATGACCACCTGAAGCCTAAATGAGCATTAATTTGACCACACAACTCATTCTATGAAGATACATTCAAACTCACAAAACATGCTCAGCTCGGGCTGAAAATGCATTTAAAGCAATAAAAACTCAAATTGAATGTCACGCCTAAACCAAAGGACTTATGCCCACACTTCAACATGTATTTAGTTCAGGATGACCACCTGAAGCCTAAATGAGCATTAATTTGACCACACAACTCATTCCTATGAAGATACATTCAAACTCACAAAACGTGCTCAGCTCGGGCTGAAAATGCATTTAAAGGAATAAAAGCTCAAATTGAGTGTCACGCCTAAACCAAAGGAATTTTGCACACACTTCAACATGTATTTTGTTCAGGATGACCTCCTGAAGCCCATATGAGCATTAATTTGACCACACAACTCATTCCTATGAAGATACATTCAAACACACAAAACGTGCTCAGCTCGGCCTGAAAATGCATTTAAAGCAATAAAAACTCAAATTGAGTGTCACACCTAAACCAAAGGACTTATGCACACACGTCAACATGTATTTTGTTCAGGATGACCACCTGAAGCCTAAATGAGCAATAATTTGACCACACAACTCATTCCTATGAAGATACATTCAAACTCAAAAAACGTGCTCAGCTCGGGCTGAAAATGCATTTAAAGCAATAAAAACTCAAATTGAGTGTCACAACTAAACCAAAGGACTTATGCACACACTTCAACATGTATTTTGTTCAGGATGACCTCCTGAAGCACATATGAGCATTAATTTGACCACACAACTCATTCCTATGAAGATACATTCAAACTCACAAAACGTGCTCAGCTCGGGCTGAAAATGCATTTAAAGCAATAAAAACTCAAATTGAGTGTCACGCCTAAACCAAAGGACTTATGCACACACTTCAACATGTATTTTGTTCACGATGACCACCTGAAGCCTAAATGAGCATTAATTTGACCACACAACTCATTCCTATGAAGATACATTCAAACTCACAAAACACGCTCAACTCGGGCTGAAAATGCATTTAAAGCAATAAAAGCTCAAATTGAGTGTCACGCCTAAACCAAAGGACTTATGCACACACTTCAACATGTATTTTGTTCAGGATGACCTCCTGAAGCCCATATGAGCATTAATTTGACCACACAACTCATTCCTATGAAGATACATTCAAACTCACAAAACGCGCTCAGCTCGGGCTGAAAATGCATTTAAAGCAATAAAAACTCAAATTGAGTGTCACGCCTAAACCAAAGGACTTATGCACACACTACAACATGTATTTTGTTCAGGGTGACCTCCTGAAGCCTAAATAAGCATTAATTTGACCACACAACTCATTCCTATGAAGATACATTCAAACTCACAAAACGCGCCCAGCTCGGGCTGAAAATGCATTTAAAGCAATAAAAACTCAAATTGAGTGTCACACCTAAACCAAAGGACTTATGCACACACTTCAACATGTATTTTGTTCAGGATGACATCCTGAAGCCCATATGAGCATTAATTTGACTACACAACTCATTCCTATGAAGATACATTCAAACTCACAAAACGTGCTCAGCTCGGGCTGAAAATGCATTTAAAGCAATTAAAACTCAAATTGAGTGTCATACCTAAACCAAAGGACTTATGCACACACTTCAACATGTATTTTGCTCAGGATGACCTCGTGAAGCCCATATGAGCATTAGTTTGACTACACAACTCATTCCTATAAAGATACATTCAAACTCACAAAACGTGCTCAGCTCGGGCTGAAAATGCATTTAAAGCAATAAAAACTCAAATTGAGTGTCACGCCTAAACCAAAGGACTTATGCACACAATTCAACATGTATTTTGTTCAGGATGACCTCCTGAAGCCCATATGAGCATTAATTTGACCACACAACTCATTCCTATGAAGATACATTCAAACTCACAAAACGCGCTCAGCTCGGGCTGAAAATGCATTTAAAGCAATAAAAACTCAAATTGAGTGTCACGCCTAAACCAAAGGACTTATGCACACACTACAACATGTATTTTGTTCAGGGTGACCTCCTGAAGCCTAAATAAGCATTAATTTGACCACACAACTCATTCCTATGAAGATACATTCAAACTCACAAAACGCGCCCAGCTCGGGCTGAAAATGCATTTAAAGCAATAAAAACTCAAATTGAGTGTCACACCTAAACCAAAGGACTTATGCACACACTTCAACATGTATTTTGTTCAGGATGACATCCTGAAGCCCATATGAGCATTAATTTGACTACACAACTCATTCCTATGAAGATACATTCAAACTCACAAAACGTGCTCAGCTCGGGCTGAAAATGCATTTAAAGCAATTAAAACTCAAATTGAGTGTCATACCTAAACCAAAGGACTTATGCACACACTTCAACATGTATTTTGCTCAGGATGACCCCGTGAAGCCCATATGAGCATTAGTTTGACTACACAACTCATTCCTATAAAGATACATTCAAACTCACAAAACGTGCTCAGCTCGGGCTGAAAATGCATTTAAAGCAATAAAAACTCAAATTGAGTGTCACGCCTAAACCAAAGGACTTATGCACACACTTCAACATGTATTTAGTTCAGGATGACCACCTGAAGCCTAAATGAGCATTAATTTGACCACGCAACTCATTCCTATGAAGATACATTCAAACTCACAAAACGTGCTCAACTCGGGCTGAAAATGCATTTAAAGCAATAAAAACTCAAATTGAGTGTCACACCTAAACCAAAGGACTTATGCACACACTTCAACGTGTATTTTGTTCAGGATGACCTCCTGAAACCCATATGAGCATTAATTTGACCACACAACTCATTCCTATGAAGATACATTCAAACTCACAAAACGTGCTCAGCTCGGGCTGAAAATGCATTTAAAGCAATAAAACTCAAATTGAGTGTCACACCTAAACCAAAGGACTTATTCACACACTTCAACATGTATTTTGTTCAGGATGACCTCCTGAAGCCCATATGAGCATTAATTTGACCACACAACTCATTCCTATGAAGATACATTCAAACTCACAAAACGTGCTCAGCTCGGGCTGAAAATGCATTTAAAGCAATAAAAACTCAAATTGAGTGTCACGCCTAAACCAAAGGACTTATGCACACTTTTCAAGATGTATTTTGTTCAGGATGACCTCCTGAAGCCTAAATCAGCAATAATTTCACCACACAACTCATTCCTATGAAGATACATTCAAAGTCAGAAAGCGCGCTCAGCTCGGGCTGAAATGCATTCAATTTTAAGCAATAAAAACTCAAATTGAGTGTCACGCCTAAACCAAAGGACTTATTCACACACTTCAACATGTATTTAGTTCAGGATGACCACCTGAAGCCTAAATGAGCATTAATTTGACCACACAACTCATTCCTATGAAGATACATTCAAACTCACAAAACGTGCTCAGCTCCGGCTGAAAATGCATTTAAAGCAATAAAAACTCAAATTGAGTGTCACACCTAAACCAAAGGACTTATGCACACACTTCAACATGTATCCTGAAGCCCATATGAGCATTAATTTGACTACACAACTCATTCCTATGAAGATACATTCAAACTCACAAAACGTGCTCAGCTCGGGCTGAAAATGCATTTAAAGCAATAAAAACTCAAATTGAGTGTCACACCTAAACCAAAGGACTTATGCACACACTTCAACATGTATTTTGTTCAGGATGACCTCCTGAAGCCTAAATGAGCATTAATTTGACCACACAACTCATTCCTATGAAGATATTTTCAAACTCACAAAACGTGCTCAACTCGGGCTGAAAATGCATTTAAAGCAATAAAAACTCAAATTGAGTGTCACGCCTAAACCAAAGGACTTATGCACACACTTCAACATGTATTTTGTTCAGGATGACCTCCTGAAGCCTAAATAAGCATTAATTTGACCACACAACTCATTCCTATGAAGATACATTCAAACTCACAAAACGCGCTCAGCTCGGGCTGAAAATGCATTTAAAGCAATAAAAACTCAAATTGAGTGTCACACCTAAACCAAAGGACTTATGCACACACGTCAACATGTATTTTGTTCAGGATGACCACCTGAAGCCTAAATGAGCATTAATTTGACCACACAACTCATTCCTATGAAGATACATTCAAACTCACAAAACATGCTCAGCTCGGGCTGAAAATGCATTTAAAGCAATAAAAACTCAAATTGAATGTCACGCCTAAACCAAAGGACTTATGCACACACTTCAACATGTATTTTGTTCAGGATGACCACCTGAAGCCTAAATGAGCATTAATTTGACCACACAACTCATTCTATGAAGATACATTCAAACTCACAAAACATGCTCAGCTCGGGCTGAAAATGCATTTAAAGCAATAAAAACTCAAATTGAATGTCACGCCTAAACCAAAGGACTTATGCCCACACTTCAACATGTATTTAGTTCAGGATGACCACCCGAAGCCTAAATGAGCATTAATTTGACCACACAACTCATTCTATGAAGATACATTCAAACTCACAAAACGTGCTCAGCTCCGGCTGAAAATGCATTTAAAGCAATAAAAACTCAAATTGAGTGTCACGCCTAAACCAAAGGACTTATGCCCACACTTCAACATGTATTTAGTTCAGGATGACCACCTGAAGCCTAAATGAGCATTAATTTGACCACACAACTCATTCCTATGAAGATACATTCAAACTCACAAAACGTGCTCAGCTCGGGCTGAAAATGCATTTAAAGGAATAAAAGCTCAAATTGAGTGTCACGCCTAAACCAAAGGACTTATGCACACACTTCAACATGTATTTTGTTCAGGATGACCTCCTGAAGCCCATATGAGCATTAATTTGACCACACAACTCATTCCTATGAAGATACATTCAAACACACAAAACGTGCTCAGCTCGGGCTGAAAATGCATTTAAAGCAATAAAAACTCAAATTGAGTGTCACGCCTAAACCAAAGGACTTATGCACACACTTCAACATGTATTTTGTTCAGGATGACCTCCTGAAGCCTAAATAAGCATTAATTTGACCACACAACTCATTTCTATGACGATACATTCAAACTCACAAAACGCGCTCAGCTCGGGCTGAAAATGCATTTAAAGCAATAAAAACTCAAATTGAGTGTCACACCTAAACCAAAGGACTTATGCACACACATCAACATGTATTTAGTTCAGGATGACCACCTGAAGCCTAAATGAGCATTAATTTGACCACACAACTCATTCCTATGAAGATACATTCAAACTCACAAAACGTGCTCAGCTCGGGCTGAAAATGCATTTAAAGCAATAAAAACTCAAATTGAGTGTCACACCTAAACCAAAGGACTTATGCACACACTTCAACATGTATTTTGTTCAGGATGACCCTCTGAACCCCATATGAGCATTAATTTGACTAAACAACTCATTCCTATGAAGTTACATTTAAACTCACAAAACTTGCTTAGCTCGGGCTGAAAATGCATTTAAAGCAATAAAAACTCAAATTGAGTGTCACGCCTAAACCAAAGGACTTATGCACACACTTCAACATGTATTTTGTTCAGGATGACCACCTGACGCCTAAATGAGCATTAATTTGACCACACAACTCATTCCTATGAAGATACATTCAAACTCACAAAACGTGCTCAGCTCGGGCTGAAAATGCATTTAAAGCAATAAAAACTCAAATTGAGTGTCACGCCTAAACCAAAGGACTTATGCACACACTTCAACATGTATTTTGTTCAGGATGACCTCCTGAAGCCTAAATCAGCAATAATTTGACCACACAACTCATTCCTATGAAGATACATTCAAAGTCAGAAAGCGCGCTCAGCTCGGGCTGAAAATGCATTTAATTTAAAGCAATAAAAACTCAAATTGAGTGTCACGCCTAAACCAAAGGACTTATGCACACACTTCAACATGTATTTAGTTCAGGATGACCACCTGAAGC
Organism: Hippocampus guttulatus; assembly: GCF_054856545.1. Taxonomy (NCBI): domain Eukaryota; kingdom Metazoa; phylum Chordata; class Actinopteri; order Syngnathiformes; family Syngnathidae; genus Hippocampus; species Hippocampus guttulatus. Next base: position 37,734,548 of record NC_141261.1, on the reverse strand, counting down.
CTAAATGAGCATTAATTTGACCACACAACTCATTCCTATGAAGATACATTCAAACTCACAAAACGTGCTCAGCTCGGGCTGAAAATGCATTTAAAGCAATAAAAACTCAAATTGAGTGTCACACCTAAACCAAAGGACTTATGCACACACTTCAACATGTATTTTGTTCAGGATGACCTCCTGAAGCCCATATGAGCATTAATTTGACTACACAACTCATTCCTATGAAGATACATTCAAACTCACAAAACGTGCTCAGCTCGGGCTGAAAATGCATTTAAAGCAATAAAAACTCAAATTGAGTGTCACGCCTAAACCAAAGGACTTATGCACACACTTCAACATGTATTTTGTTCAGGATGACCTCCTGAAGCCTAAATAAGCATTAATTTGACCACACAACTCATTCCTATGAAGATACATTCAAACTCACAAAACGCGCTCAGCTCGGGCTGAAAATGCATTTAAAGCAATAAAAACTCAAATTTAGTGTCACACCTAAACCAAAGGACTTATGCACACACTTCAACATGTATTTAGTTCAGGATGACATCCTGAAGCCCATATGAGCATTAATTTGACTACACAACTCATTCCTATGAAGATACATTCAAACTCACAAAACGTGCTCAACTCGGGCTGAAAATGCATTAAAAGCAATAAAAACTCAAATTGAGTGTCACGCCTAAACCAAAGGACTTATGCACACACTTCAACATGTATTTTGTTCAGGATGACCTCCTGAAGCCCATATGAGCATTAATTTGACTACACAACTCATTCCTATGAAGATACATTCAAACTCACAAAACGTGCTCAACTCGGGCTGAAAATGCATTAAAAGCAATAAAAACTCAAATTGAGTGTCACGCCTAAACCAAAGGACTTATGCACACACTTCAACATGTATTTTGTTCAGGATGACATCCTGAAGCCCATATGAGCATTAATTTGACTACACAACTCATTCCTATGAAGATACATTCAAACTCACAAAACGTGCTCAGCTCGGGCTGAAAATGCATTTAAAGCAATTAAAACTCAAATTGAGTGTCATACCTAAACCAAAGGACTTATGCACACACTTCAACATGTATTTTGCTCAGGATGACCCCGTGAAGCCCATATGAGCATTAGTTTGACTACACAACTCATTCCTATAAAGATACATTCAAACTCACAAAACGTGCTCAGCTCGGGCTGAAAATGCATTTAAAGCAATAAAAACTCAAATTGAGTGTCACGCCTAAACCAAAGGACTTATGCACACACTTCAACATGTATTTAGTTCAGGATGACCACCTGAAGCCTAAATGAGCATTAATTTGACCACGCAACTCATTCCTATGAAGATACATTCAAACTCACAAAACGTGCTCAACTCGGGCTGAAAATGCATTTAAAGCAATAAAAACTCAAATTGAGTGTCACACCTAAACCAAAGGACTTATGCACACACTTCAACGTGTATTTTGTTCAGGATGACCTCCTGAAACCCATATGAGCATTAATTTGACCACACAACTCATTCCTATGAAGATACATTCAAACTCACAAAACGTGCTCAGCTCGGGCTGAAAATGCATTTAAAGCAATAAAACTCAAATTGAGTGTCACACCTTAACCAAAGGACTTATTCACACACTTCAACATGTATTTTGTTCAGGATGACCTCCTGAAGCCCATATGAGCATTAATTTGACCACACAACTCATTCCTATGAAGATACATTCAAACTCACAAAACGTGCTCAGCTCGGGCTGAAAATGCATTTAAAGCAATAAAAACTCAAATTGAGTGTCACGCCTAAACCAAAGGACTTATGCACACTTTTCAAGATGTATTTTGTTCAGGATGACCTCCTGAAGCCTAAATCAGCAATAATTTCACCACACAACTCATTCCTATGAAGATACATTCAAAGTCAGAAAGCGCGCTCAGCTCGGGCTGAAATGCATTCAATTTTAAGCAATAAAAACTCAAATTGAGTGTCACGCCTAAACCAAAGGACTTATTCACACACTTCAACATGTATTTAGTTCAGGATGACCACCTGAAGCCTAAATGAGCATTAATTTGACCACACAACTCATTCCTATGAAGATACATTCAAACTCACAAAACGTGCTCAGCTCCGGCTGAAAATGCATTTAAAGCAATAAAAACTCAAATTGAGTGTCACACCTAAACCAAAGGACTTATGCACACACTTCAACATGTATCCTGAAGCCCATATGAGCATTAATTTGACTACACAACTCATTCCTATGAAGATACATTCAAACTCACAAAACGTGCTCAGCTCGGGCTGAAAATGCATTTAAAGCAATAAAAACTCAAATTGAGTGTCACACCTAAACCAAAGGACTTATGCACACACTTCAACATGTATTTTGTTCAGGATGACCTCCTGAAGCCTAAATGAGCATTAATTTGACCACACAACTCATTCCTATGAAGATATTTTCAAACTCACAAAACGTGCTCAACTCGGGCTGAAAATGCATTTAAAGCAATAAAAACTCAAATTGAGTGTCACGCCTAAACCAAAGGACTTATGCACACACTTCAACATGTATTTTGTTCAGGATGACCTCCTGAAGCCTAAATAAGCATTAATTTGACCACACAACTCATTCCTATGAAGATACATTCAAACTCACAAAACGCGCTCAGCTCGGGCTGAAAATGCATTTAAAGCAATAAAAACTCAAATTGAGTGTCACACCTAAACCAAAGGACTTATGCACACACGTCAACATGTATTTTGTTCAGGATGACCACCTGAAGCCTAAATGAGCATTAATTTGACCACACAACTCATTCCTATGAAGATACATTCAAACTCACAAAACATGCTCAGCTCGGGCTGAAAATGCATTTAAAGCAATAAAAACTCAAATTGAATGTCACGCCTAAACCAAAGGACTTATGCACACACTTCAACATGTATTTTGTTCAGGATGACCACCTGAAGCCTAAATGAGCATTAATTTGACCACACAACTCATTCTATGAAGATACATTCAAACTCACAAAACATGCTCAGCTCGGGCTGAAAATGCATTTAAAGCAATAAAAACTCAAATTGAATGTCACGCCTAAACCAAAGGACTTATGCCCACACTTCAACATGTATTTAGTTCAGGATGACCACCCGAAGCCTAAATGAGCATTAATTTGACCACACAACTCATTCTATGAAGATACATTCAAACTCACAAAACGTGCTCAGCTCCGGCTGAAAATGCATTTAAAGCAATAAAAACTCAAATTGAGTGTCACGCCTAAACCAAAGGACTTATGCCCACACTTCAACATGTATTTAGTTCAGGATGACCACCTGAAGCCTAAATGAGCATTAATTTGACCACACAACTCATTCCTATGAAGATACATTCAAACTCACAAAACGTGCTCAGCTCGGGCTGAAAATGCATTTAAAGGAATAAAAGCTCAAATTGAGTGTCACGCCTAAACCAAAGGACTTATGCACACACTTCAACATGTATTTTGTTCAGGATGACCTCCTGAAGCCCATATGAGCATTAATTTGACCACACAACTCATTCCTATGAAGATACATTCAAACACACAAAACGTGCTCAGCTCGGGCTGAAAATGCATTTAAAGCAATAAAAACTCAAATTGAGTGTCACGCCTAAACCAAAGGACTTATGCACACACTTCAACATGTATTTTGTTCAGGATGACCTCCTGAAGCCTAAATAAGCATTAATTTGACCACACAACTCATTTCTATGACGATACATTCAAACTCACAAAACGCGCTCAGCTCGGGCTGAAAATGCATTTAAAGCAATAAAAACTCAAATTGAGTGTCACACCTAAACCAAAGGACTTATGCACACACATCAACATGTATTTAGTTCAGGATGACCACCTGAAGCCTAAATGAGCATTAATTTGACCACACAACTCATTCCTATGAAGATACATTCAAACTCACAAAACGTGCTCAGCTCGGGCTGAAAATGCATTTAAAGCAATAAAAACTCAAATTGAGTGTCACACCTAAACCAAAGGACTTATGCACACACTTCAACATGTATTTTGTTCAGGATGACCCTCTGAACCCCATATGAGCATTAATTTGACTAAACAACTCATTCCTATGAAGTTACATTTAAACTCACAAAACTTGCTTAGCTCGGGCTGAAAATGCATTTAAAGCAATAAAAACTCAAATTGAGTGTCACGCCTAAACCAAAGGACTTATGCACACACTTCAACATGTATTTTGTTCAGGATGACCACCTGACGCCTAAATGAGCATTAATTTGACCACACAACTCATTCCTATGAAGATACATTCAAACTCACAAAACGTGCTCAGCTCGGGCTGAAAATGCATTTAAAGCAATAAAAACTCAAATTGAGTGTCACGCCTAAACCAAAGGACTTATGCACACACTTCAACATGTATTTTGTTCAGGATGACCTCCTGAAGCCTAAATCAGCAATAATTTGACCACACAACTCATTCCTATGAAGATACATTCAAAGTCAGAAAGCGCGCTCAGCTCGGGCTGAAAATGCATTTAATTTAAAGCAATAAAAACTCAAATTGAGTGTCACGCCTAAACCAAAGGACTTATGCACACACTTCAACATGTATTTAGTTCAGGATGACCACCTGAAGCCTAAATGAGCATTAATTTGACCACACAACTCATTCCTATGAAGATACATTCAAACTCACAAAACGTGCTCAGCTCGGGCTGAAAATGCATTTAAAGCAATAAAAACTCAAATTGAGTGTCACACCTAAACCAAAGGACTTATGCACACACTTCAACATGTATTTTGTTCAGGATGACCTCCTGAAGCCCATATGAGCATTAATTTGACTACACAACTCATTCCTATGAAGATACATTCAAACTCACAAAACGTGCTCAGCTCGGGCTGAAAATGCATTTAAAGCAATAAAAACTCAAATTGAGTGTCACGCCTAAACCAAAGGACTTATGCACACACTTCAACATGTATTTTGTTCAGGATGACCTCCTGAAGCCTAAATAAGCATTAATTTGACCACACAACTCATTCCTATGAAGATACATTCAAACTCACAAAACGCGCTCAGCTCGGGCTGAAAATGCATTTAAAGCAATAAAAACTCAAATTTAGTGTCACACCTAAACCAAAGGACTTATGCACACACTTCAACATGTATTTAGTTCAGGATGACATCCTGAAGCCCATATGAGCATTAATTTGACTACACAACTCATTCCTATGAAGATACATTCAAACTCACAAAACGTGCTCAACTCGGGCTGAAAATGCATTAAAAGCAATAAAAACTCAAATTGAGTGTCACGCCTAAACCAAAGGACTTATGCACACACTTCAACATGTATTTTGTTCAGGATGACCTCCTGAAGCCCATATGAGCATTAATTTGACTACACAACTCATTCCTATGAAGATACATTCAAACTCACAAAACGTGCTCAGCTCGGGCTGAAAATGCATTTAAAGCAATAAAAACTCAAATTGAGTGTCACGCCTAAACCAAAGGACTTATGCACACACTTCAACATGTATTTTGTTCAGGATGACCACCTGACGCCTAAATGAGCATTAATTTGACCACACAACTCATTCCTATGAAGATACATTCAAAGTCAGAAAGCGCGCTCAGCTCGGGCTGAAAATGCATTTAATTTAAAGCAATAAAAACTCAAATTGAGTGTCACGCCTAAACCAAAGGACTTATGCACACACTTCAACATGTATTTAGTTCAGGATGACCACCTGAAGCCTAAATGAGCATTAATTTGACTACACAACTCATTCCTATGAAGATACATTCAAACTCACAAAACGTGCTCAGCTCGGGCTGAAAATGCATTTAAAGCAATAAAAACTCAAATTGAGTGTCACACCTAAACCAAAGGACTTATGCACACACTTCAACATGTATTTTGTTCAGGATGACCTCCTGAAGCCCATATGAGCAATAATTTGACTACACAACTCATTCCTATAAAGATACATTCAAACTCACAAAACGTGCTCAGCTCGGGCTGAAAATGCATTTAAAGCAATAAAAACTCAAATTGAGTGTCACGCCTAAACCAAAGGACTTATGCACACACTTCAACATGTATTTAGTTCAGGATGACCACCTGAAGCCTAAATGAGCATTAATTTGACCACACAACTCATTCCTATGAAGATACATTAAAACTCACAAAACGTGCTCAACTCGGGCTGAAAATGCATTTAAAGCAATAAAAACTCAAATTGAGTGTCACGCCTAAACCAAAGGACTTATGCACACACTTCAACATGTATTTTGTTCAGGATGACCTCCTGAAGCCCATATGAGCATTAATTTGACCACACAACTCATTCCTATGAAGATACATTCAAACACACAAAACGTGCTCAGCTCGGCCTGAAAATGCATTTAAAGCAATAAAAACTCAAATTGAGTGTCACACCTAAACCAAAGGACTTATGCACACACTTCAACATGTATTTTGTTCAGGATGACCTCCTGAAGCCCATATGAGCATTAATTTGACTACACAACTCATTCCTATGAAGATACATTCAAACTCACAAAACGTGCTCAGCTCGGGCTGAAAATGCATTTAAAGCAATAAAAACTCAAATTGAGTGTCACGCCTAAACCAAAGGACTTATGCACACACTTCAACATGTATTTTGTTCAGGATGACCTCCTGAAGTCTAAATCAGCAATAATTTGACCACACAACTCATTCCTATGAAGATACATTCGAAGTCAGAAAGCGTGCTCAGCTCGGGCTGAAAATGCATTTAATTTAAAGCAATAAAAACTCAAATTGAGTGTCACGCCTAAACCAAAGGACTTATGCACACACTTCAACATGTATTTAGTTCAGGATGACCACCTGAAGCCTAAATGAGCATTAATTTGACCACACAACTCATTCCTATGAAGATACATTCAAACTCACAAAACGTGCTCAGCTCGGGCTGAAAATGCATTCAAAGCAATAAAAACTCAAATTGAGTGTCACGCCTAAACCAAAGGACTTATGCACACACTTCAACATGTATTTTGTTCAGGATGACCTTCTGAAGCCCATATGAGCATTAATTTGACTACACAACTCATTCCTATGAAGATACATTCAAACTCACAAAACGTGCTCAGCTCGGGCTGAAAATGCATTTTAAGCAATAAAAACTCAAATTGAGTGTCACGCCTAAACCAAAGGACTTATGCACACACTTGAACATGTATTTTGTTCAGGATGACCTCCTGAAGTCTAAATAAGCATTAATTTGACCACACAACTCATTCCTATGAAGATACATTCAAACTCACAAAACGCGCTCAGCTCGGGCTGAAAATGCATTTAAAGCAATAAAAACTCAAATTTAGTGTCACACCTAAACCAAAGGACTTATGCACACACTTCAACATGTATTTAGTTCAGGATGACCAACTGAAGCCTAAATGAGCATTAATTTGACCACACAACTCATTCCTATGAAGATACATTCAAACTCACAAAACATGCTCAGCTCGGGCTGAAAATGCATTTAAAGCAATTAAAACTCAAATTGAGTGTCACACCTAAACCAAAGGACTTATGCACACACTTCACCATGTATTTTGCTCAGGATGACCTCGTGAAGCCCATATGAGCATTAGTTTGACTACACAACTCATTCCTATAAAGATACATTCAAACTCACAAAACGTGCTCAGCTCGGGCTGAAAATGCATTTAAAGCAATAAAAACTCAAATTGAGTGTCACGCCTAAACCAAAGGACTTATGCACACACTTCAACACGTATTTAGTTCAGGATGACCACCTGAAGCCTAAATGAGCATTAATTTGACCACGCAACTCATTCCTATGAAGATACATTCAAACTCACAAAACGTGCTCAACTCGGGCTGAAAATGCATTTAAAGCAATAAAAACTCAAATTGAGTGTCACACCTAAACCAAAGGACTTATGCACACACTTCAACGTGTATTTTGTTCAGGATGACCTCCTGAAGCCCATATGAGCATTAATTTGACCACACAACTCATTCCTATGAAGATACATTCAAACTCACAAAACGTGCTCAGCTCGGGCTGAAAATGCATTTAAAGCAATAAAACTCAAATTGAGTGTCACACCTAAACCAAAGGACTTATTCACACACGTCAACATGTATTTTGTTCAGGATGACCTCCTGAAGCCCATATGAGCATTAATTTGACCACACAACTCATTCCTATGAAGATACATTCAAACTCACAAAACGTGCTCAGCTCGGGCTGAAAATGCATTTAAAGCAATTAAAACTCAAATTGAGTGTCACACCTAAACCAAAGGACTTATGCACACACTTCACCATGTATTTTGCTCAGGATGACCTCGTGAAGCCCATATGAGCATTAGTTTGACTACACAACTCATTCCTATAAAGATACATTCAAACTCACAAAACGTGCTCAGCTCGGGCTGAAAATGCATTTAAAGCAATAAAAACTCAAATTGAGTGTCACGCCTAAACCAAAGGACTTATGCACACACTTCAACATGTATTTAGTTCAGGATGACCACCTGAAGCCTAAATGAGCATTAATTTGACCACGCAACTCATTCCTATGAAGATACATTCAAACTCACAAAACGTGCTCAACTCGGGCTGAAAATGCATTTAAAGCAATAAAAACTCAAATTGAGTGTCACACCTAAACCAAAGGACTTATGCACACACTTCAACGTGTATTTTGTTCAGGATGACCTCCTGAAGCCCATATGAGCATTAATTTGACCACACAACTCATTCCTATGAAGATACATTCAAACTCACAAAACGTGCTCAGCTCGGGCTGAAAATGCATTCAATTTAAAGCAATAAAAACTCAAATTGAGTGTCACGCCTAAACCAAAGGACTTATTCACACACTTCAACATGTATTTAGTTCAGGATGACCACCTGAAGCCTAAATGAGCATTAATTTGACCACACAACTCATTCCTATGAAGATACATTCAAACTCACAAAACGTGCTCAGCTCGGGCTGAAAATGCATTTAAAGCAATAAAAACTCAAATTGAGTGTCACACCTAAACCAAAGGACTTATGCACACACTTCAACATGTATTTAGTTCAAGAGATCATCCTGAAGCCTATTTCAGCATTAATTTGACCACACAACTCATTCCTATCAAGATACATTCAAACTCACAAAACGTGCTCAGCTCGGGCTGAAAATGCATTCAAAGCAATAAAAACTCAAATTGAGTGTCACGCCTAAACCAAAGGACTTATGCACACACTTCATGTATTTAGTTCAGGATGACCACCTGAAGCCTAAATGAGCATTAATTTGACCACACAACTCATTCCTATGAAGATACATTCAAACTCACAAAACGTGCTCAGCTCGGGCTGAAAATGCATTTAAAGCAATAAAACTCAAATTGAATGTCACACCTAAACCAAAGGACTTATTCACACACTTAACATGTATTTTGTTCAGGATGACCTCCTGAAGCCTAAATTAGCATTAATTTGACCACACAACTCATTCCTATGAAGATACTTCAAACTCAGAAAACTTGCTCATCTCTGCCTGAAAATGCATTTCGCAATAAAAACTCAAATTGAGTGTCACACCTAAACCAAAGGACTTATGCACACACTTCAACATGTATTTTGTTCAGGATGACCTCCTGAAGCCCATATGAGCATTAATTTGACTACACAACTCATTCCTATGAAGATACATTCAAACTCACAAAACGTGCTCAGCTCGGGCTGAAAATGCATTTAAAGCAATAAAAACTCAAATTGAGTGTCACGCCTAAACCAAAGGACTTATGCACACACTTCAACATGTATTTAGTTCAGGATGACCACCTGAAGCCTAAATGAGCATTAATTTGACCACACAACTCATTCCTATGAAGATACATTCAAACTCACAAAACGTGCTCAGCTCGGGCTGAAAATGCATTTAAAGCAATAAAACTCAAATTGAGTGTCACACCTAAACCAAAGGACTTATTCACACACTTAACATGTATTTTGTTCAGGATGACCTCCTGAAGCCCATATGAGCATTAATTTGACCACACAACTCATTCCTATGAAGATACATTCAAAGTCAGAAAGCGCGCTCAGCTCGGGCTGAAAATGCATTTAAAGCAATAAAAACTCAAATTGAGTATCACGCCTAAACCAAAGGATTATGCACACACTTCAACATGTATTTAGTTCAGGATGACCACTTGAAGCCTAAATGAGCATTAATTTGACCAGACAACTCATTCCTATGAAGATACATTCAAAGTCAGAAAGCGCGCTCAGCTCAGGCTGAAAATGCATTTAAAGCAATAAAAACTCAAATTGAGTGTCACGCCCAAACCAAAGGACTTATGCACACACTTCAACATGTATTTTGTTCAGGATGACCTCCTGAAGCCCATATGAGCATTAATTTGACTACACAACTCATTCCTATGAAGATACATTCAAACTCACAAAACATGCTCAGCTCGGGCTGAAAATGCATTTAAAGCAATAAAAACTCAAATTGAGTGTCACGCCTAAACCAAAGGACTTATGCACACACTTCAACATATATTTTGTTCAAAATGACCTCCTGAAGCCTAAATGAGCATTCATTTGACCACACAACTCATTCCTATGAAGATACATTCAAACTCACAAAACGTGCTCAGCTCGGGCTGAAATAATTTTAAAGCAATAAAAACTCAAAGTGAGTGTCACGCCTAAACCAAAGAACTTATGCACACACTTCAACATGTATTTAGTTCAGGAGGTCATCCTGAAGCCTATATGAGCATTAATTTGACCACACAACTCATTCCTATGAAGATACATTCAAATTCACAAAACGTCCTCAGCTCGTGCTGAAAATGCATTTAAAGGAATAAAAACTCAAATTGAGTGTCACGCCTAAACCAAAGGACTTATGCACACACTTCGACATGTATTTTGTTCAGGATGACCTCCCGAAGCCTATATGAGCATTGATTTGACAACACAACTCATTCCCATGAAGATACATTCAAACTCAAAAAACGTGCTCAGCTCGGGCTGAAAATGCATTTAAAGCAATAAAAACTCAAATTGAGTGTCACGCCTAAACCAAAGGATTTATGCACACACTTCAACATGTATTTTGTTCAGGATGACCACCTGAAGCCTAAATGAGCATTAATTTGACCACACAACTCATTCCTATGAAGATACATTCACACTCACAAAACGTGCTCAGCTCGGGCTGAAAATGCATTTAAAGCAATAAAAACTCAAATTGAGTGTCACACCTAAACCAAAGGACTTATGCACACACTTCAACATGTATTTTGTTCAGGATGACCTCCCGAAGCCTATATGAGCATTGATTTGACCATACAACTCATTCCTATGAAGATACATTCAAACTCACAAAACGTGCTCAGCTCGGGCTGAAAATGCATTTAAAGCAATAAAAACTCAAATTGAGTGTCACGCCTAAACCAAAGGACTTATGCACACACTTCAACATGTATTTAGTTCAAGAGGTCATCCTGAAGCCTATATGAGCATTAATTTGACCACATAAATCATTCTTATGAAGATACATTCAAACTCACAAAACGTGCTCAGCTCGGGCTGAAAATGCATTTAAAGTTATAAAAACTCAAATTGAGTGTCACGCCTAAACCAAAGGACTTATGCACACACTTCAACATGTATTTTGTTCAGGATGACCTCCCGAAGCCTATATGAGCATTGATTTGACCACACAACTCATTCCTATGAAGATACATTCAAACTCAAAAAACATGCTCACCTCGGGCTGAAAATGCATTTAAAGCAATAAAAACTCAAATTGAGTGTCACGCCTAAACCAAAGGACTTATGCACACACTTCAACATGTATTTAGTTCAAGAGTTCATCCTGAAGCCTATATGAGCATTAATTTGACCACATAACTCATTCTTATGAAGATACATTCAAACTCACAAAACGTGCTCAGCTCGGGCTGAAAATGCATTTAAAGTTATAAAAACTCAAATTGAGTGTCACGCCTAAACCAAAGTACTTATGCACACACTTCAACATGTATTTAGTTCAAGAGTTAATCCTGAAGCCTAAATGAGCATTAATTTGACCACACAACTCATTCCTATGAAGATACATTCAAACTCACAAAACGTGCTCAGCTCGGGCTGAAAATGCATTTAATGCAATAAAAACTCAAATTGAGTGTCACACCTAAACCAAAGGACTTATGCACACACTTCAACATGTATTTTGTTCAGGATGACCTCCTGAAGCCCATATGAGCATTAATTTGACTACACAATTCATTCCTATGAAGATACATTCACACTCACAAAACGTGCTCAGCTCGGGCTGAAAATGCATTTAAAGCAAGAAAAACTCAAATTGAGTGTCACACCTAAACCAAAGGATTTATGCACACACTTCAACATGTATTTTGTTCAGGATGACCTGAAGAAGCCTAAATGAGCAATAATTTGACCACACAACTCATTCCTATGAAGATACATTCAAACTCACAAAACGTGCTCAGCTCGGGCTGAAAATGCATTTAAAGCAATAAAAACTCAAATTGAGTGTCACGCCTAAACCAAAGGACTTATGCACACACTTCAACATGTATTTTGTTCAAGGTGACCTCCTGAAGCCTAAATGAGCATTCATTTGACGACACAACTCATTCCTATGAAGATACATTTTAACTCACAAAACGTGCTCAGCTCGGCCTGAAAATGCATTTAAAGCAATAAAAACTCAAATTGAGTGTCACGCCTAAACCAAAGGACTTATGCACACACTTCAACATATATTTTGTTCAAAATGACCTCCTGAAGCCTAAATGAGCATTCATTTGACCACACAACTCATTCCTATGAAGATACATTCAAACTCACAAAACGTGCTCAGCTCGGGCTGAAATAATTTTAAAGCAATAAAAACTCAAAGTGAGTGTCACGCCTAAACCAAAGAACTTATGCACACACTTCAACATGTATTTAGTTCAGGAGGTCATCCTGAAGCCTATATGAGCATTAATTTGACCACACAACTCATTCCTATGAAGATACATTCAAATTCACAAAACGTCCTCAGCTCGGGCTGAAAATGCATTTAAAGGAATAAAAACTCAAATTGAGTGTCACGCCTAAACCAAAGGACTTATGCACACACTTCGACATGTATTTTGTTCAGGATGACCTCCCGAAGCCTATATGAGCATTGATTTGACCACACAACTCATTCCTATGAAGATACATTCAAACTCAAAAAACGTGCTCAGCTCGGGCTGAAAATGCATTTAAAGCAATAAAAACTCAAATTGAGTGTCACGCCTAAGCCAAAGGATTTATGCACACACTTCAACATGTATTTTGTTCAGGATGACCACCTGAAGCCTAAATGAGCATTAATTTGACCACACAACTCATTCCTATGAAGATACATTCAAACTCAAAAAGCGTGCTCAGCTCGGGCTGAAAATGCATTTAATGCAATAAAAACTCAAATTGAGTGTCACACCTAAACCAAAGGACTTATGCACACACCTCAACATGTATTTTGTTCAGGATGACCTCCTGAAGCCCATATGAGCATTAATTTGACTACACAATTCATTCCTATGAAGATACATTCACACTCACAAAACGTGCTCAGCTCGGGCTGAAAATGCATTTAAAGCAATAAAAACTCAAATTGAGTGTCACACCTAAACCAAAGGACTTATGCACACACTTCAACATGTATTTTGTTCAGGATGACCTCCCGAAGCCTATATGAGCATTGATTTGACCATACAACTCATTCCTATGAAGATACATTCAAACTCACAAAACGTGCTCAGCTCGGGCTGAAAATGCATTTAAAGCAATAAAAACTCAAATTGAGTGTCACGCCTAAACCAAAGGACTTATGCACACACTTCAACATGTATTTAGTTCAAGAGGTCATCCTGAAGCCTATATGAGCATTAATTTGACCACATAACTCATTCTTATGAAGATACATTCAAACTCACAAAACGTGCTCAGCTCGGGCTGAAAATGCATTTAAAGTTATAAAAACTCAAATTGAGTGTCACGCCTAAACCAAAGGACTTATGCACACACTTCAACATGTATTTTGTTCAGGATGACCTCCCGAAGCCTATATGAGCATTGATTTGACCACACAACTCATTCCTATGAAGATACATTCAAACTCAAAAAACGTGCTCACCTCGGGCTGAAAATGCATTTAAAGCAATAAAAACTCAAATTGAGTGTCACGCCTAAACCAAAGGACTTATGCACACACCTCAACATGTATTTTGTTCAGGATGACCTCCTGAAGCCCATATGAGCATTAATTTGACTACACAATTCATTCCTATGAAGATACATTCACACTCACAAAACGTGCTCAGCTCGGGCTGAAAATGCATTTAAAGCAATAAAAACTCAAATTGAGTGTCACACCTAAACCAAAGGACTTATGCACACACTTCAACATGTATTTTGTTCAGGATGACCTCCCGAAGCCTATATGAGCATTGATTTGACCATACAACTCATTCCTATGAAGATACATTCAAACTCACAAAACGTGCTCAGCTCGGGCTGAAAATGCATTTAAAGCAATAAAAACTCAAATTGAGTGTCACGCCTAAACCAAAGGACTTATGCACACACTTCAACATGTATTTAGTTCAAGAGGTCATCCTGAAGCCTATATGAGCATTAATTTGACCACATAACTCATTCTTATGAAGATACATTCAAACTCACAAAACGTGCTCAGCTCGGGCTGAAAATGCATTTAAAGTTATAAAAACTCAAATTGAGTGTCACTTCTAAACCAAAGGACTTATGCACACACTTCAACATGTATTTTGTTCAGGATGACCTCCCGAAGCCTATATGAGCATTGATTTGACCACACAACTCATTCCTATGAAGATACATTCAAACTCAAAAAACATGCTCACCTCGGGCTGAAAATGCATTTAAAGCAATAAAAACTCAAATTGAGTGTCACGCCTAAACCAAAGGACTTATGCACACACTTCAACATGTATTTAGTTCAAGAGTTCATCCTGAAGCCTATATGAGCATTAATTTGACCACATAACTCATTCTTATGAAGATACATTCAAACTCACAAAACGTGCTCAGCTCGGGCTGAAAATGCATTTAAAGTTATAAAAACTCAAATTGAGTGTCACGCCTAAACCAAAGTACTTATGCACACACTTCAACATGTATTTAGTTCAGGAGGTCATCCTGAAGCCTATATGAGCATTAATTTGACCACACAACCCATTCCTATCAAGATACATTCAAACTCACAAAACGTGCTCAGCTCGGGCTGAAAATGCATTTAAAGCAATAAAAACTCAAATTGAGTGTCACGCCTAAACCAAAGGACTTATGCACACACTTCAACATGTATTTAGTTCAGGAGGTCATCCTGAAGCCTATATGAGCATTAATTTGACCACACAACTCATTCGTATCAAGATACTTCAAACTCACAAAACGTGGTCAGCTCGGGCAGAAAATGCATTCAAAGCAATAAAACCTCAAATTGAGTGTGACGCCTAAACCAAAGGACTTATGCACACACTTCAACATGTATTTTGTTCAGGATGACCTCCCGAAGCCTATATGAGCATTGATTTGACCATACAACTCATTCCTATGAAGATACATTCAAACTCACAAAACGTGCTCAGCTCGGGCTGAAAATGCATTTAAAGCAATAAAAACTCAAATTGAGTGTCACGCCTAAACCAAAGGACTTATGCACACACTTCAACATGTATTTAGTTCAAGAGGTCATCCTGAAGCCTATATGAGCATTAATTTGACCACACAACTCATTCCTATCAAGATACATTCAAACTCACAAAACGTGCTCAGCTCGGGCTGAAAATGCATTTAAAGCAATAAAAACTCAAATTGAGTGTCACGCCTAAACCAAAGGACTTATGCACACACTTCAACATGTATTTAGTTCAGGAGGTCATCCTGAAGCCTATATGAGCATTAATTTGACCACACAACTCATTCGTATCAAGATACATTCAAACTCACAAAACGTGGTCAGCTCGGGCAGAAAATGCATTCAAAGCAATAAAACCTCAAATTGAGTGTGACGCCTAAACCAAAGGACTTATGCACACACTTCAACATGTATTTTGTTCAGGATGACCTCCCGAAGCCTATATGAGCATTGATTTGACCATACAACTCATTCCTATGAAGATACATTCAAACTCACAAAACGTGCTCAGCTCGGGCTGAAAATGCATTTAAAGCAATAAAAACTCAAATTGAGTGTCACGCCTAAACCAAAGGACTTATGCACACACTTCAACATGTATTTAGTTCAAGAGGTCATCCTGAAGCCTATATCAGCATTAATTTGACCACACAACTCATTCCTATCAAGATACATTCAAACTCACAAAACGTGCTCAGCTCGGGCTGAAAATGCATTCAAAGCAATAAAACCTCAAATTGAGTGTCACGCCAAAACCAAAGGACTTATGCACACACTTCAACATGTATTTTGTTCAGGATGACCTCCTGAAGCCTAAATCAGCATTAATTTGACCACACAACTCATTCCTATGAAGATACATTCAAACTCACAAAACGTGCTCAGCTCGGGCTGAAAATGCATTTAAAGCAATAAAACTCAAATTGAGTGTCACACCTAAACCAAAGGACTTATTCACACACTTAACATGTATTTTGTTCAGGATGACCTCCTGAAGCCCATATGAGCATTAATTTGACCACACAACTCATTCGTATCAAGATACATTCAAACTCACAAAACGTGGTCAGCTCGGGCAGAAAATGCATTCAAAGCAATAAAACCTCAAATTGAGTGTGACGCCTAAACCAAAGGACTTATGCACACACTTCAACATGTATTTTGTTCAGGATGACCTCCCGAAGCCTATATGAGCATTGATTTGACCATACAACTCATTCCTATGAAGATACATTCAAAGTCAGAAAGCGCGCTCAGCTCGGGCTGAAAATGCACTTAAAGCAATAAAAACTCAAATTGAGTGTCACGCCTAAACCAAAGGATTATGCACACACTTCAACATGTATTTAGTTCAGGATGACCACCTGAAGCCTAAATGAGCATTAATTTGACCACACAACTCATTCCTATGAAGATACATTCAAACTCACAAAACGTGCTCAGTTCGGGCTGAAAATGCATTTAAAGCAATAAAAACTCAAATTGAGTGTCACACCTAAACCAAAGGACTTATGCACACACTTCAACATGTATTTTGTTCAGGATGACCTCCTGAAGCCCATATGAGCATTAATTTGACTACACAATTCATTCCTATGAAGATACATTCACACTCACAAAACGTGCTCAGCTCGGGCTGAAAATGCATTTAAAGCAATAAAAACTCAAATTGAGTGTCACACCTAAACCAAAGGACTAATGCACACACTTCAACATGTATTTTGTTCAAGATGACCTCCTGAAGCCTAAATGAACATTAAGTTGACCACACAACTCAATCCTATGAAGATACATTCAAACTCACAAAACATACTCAGCTCGGGCTGAAAATGCATTTAAAGCAATAAAAACTCAAATTGAGTGTCACGCCTAAACCAAAGGACTTATGCACACACTTCAACATATATTTTGTTCAAGATGACCTCCTGAAGCCTAAATTAGCATTCATTTGACCACACAACTCATTCCTATGAAGATACATTCAAACTCACAAAACGTGCTCAGCGAGGGCTGAAATAATTTTAAAGCAATAAAAACTCAAATTGAGTGTCACGCCTAAACCAAAGGATTATGCACACACTTCAACATGTATTTAGTTCAGGATGACCACCTGAAGCCTAAATGAGCATTAATTTGACCACACAACTCATTCCTATGAAGATACATTCAAACTCACAAAACGTGCTCAGCTCGGGCTGAAAATGCATTTCAAGGAATAAAAACTCAAATTGAGTGTCACGCCTAAACCAAAGGACTTATGCACACACTTCGACATGTATTTTGTTCAGGATGACCACCTGAAGCCTAAATGAGCATTAATTTGACCACACAACTCATTCCTATGAAGATACATTCAAACTCAAAAAACGTGCTCAGCTCGGGCTGAAAATGCATTTAATGCAATAAAAACTCAAATTGAGTGTCACACCTAAACCAAAGGACTTATGCACACACTTCAACATGTATTTTGTTCAGGATGACCTCCTGAAGCCCATATGAGCATTAATTTGACTACACAATTCATTCCTATGAAGATACATTCACACTCACAAAACGTGCTCAGCTCGGGCTGAAAATGCATTTAAAGCAATAAAAACTCAAATTGAGTGTCACACCTAAACCAAAGGACTTATGCACACACTTCAACATGTATTTTGTTCAGGATGACCTCCCGAAGCCTATATGAGCATTGATTTGACCATACAACTCATTCCTATGAAGATATATTCAAACTCACAAAACGTGCTCAGCTCGGGCTGAAAATGCATTTAAAGCAATAAAAACTCAAATTGAGTGTCACGCCTAAACCAAAGGACTTATGCACACACTTCAACATGTATTTAGTTCAAGAGGTCATCCTGAAGCCTATATGAGCATTAATTTGAGCACATAACTCATTCTTATGAAGATACATTCAAACTCACAAAACGTGCTCAGCTCGGGCTGAAAATGCATTTAAAGTTATAAAAACTCAAATTGAGTGTCACGCCTAAACCAAAGGACTTATGCACACACTTCAACATGTATTTACTTCAGGAGGTCATCCTGAAGCCTATATGAGCATTAATTTGACCACACAACTCATTCCTATGAAGATACATTCAAACTCACAAAACGTGCTCAGCTCGGGCTGAAAATGCATTTAAAGCAATAAAAACTCAAATTGAGTGTCACGCCTAAACCAAAGGACTTATGCACACACTTCAACATGTATTTTGTTCAGGAGGTCATCCTGAAGCCTATATGAGCATTAATTTGACCACACAACTCATTCGTATCAAGATACATTCAAACTCACAAAACGTGCTCAGCTCGGGCTGAAAATGCATTCAAAGCAATAAAACCTCAAATTGAGTGTCACGCCTAAACCAAAGGACTTATGCACACACTTCAACATGAATTTTGTTCAGGATGACCTCCTGAAGTCCATATGAGAATTAATTTGACCAGACAACTCATTCCTATGAAGATACATTCAAAGTCAGAAAGCGCGCTCAGCTCGGGCTGAAAATGCATTTAAAGCAATAAAAACTCAAATTGAGTGTCACGCCCAAACCAAAGGACTTATGCACACACTTCAACATGTACTTAGTTCAGGATGTCCTCCTGAAGCCTAAATGAGCATTAATTTGACCACACAGCTCATTCCTATGAAGATACATTCAAACTCACAAAACGTGCTCAGCTCGGGCTGAAAATGCATTTAATGCAATAAAAACTCAAATTGAGTGTCACACCTAAACCAAAGGACTTATGCACACACTTCAACATGTATTTTGTTCAGGATGACCTCCTGAAGCCCATATGAGCATTAATTTGACTACACAATTCATTCCTATGAAGATACATTCACACTCACAAAACGTGCTCAGCTCGGGCTGAAAATGCATTTAAAGCAATAAAAACTCAAATTGAGTGTCACACCTAAACCAAAGGATTTATGCACACACTTCAACATGTATTTTGTTCAAGATGACCTCCTGAAGCCTAAATGAACATTAAGTTGACCACACAACTCATTCCTATGAAGATACATTCAAACTCACAAAACATGCTCAGCTCGGGCTGAAAATGCATTTAAAGCAATAAAAACTCAAATTGAGTGTCACGCATAAACCAAAGGACTTATGCACACACTTCAACATATATTTTGTTCAAGATGACCTCCTGAAGCCTAAATGAGCATTCATTTGACCACACAACTCATTCCTATGAAGATACATTCAAACTCACAAAACGTGCTCAGCTCGGGCTGAAATAATTTTAAAGCAATAAAAACTCAAAGTGAGTGTCACGCCTAAACCAAAGAACTTATGCACACACTTCAACATGTATTTTGTTCAGGATGACCACCTGAAGCCTAAATGAGCATTAATTTGACCACAAAACTCATTCCTATGAAGATACATTCAAACTCACAAAACGTGCTCAGCTCGGGCTGAAATAATTTTAAAGCAATAAAAACTCAAAGTGAGTGTCACGCCTAAACCAAAGAACTTATGCACACACTTCATGTATTTTGTTCAGGATGACCACCTGAAGCCTAAATGAGCATTAATTTGACCACACAACTCATTCCTATGAAGATACATTCAAACTCTCAAAACGTGCTCAGCTCGGGCTGAAAATGCATTTAAAGCAATAAAAACTCAAATTGAGTGTCACGCCTAAACCAAAGGACTTATGCACACACTTCAACATGTATTTTGTTCAGGATGACCACCTGAAGCCTAAATGAGCAATAATTTGACCACACAACTCATTCCTATGAAGATACATTCAAACTCACAAAACGTGCTCAGCTCGGGCTGAAAATGCATTTAAAGCAATAAAAACTCAAATTGAGTGTCACACCTAAACCAAAGGACTTATGCACACACTTCAACATGTATTTTGTTCAGGATGACTTCCTGAAGCCCATATGAACATTAATTTGACCACAAAACTCATTCCTATGAAGATACATTCAAACTCACAAAACGTGCTCAGCTCGGGCTGAAAATGCATTTAAAGGAATAAAAACTCAAATTGAGTGTCACGCCTAAACCAAAGGACTTATACACACACTTCAACATGCATTTTGTTCAGGATGTCCCCCTGACACCTAAATGGGCACTAACTTGAATACACAACTCATTCCTATCAAGATACATTCAAACTCACAACACGTGCTCAGCTCGGGCTGAAAATGCATTCAAAGCAATAAAACCTCAAATTGAGTGTCACGCCTAAACCAAAGGACTTATGCACACACTTCAACATGTATTTTGTTCAGGATGACCTCCTGAAGCCCATATGAGCATTAATTTGACTACACAACTCATTCCTATGAAGATACATTCAAACTTACAAAACGTGCTCAGCTCGGGCTGAAAATGCATTTAAAGCAATAAAAACTCAAATTGAGTGTCACGCCTAAACCAAAGGACTTATGCACACACTTCAACATGTATTTAGTTCAGGATGACCACCTGAAGCCTAAATGAGCATTAATTTGACCACACAACTCATTCCTATGAAGATACATTCAAACTCACAAAACGTGCTCAGCTCGGGCTGAAAATGCATTTAAAGCAATAAAACTCAAATTGAGTGTCACACCTAAACCAAAGGACTTATTCACACACTTAACATGTATTTTGTTCAGGATGACCTCCTGAAGCCCATATGAGCATTAATTTGACCACACAACTCATTCCTATGAAGATACATTCAAAGTCAGAAAGCGCGCTCAGCTCGGGCTGAAAATGCATTTAAAGCAATAAAAACTCAAATTGAGTATCACGCCTAAACCAAAGGATTATGCACACACTTCAACATGTATTTAGTTCAGGATGACCACCTGAAGCCTAAATGAGCATTAATTTGACCAGACAACTCATTCCTATGAAGATACATTCAAAGTCAGAAAGCGCGCTCAGCTCGGGCTGAAAATGCATTTAAAGCAATAAAAACTCAAATTGAGTGTCACGCCCAAACCAAAGGACTTATGCACACACTTCAACATGTACTTAGTTCAGGATGTCCTCCTGAAGCCTAAATGAGCATTAATTTGACCACACAACTCATTCCTATGAAGATACATTCAAACTCACAAAACGTGCTCAGCTCGGGCTGAAAATGCATTTAATGCAATAAAAACTCAAATTGAGTGTCACACCTAAACCAAAGGACTTATGCACACACTTCAACATGTATTTTGTTCAGGATGACCTCCTGAAGCCCATATGAGCATTAATTTGACTACACAATTCATTCCTATGAAGATACATTCACACTCACAAAACGTGCTCAGCTCGGGCTGAAAATGCATTTAAAGCAAGAAAAACTCAAATTGAGTGTCACACCTAAACCAAAGGATTTATGCACACACTTCAACATGTATTTTGTTCAAGATGACCTCCTGAAGCCTAAATGAACATTAAGTTGACCACACAACTCATTCCTATGAAGATACATTCAAACTCACAAAACATGCTCAGCTCGGGCTGAAAATGCATTTAAAGCAATAAAAACTCAAATTGAGTGTCACGCCTAAACCAAAGGACTTATGCACACACTTCAACATATATTTTGTTCAAAATGACCTCCTGAAGCCTAAATGAGCATTCATTTGACCACACAACTCATTCCTATGAAGATACATTCAAACTCACAAAACGTGCTCAGCTCGGGCTGAAATAATTTTAAAGCAATAAAAACTCAAAGTGAGTGTCACGCCTAAACCAAAGAACTTATGCACACACTTCAACATGTATTTAGTTCAGGATGACCTCCTGAAGCCCATATGAGCATTAATTTGACTACACAATTCATTCCTATGAAGATACATTCACACTCACAAAACGTGCTCAGCTCGGGCTGAAAATGCATTTAAAGCAATAAAAACTCAAATTGAGTGTCACACCTAAACCAAAGGACTTATGCACACACTTCAACATGTATTTTGTTCAGGATGACCTCCCGAAGCCTATATGAGCATTGATTTGACCATACAACTCATTCCTATGAAGATACATTCAAACTCACAAAACGTGCTCAGCTCGGGCTGAAAATGCATTTAAAGCAATAAAAACTCAAATTGAGTGTCACGCCTAAACCAAAGGACTTATGCACACACTTCAACATGTATTTAGTTCAAGAGGTCATCCTGAAGCCTATATGAGCATTAATTTGACCACATAACTCATTCTTATGAAGATACATTCAAACTCACAAAACGTGCTCAGCTCGGGCTGAAAATGCATTTAAAGTTATAAAAACTCAAATTGAGTGTCACGCCTAAACCAAAGGACTTATGCACACACTTCAACATGTATTTTGTTCAGGATGACCTCCCGAAGCCTATATGAGCATTGATTTGACCACACAACTCATTCCTATGAAGATACATTCAAACTCAAAAAACGTGCTCACCTCGGGCTGAAAATGCATTTAAAGCAATAAAAACTCAAATTGAGTGTCACGCCTAAACCAAAGGACTTATGCACACACCTCAACATGTATTTTGTTCAGGATGACCTCCTGAAGCCCATATGAGCATTAATTTGACTACACAATTCATTCCTATGAAGATACATTCACACTCACAAAACGTGCTCAGCTCGGGCTGAAAATGCATTTAAAGCAATAAAAACTCAAATTGAGTGTCACACCTAAACCAAAGGACTTATGCACACACTTCAACATGTATTTTGTTCAGGATGACCTCCCGAAGCCTATATGAGCATTGATTTGACCATACAACTCATTCCTATGAAGATACATTCAAACTCACAAAACGTGCTCAGCTCGGGCTGAAAATGCATTTAAAGCAATAAAAACTCAAATTGAGTGTCACGCCTAAACCAAAGGACTTATGCACACACTTCAACATGTATTTAGTTCAAGAGGTCATCCTGAAGCCTATATGAGCATTAATTTGACCACATAACTCATTCTTATGAAGATACATTCAAACTCACAAAACGTGCTCAGCTCGGGCTGAAAATGCATTTAAAGTTATAAAAACTCAAATTGAGTGTCACTTCTAAACCAAAGGACTTATGCACACACTTCAACATGTATTTTGTTCAGGATGACCTCCCGAAGCCTATATGAGCATTGATTTGACCACACAACTCATTCCTATGAAGATACATTCAAACTCAAAAAACGTGCTCACCTCGGGCTGAAAATGCATTTAAAGCAATAAAAACTCAAATTGAGTGTCACGCCTAAACCAAAGGACTTATGCACACACTTCAACATGTATTTAGTTCAAGAGTTCATCCTGAAGCCTATATGAGCATTAATTTGACCACATAACTCATTCTTATGAAGATACATTCAAACTCACAAAACGTGCTCAGCTCGGGCTGAAAATGCATTTAAAGTTATAAAAACTCAAATTGAGTGTCACGCCTAAACCAAAGTACTTATGCACACACTTCAACATGTATTTAGTTCAGGAGGTCATCCTGAAGCCTATATGAGCATTAATTTGACCACACAACCCATTCCTATCAAGATACATTCAAACTCACAAAACGTGCTCAGCTCGGGCTGAAAATGCATTTAAAGCAATAAAAACTCAAATTGAGTGTCACGCCTAAACCAAAGGACTTATGCACACACTTCAACATGTATTTAGTTCAGGAGGTCATCCTGAAGCCTATATGAGCATTAATTTGACCACACAACTCATTCGTATCAAGATACTTCAAACTCACAAAACGTGGTCAGCTCGGGCAGAAAATGCATTCAAAGCAATAAAACCTCAAATTGAGTGTGACGCCTAAACCAAAGGACTTATGCACACACTTCAACATGTATTTTGTTCAGGATGACCTCCCGAAGCCTATATGAGCATTGATTTGACCATACAACTCATTCCTATGAAGATACATTCAAACTCACAAAACGTGCTCAGCTCGGGCTGAAAATGCATTTAAAGCAATAAAAACTCAAATTGAGTGTCACGCCTAAACCAAAGGACTTATGCACACACTTCAACATGTATTTAGTTCAAGAGGTCATCCTGAAGCCTATATGAGCATTAATTTGACCACACAACTCATTCCTATCAAGATACATTCAAACTCACAAAACGTGCTCAGCTCGGGCTGAAAATGCATTTAAAGCAATAAAAACTCAAATTGAGTGTCACGCCTAAACCAAAGGACTTATGCACACACTTCAACATGTATTTAGTTCAGGAGGTCATCCTGAAGCCTATATGAGCATTAATTTGACCACACAACTCATTCGTATCAAGATACATTCAAACTCACAAAACGTGGTCAGCTCGGGCAGAAAATGCATTCAAAGCAATAAAACCTCAAATTGAGTGTGACGCCTAAACCAAAGGACTTATGCACACACTTCAACATGTATTTTGTTCAGGATGACCTCCCGAAGCCTATATGAGCATTGATTTGACCATACAACTCATTCCTATGAAGATACATTCAAACTCACAAAACGTGCTCAGCTCGGGCTGAAAATGCATTTAAAGCAATAAAAACTCAAATTGAGTGTCACGCCTAAACCAAAGGACTTATGCACACACTTCAACATGTATTTAGTTCAAGAGGTCATCCTGAAGCCTATATCAGCATTAATTTGACCACACAACTCATTCCTATCAAGATACATTCAAACTCACAAAACGTGCTCAGCTCGGGCTGAAAATGCATTCAAAGCAATAAAACCTCAAATTGAGTGTCACGCCAAAACCAAAGGACTTATGCACACACTTCAACATGTATTTTGTTCAGGATGACCTCCTGAAGCCTAAATCAGCATTAATTTGACCACACAACTCATTCCTATGAAGATACATTCAAACTCACAAAACGTGCTCAGCTCGGGCTGAAAATGCATTTAAAGCAATAAAACTCAAATTGAGTGTCACACCTAAACCAAAGGACTTATTCACACACTTAACATGTATTTTGTTCAGGATGACCTCCTGAAGCCCATATGAGCATTAATTTGACCACACAACTCATTCGTATCAAGATACATTCAAACTCACAAAACGTGGTCAGCTCGGGCAGAAAATGCATTCAAAGCAATAAAACCTCAAATTGAGTGTGACGCCTAAACCAAAGGACTTATGCACACACTTCAACATGTATTTTGTTCAGGATGACCTCCCGAAGCCTATATGAGCATTGATTTGACCATACAACTCATTCCTATGAAGATACATTCAAAGTCAGAAAGCGCGCTCAGCTCGGGCTGAAAATGCACTTAAAGCAATAAAAACTCAAATTGAGTGTCACGCCTAAACCAAAGGATTATGCACACACTTCAACATGTATTTAGTTCAGGATGACCACCTGAAGCCTAAATGAGCATTAATTTGACCACACAACTCATTCCTATGAAGATACATTCAAACTCACAAAACGTGCTCAGTTCGGGCTGAAAATGCATTTAAAGCAATAAAAACTCAAATTGAGTGTCACACCTAAACCAAAGGACTTATGCACACACTTCAACATGTATTTTGTTCAGGATGACCTCCTGAAGCCCATATGAGCATTAATTTGACTACACAATTCATTCCTATGAAGATACATTCACACTCACAAAACGTGCTCAGCTCGGGCTGAAAATGCATTTAAAGCAATAAAAACTCAAATTGAGTGTCACACCTAAACCAAAGGACTAATGCACACACTTCAACATGTATTTTGTTCAAGATGACCTCCTGAAGCCTAAATGAACATTAAGTTGACCACACAACTCAATCCTATGAAGATACATTCAAACTCACAAAACATACTCAGCTCGGGCTGAAAATGCATTTAAAGCAATAAAAACTCAAATTGAGTGTCACGCCTAAACCAAAGGACTTATGCACACACTTCAACATATATTTTGTTCAAGATGACCTCCTGAAGCCTAAATTAGCATTCATTTGACCACACAACTCATTCCTATGAAGATACATTCAAACTCACAAAACGTGCTCAGCGAGGGCTGAAATAATTTTAAAGCAATAAAAACTCAAATTGAGTGTCACGCCTAAACCAAAGGATTATGCACACACTTCAACATGTATTTAGTTCAGGATGACCACCTGAAGCCTAAATGAGCATTAATTTGACCACACAACTCATTCCTATGAAGATACATTCAAACTCACAAAACGTGCTCAGCTCGGGCTGAAAATGCATTTCAAGGAATAAAAACTCAAATTGAGTGTCACGCCTAAACCAAAGGACTTATGCACACACTTCGACATGTATTTTGTTCAGGATGACCACCTGAAGCCTAAATGAGCATTAATTTGACCACATAACTCATTCCTATGAAGATACATTCAAACTCAAAAAACGTGCTCAGCTCGGGCTGAAAATGCATTTAATGCAATAAAAACTCAAATTGAGTGTCACACCTAAACCAAAGGACTTATGCACACACTTCAACATGTATTTTGTTCAGGATGACCTCCTGAAGCCCATATGAGCATTAATTTGACTACACAATTCATTCCTATGAAGATACATTCACACTCACAAAACGTGCTCAGCTCGGGCTGAAAATGCATTTAAAGCAATAAAA
Source organism: Hippocampus guttulatus (assembly GCF_054856545.1). Lineage (NCBI taxonomy): Eukaryota > Metazoa > Chordata > Actinopteri > Syngnathiformes > Syngnathidae > Hippocampus > Hippocampus guttulatus. The sequence continues at coordinate 37,707,173 of NC_141261.1, read as the reverse complement.
ACTCAAATTGAGTGTCACACCTAAACCAAAGGACTTATGCACACACTTCAACATGTATTTTGTTCAGGATGACCTCCCGAAGCCTATATGAGCATTGATTTGACCATACAACTCATTCCTATGAAGATATATTCAAACTCACAAAACGTGCTCAGCTCGGGCTGAAAATGCATTTAAAGCAATAAAAACTCAAATTGAGTGTCACGCCTAAACCAAAGGACTTATGCACACACTTCAACATGTATTTAGTTCAAGAGGTCATCCTGAAGCCTATATGAGCATTAATTTGAGCACATAACTCATTCTTATGAAGATACATTCAAACTCACAAAACGTGCTCAGCTCGGGCTGAAAATGCATTTAAAGTTATAAAAACTCAAATTGAGTGTCACGCCTAAACCAAAGGACTTATGCACACACTTCAACATGTATTTACTTCAGGAGGTCATCCTGAAGCCTATATGAGCATTAATTTGACCACACAACTCATTCCTATGAAGATACATTCAAACTCACAAAACGTGCTCAGCTCGGGCTGAAAATGCATTTAAAGCAATAAAAACTCAAATTGAGTGTCACGCCTAAACCAAAGGACTTATGCACACACTTCAACATGTATTTTGTTCAGGAGGTCATCCTGAAGCCTATATGAGCATTAATTTGACCACACAACTCATTCGTATCAAGATACATTCAAACTCACAAAACGTGCTCAGCTCGGGCTGAAAATGCATTCAAAGCAATAAAACCTCAAATTGAGTGTCACGCCTAAACCAAAGGACTTATGCACACACTTCAACATGAATTTTGTTCAGGATGACCTCCTGAAGTCCATATGAGAATTAATTTGACCAGACAACTCATTCCTATGAAGATACATTCAAAGTCAGAAAGCGCGCTCAGCTCGGGCTGAAAATGCATTTAAAGCAATAAAAACTCAAATTGAGTGTCACGCCCAAACCAAAGGACTTATGCACACACTTCAACATGTACTTAGTTCAGGATGTCCTCCTGAAGCCTAAATGAGCATTAATTTGACCACACAGCTCATTCCTATGAAGATACATTCAAACTCACAAAACGTGCTCAGCTCGGGCTGAAAATGCATTTAATGCAATAAAAACTCAAATTGAGTGTCACACCTAAACCAAAGGACTTATGCACACACTTCAACATGTATTTTGTTCAGGATGACCTCCTGAAGCCCATATGAGCATTAATTTGACTACACAATTCATTCCTATGAAGATACATTCACACTCACAAAACGTGCTCAGCTCGGGCTGAAAATGCATTTAAAGCAATAAAAACTCAAATTGAGTGTCACACCTAAACCAAAGGATTTATGCACACACTTCAACATGTATTTTGTTCAAGATGACCTCCTGAAGCCTAAATGAACATTAAGTTGACCACACAACTCATTCCTATGAAGATACATTCAAACTCACAAAACATGCTCAGCTCGGGCTGAAAATGCATTTAAAGCAATAAAAACTCAAATTGAGTGTCACGCATAAACCAAAGGACTTATGCACACACTTCAACATATATTTTGTTCAAGATGACCTCCTGAAGCCTAAATGAGCATTCATTTGACCACACAACTCATTCCTATGAAGATACATTCAAACTCACAAAACGTGCTCAGCTCGGGCTGAAATAATTTTAAAGCAATAAAAACTCAAAGTGAGTGTCACGCCTAAACCAAAGAACTTATGCACACACTTCAACATGTATTTTGTTCAGGATGACCACCTGAAGCCTAAATGAGCATTAATTTGACCACAAAACTCATTCCTATGAAGATACATTCAAACTCACAAAACGTGCTCAGCTCGGGCTGAAATAATTTTAAAGCAATAAAAACTCAAAGTGAGTGTCACGCCTAAACCAAAGAACTTATGCACACACTTCATGTATTTTGTTCAGGATGACCACCTGAAGCCTAAATGAGCATTAATTTGACCACACAACTCATTCCTATGAAGATACATTCAAACTCTCAAAACGTGCTCAGCTCGGGCTGAAAATGCATTTAAAGCAATAAAAACTCAAATTGAGTGTCACGCCTAAACCAAAGGACTTATGCACACACTTCAACATGTATTTTGTTCAGGATGACCACCTGAAGCCTAAATGAGCAATAATTTGACCACACAACTCATTCCTATGAAGATACATTCAAACTCACAAAACGTGCTCAGCTCGGGCTGAAAATGCATTTAAAGCAATAAAAACTCAAATTGAGTGTCACACCTAAACCAAAGGACTTATGCACACACTTCAACATGTATTTTGTTCAGGATGACTTCCTGAAGCCCATATGAACATTAATTTGACCACAAAACTCATTCCTATGAAGATACATTCAAACTCACAAAACGTGCTCAGCTCGGGCTGAAAATGCATTTAAAGGAATAAAAACTCAAATTGAGTGTCACGCCTAAACCAAAGGACTTATACACACACTTCAACATGCATTTTGTTCAGGATGTCCCCCTGACACCTAAATGGGCACTAACTTGAATACACAACTCATTCCTATCAAGATACATTCAAACTCACAACACGTGCTCAGCTCGGGCTGAAAATGCATTCAAAGCAATAAAACCTCAAATTGAGTGTCACGCCTAAACCAAAGGACTTATGCACACACTTCAACATGTATTTTGTTCAGGATGACCTCCTGAAGCCCATATGAGCATTAATTTGACTACACAACTCATTCCTATGAAGATACATTCAAACTTACAAAACGTGCTCAGCTCGGGCTGAAAATGCATTTAAAGCAATAAAAACTCAAATTGAGTGTCACGCCTAAACCAAAGGACTTATGCACACACTTCAACATGTATTTAGTTCAGGATGACCACCTGAAGCCTAAATGAGCATTAATTTGACCACACAACTCATTCCTATGAAGATACATTCAAACTCACAAAACGTGCTCAGCTCGGGCTGAAAATGCATTTAAAGCAATAAAACTCAAATTGAGTGTCACACCTAAACCAAAGGACTTATTCACACACTTAACATGTATTTTGTTCAGGATGACCTCCTGAAGCCCATATGAGCATTAATTTGACCACACAACTCATTCCTATGAAGATACATTCAAAGTCAGAAAGCGCGCTCAGCTCGGGCTGAAAATGCATTTAAAGCAATAAAAACTCAAATTGAGTATCACGCCTAAACCAAAGGATTATGCACACACTTCAACATGTATTTAGTTCAGGATGACCACCTGAAGCCTAAATGAGCATTAATTTGACCAGACAACTCATTCCTATGAAGATACATTCAAAGTCAGAAAGCGCGCTCAGCTCGGGCTGAAAATGCATTTAAAGCAATAAAAACTCAAATTGAGTGTCACGCCCAAACCAAAGGACTTATGCACACACTTCAACATGTACTTAGTTCAGGATGTCCTCCTGAAGCCTAAATGAGCATTAATTTGACCACACAACTCATTCCTATGAAGATACATTCAAACTCACAAAACGTGCTCAGCTCGGGCTGAAAATGCATTTAATGCAATAAAAACTCAAATTGAGTGTCACACCTAAACCAAAGGACTTATGCACACACTTCAACATGTATTTTGTTCAGGATGACCTCCTGAAGCCCATATGAGCATTAATTTGACTACACAATTCATTCCTATGAAGATACATTCACACTCACAAAACGTGCTCAGCTCGGGCTGAAAATGCATTTAAAGCAAGAAAAACTCAAATTGAGTGTCACACCTAAACCAAAGGATTTATGCACACACTTCAACATGTATTTTGTTCAAGATGACCTCCTGAAGCCTAAATGAACATTAAGTTGACCACACAACTCATTCCTATGAAGATACATTCAAACTCACAAAACATGCTCAGCTCGGGCTGAAAATGCATTTAAAGCAATAAAAACTCAAATTGAGTGTCACGCCTAAACCAAAGGACTTATGCACACACTTCAACATATATTTTGTTCAAAATGACCTCCTGAAGCCTAAATGAGCATTCATTTGACCACACAACTCATTCCTATGAAGATACATTCAAACTCACAAAACGTGCTCAGCTCGGGCTGAAATAATTTTAAAGCAATAAAAACTCAAAGTGAGTGTCACGCCTAAACCAAAGAACTTATGCACACACTTCAACATGTATTTAGTTCAGGAGGTCATCCTGAAGCCTATATGAGCATTAATTTGACCACACAACTCATTCCTATGAAGATACATTCAAATTCACAAAACGTCCTCAGCTCGGGCTGAAAATGCATTTAAAGGAATAAAAACTCAAATTGAGTGTCACGCCTAAACCAAAGGACTTATACACACTTCGACATGTATTTTGTTCAGGATGACCTCCCGAAGCCTATATGAGCATTGATTTGACAACACAACTCATTCCCATGAAGATACATTCAAACTCAAAAAACGTGCTCAGCTCGGGCTGAAAATGCATTTAAAGCAATAAAAACTCAAATTGAGTGTCACGCCTAAACCAAAGGATTTATGCACACACTTCAACATGTATTTTGTTCAGGATGACCACCTGAAGCCCATATGAGCATTAATTTGACTACACAATTCATTCCTATGAAGATACATTCACACTCACAAAACGTGCTCAGCTCGGGCTGAAAATGCATTTAAAGCAATAAAAACTCAAATTGAGTGTCACACCTAAACCAAAGGACTTATGCACACACTTCAACATGTATTTTGTTCAGGATGACCTCCCGAAGCCTATATGAGCATTGATTTGACCATACAACTCATTCCTATGAAGATACATTCAAACTCACAAAACGTGCTCAGCTCGGGCTGAAAATGCATTTAAAGCAATAAAAACTCAAATTGAGTGTCACGCCTAAACCAAAGGACTTATGCACACACTTCAACATGTATTTAGTTCAAGAGGTCATCCTGAAGCCTATATGAGCATTAATTTGACCACATAAATCATTCTTATGAAGATACATTCAAACTCACAAAACGTGCTCAGCTCGGGCTGAAAATGCATTTAAAGTTATAAAAACTCAAATTGAGTGTCACGCCTAAACCAAAGGACTTATGCACACACTTCAACATGTATTTTGTTCAGGATGACCTCCCGAAGCCTATATGAGCATTGATTTGACCACACAACTCATTCCTATGAAGATACATTCAAACTCAAAAAACGTGCTCACCTCGGGCTGAAAATGCATTTAAAGCAATAAAAACTCAAATTGAGTGTCACGCCTAAACCAAAGGACTTATGCACACACTTCAACATGTATTTAGTTCAAGAGTTCATCCTGAAGCCTATATGAGCATTAATTTGACCACATAACTCATTCTTATGAAGATACATTCAAACTCACAAAACATGCTCAGCTCGGGCTGAAAATGCATTTAAAGTTATAAAAACTCAAATTGAGTGTCACGCCTAAACCAAAGTACTTATGCACACACTTCAACATGTATTTAGTTCAAGAGTTCATCCTGAAGCCTAAATGAGCATTAATTTGACCACACAACTCATTCCTATGAAGATACATTCAAACTCACAAAACGTGCTCAGCTCGGGCTGAAAATGCATTTAATGCAATAAAAACTCAAATTGAGTGTCACACCTAAACCAAAGGACTTATGCACACACTTCAACATGTATTTTGTTCAGGATGACCTCCTGAAGCCCATATGAGCATTAATTTGACTACACAATTCATTCCTATGAAGATACATTCACACTCACAAAACGTGCTCAGCTCGGGCTGAAAATGCATTTAAAGCAAGAAAAACTCAAATTGAGTGTCACACCTAAACCAAAGGATTTATGCACACACTTCAACATGTATTTTGTTCAAGATGACCTCCTGAAGCCAAAATGAACATTAAGTTGACCACACAACTCATTCCTATGAAGATACATTCAAACTCACAAAACATGCTCAGCTCGGGCTGAAAATGCATTTAAAGCAATAAAAACTCAAATTGAGTGTCACGCCTAAACCAAAGGACTTATGCACACACTTCAACATATATTTTGTTCAAAATGACCTCCTGAAGCCTAAATGAGCATTCATTTGTTCACACAACTCATTCCTATGAAGATACATTCAAACTCACAAAACGTGCTCAGCTCGGGCTGAAATAATTTTAAAGCAATAAAAACTCAAAGTGAGTGTCACGCCTAAACCAAAGAACTTATGCACACACTTCAACATGTATTTAGTTCAGGAGGTCATCCTGAAGCCTATATGAGCATTAATTTGACCACACAACTCATTCCTATGAAGATACATTCAAACTCAAAAAACGTGCTCAGCTCGGGCTGAAAATGCATTTAAAGCAATAAAAACTCAAATTGAGTGTCACGCCTAAGCCAAAGGATTTATGCACACACTTCAACATGTATTTTGTTCAGGATGACCACCTGAAGCCTAAATGAGCATTAATTTGACCACACAACTCATTCCTATGAAGATACATTCAAACTCAAAAAGCGTGCTCAGCTCGGGCTGAAAATGCATTTAATGCAATAAAAACTCAAATTGAGTGTCACACCTAAACCAAAGGACTTATGCACACACCTCAACATGTATTTTGTTCAGGATGACCTCCTGAAGCCCATATGAGCATTAATTTGACTACACAATTCATTCCTATGAAGATACATTCACACTCACAAAACGTGCTCAGCTCGGGCTGAAAATGCATTTAAAGCAATAAAAACTCAAATTGAGTGTCACACCTAAACCAAAGGACTTATGCACACACTTCAACATGTATTTTGTTCAGGATGACCTCCCGAAGCCTATATGAGCATTGATTTGACCATACAACTCATTCCTATGAAGATACATTCAAACTCACAAAACGTGCTCAGCTCGGGCTGAAAATGCATTTAAAGCAATAAAAACTCAAATTGAGTGTCACGCCTAAACCAAAGGACTTATGCACACACTTCAACATGTATTTAGTTCAAGAGGTCATCCTGAAGCCTATATGAGCATTAATTTGACCACATAACTCATTCTTATGAAGATACATTCAAACTCACAAAACGTGCTCAGCTCGGGCTGAAAATGCATTTAAAGTTATAAAAACTCAAATTGAGTGTCACGCCTAAACCAAAGGACTTATGCACACACTTCAACATGTATTTTGTTCAGGATGACCTCCTGAAGCCTATATGAGCATTGATTTGACCACACAACTCATTCCTATGAAGATACATTCAAACTCAAAAAACGTGCTCACCTCGGGCTGAAAATGCATTTAAAGCAATAAAACCTCAAATTGAGTGTCACGCCTAAACCAAAGGACTTATGCACACACCTCAACATGTATTTTGTTCAGGATGACCTCCTGAAGCCCATATGAGCATTAATTTGACTACACAATTCATTCCTATGAAGATACATTCACACTCACAAAACGTGCTCAGCTCGGGCTGAAAATGCATTTAAAGCAATAAAAACTCAAATTGAGTGTCACACCTAAACCAAAGGACTTATGCACACACTTCAACATGTATTTTGTTCAGGATGACCTCCCGAAGCCTATATGAGCATTGATTTGACCATACAACTCATTCCTATGAAGATACATTCAAACTCACAAAACGTGCTCAGCTCGGGCTGAAAATGCATTTAAAGCAATAAAAACTCAAATTGAGTGTCACGCCTAAACCAAAGGACTTATGCACACACTTCAACATGTATTTAGTTCAAGAGGTCATCCTGAAGCCTATATGAGCATTAATTTGACCACATAACTCATTCTTATGAAGATACATTCAAACTCACAAAACGTGCTCAGCTCGGGCTGAAAATGCATTTAAAGTTATAAAAACTCAAATTGAGTGTCACTTCTAAACCAAAGGACTTATGCACACACTTCAACATGTATTTTGTTCAGGATGACCTCCCGAAGCCTATATGAGCATTGATTTGACCACACAACTCATTCCTATGAAGATACATTCAAACTCAAAAAACGTGCTCACCTCGGGCTGAAAATGCATTTAAAGCAATAAAAACTCAAATTGAGTGTCACGCCTAAACCAAAGGACTTATGCACACACTTCAACATGTATTTAGTTCAGGAGGTCATCCTGAAGCCTATATGAGCATTAATTTGACCACATAACTCATTCTTATGAAGATACATTCAAACTCACAAAACGTGCTCAGCTCGGGCTGAAAATGCATTTAAAGCAATAAAAACTCAAATTGAGTGTCACGCCTAAACCAAAGTACTTATGCACACACTTCAACATGTATTTAGTTCAGGAGGTCATCCTGAAGCCTATATGAGCATTAATTTGACCACACAACCCATTCCTATCAAGATACATTCAAACTCACAAAACGTGCTCAGCTCGGGCTGAAAATGCATTTAAAGCAATAAAAACTCAAATTGAGTGTCACGCCTAAACCAAAGGACTAATGCACACACTTCAACATGTATTTAGTTCAGGAGGTCATCCTGAAGCCTATATGAGCATTAATTTGACCACACAACTCATTCGTATCAAGATACATTCAAACTCACAAAACGTGGTCAGCTCGGGCAGAAAATGCATTCAAAGCAATAAAACCTCAAATTGAGTGTGACGCCTAAACCAAAGGACTTATGCACACACTTCAACATGTATTTTGTTCAGGATGACCTCCCGAAGCCTATATGAGCATTGATTTGACCATACAACTCATTCCTATGAAGATACATTCAAACTCACAAAACGTGCTCAGCTCGGGCTGAAAATGCATTTAAAGCAATAAAAACTCAAATTGAGTGTCACGCCTAAACCAAAGGACTTATGCACACACTTCAACATGTATTTAGTTCAAGAGGTCATCCTGAAGCCTATATGAGCATTAATTTGACCACACAACTCATTCCTATCAAGATACATTCAAACTCACAAAACGTGCTCAGCTCGGGCTGAAAATGCATTTAAAGCAATAAAAACTCAAATTGAGTGTCACGCCTAAACCAAAGGACTTATGCACACACTTCAACATGTATTTTGTTCAGGATGACCTCCCGAAGCCTATATGAGCATTGATTTGACCATACAACTCATTCCTATGAAGATACATTCAAACTCACAAAACGTGCTCAGCTCGGGCTGAAAATGCATTTAAAGCAATAAAAACTCAAATTGAGTGTCACACCTAAACCAAAGGACTTATGCACACACTTCAACATGTATTTAGTTCAAGAGGTCATCCTGAAGCCTATATCAGCATTAATTTGACCACACAACTCATTCCTATCAAGATACATTCAAACTCACAAAACGTGCTCAGCTCGGGCTGAAAATGCATTCAAAGCAATAAAACCTCAAATTGAGTGTCACGCCAAAACCAAAGGACTTATGCACACACTTCAACATGTATTTTGTTCAGGATGACCTCCTGAAGCCTAAATTAGCATTAATTTGACCACACAACTCATTCCTATGAAGATACATTCAAACTCACAAAACGTGCTCAGCTCGGGCTGAAAATGCATTTAAAGCAATAAAACTCAAATTGAGTGTCACACCTAAACCAAAGGACTTATTCACACACTTAACATGTATTTTGTTCAGGATGACCTCCTGAAGCCCATATGAGCATTAATTTGACCACACAACTCATTCGTATCAAGATACATTCAAACTCACAAAACGTGGTCAGCTCGGGCAGAAAATGCATTCAAAGCAATAAAACCTCAAATTGAGTGTGACGCCTAAACCAAAGGACTTATGCACACACTTCAACATGTATTTTGTTCAGGATGACCTCCCGAAGCCTATATGAGCATTGATTTGACCATACAACTCATTCCTATGAAGATACATTCAAAGTCAGAAAGCGCGCTCAGCTCGGGCTGAAAATGCATTTAAAGCAATAAAAACTCAAATTGAGTGTCACGCCTAAACCAAAGGATTATGCACACACTTCAACATGTATTTAGTTCAGGATGACCACCTGAAGCCTAAATGAGCATTAATTTGACCACACAACTCATTCCTATGAAGATACATTCAAACTCACAAAACGTGCTCAGTTCGGGCTGAAAATGCATTTAAAGCAATAAAAACTCAAATTGAGTGTCACACCTAAACCAAAGGACTTATGCACACACTTCAACATGTATTTTGTTCAGGATGACCTCCTGAAGCCCATATGAGCATTAATTTGACTACACAATTCATTCCTATGAAGATACATTCACACTCACAAAACGTGCTCAGCTCGGGCTGAAAATGCATTTAAAGCAAGAAAAACTCAAATTGAGTGTCACACCTAAACCAAAGGATTTATGCACACACTTCAACATGTATTTTGTTCAGGATGACCTCCCGAAGCCTATATGAGCATTGATTTGACCATACAACTCATTCCTATGAAGATACATTCAAACTCACAAAACGTGCTCAGCTCGGGCTGAAAATGCATTTAAAGCAATAAAAACTCAAATTGAGTGTCACGCCTAAACCAAAGGACTTATGCACACACTTCAACATGTATTTAGTTCAAGAGGTCATCCTGAAGCCTATATGAGCATTAATTTGACCACATAACTCATTCTTATGAAGATACATTCAAACTCACAAAACGTGCTCAGCTCGGGCTGAAAATGCATTTAAAGCAATAAAAACTCAAATTGAGTGTCACGCCTAAACCAAAGGACTTATGCACACACTTCAACATGTATTTTGTTCAGGATGACCTCCCGAAGCCTATATGAGCATTGATTTGACCATACAACTCATTCCTATGAAGATACATTCAAACTCACAAAACGTGCTCAGCTCGGGCTGAAAATGCATTTAAAGCAATAAAAACTCAAATTGAGTGTCACACCTAAACCAAAGGACTTATGCACACACTTCAACATGTATTTAGTTCAAGAGGTCATCCTGAAGCCTATATCAGCATTAATTTGACCACACAACTCATTCCTATCAAGATACATTCAAACTCACAAAACGTGCTCAGCTCGGGCTTAAAAAAATGCATTCAAAGCAATAAAACCTCAAATTGAGTGTCACGCCAAAACCAAAGGACTTATGCACACACTTCAACATGTATTTTGTTCAGGATGACCTCCTGAAGCCTAAATTAGCATTAATTTGACCACACAACTCATTCCTATGAAGATACATTCAAACTCACAAAACGTGCTCAGCTCGGGCTGAAAATGCATTTAAAGCAATAAAACTCAAATTGAGTGTCACACCTAAACCAAAGGACTTATTCACACACTTAACATGTATTTTGTTCAGGATGACCTCCTGAAGCCCATATGAGCATTAATTTGACCACACAACTCATTCGTATCAAGATACATTCAAACTCACAAAACGTGGTCAGCTCGGGCAGAAAATGCATTCAAAGCAATAAAACCTCAAATTGAGTGTGACGCCTAAACCAAAGGACTTATGCACACACTTCAACATGTATTTTGTTCAGGATGACCTCCCGAAGCCTATATGAGCATTGATTTGACCATACAACTCATTCCTATGAAGATACATTCAAAGTCAGAAAGCGCGCTCAGCTCGGGCTGAAAATGCATTTAAAGCAATAAAAACTCAAATTGAGTGTCACGCCTAAACCAAAGGATTATGCACACACTTCAACATGTATTTAGTTCAGGATGACCACCTGAAGCCTAAATGAGCATTAATTTGACCACACAACTCATTCCTATGAAGATACATTCAAACTCACAAAACGTGCTCAGTTCGGGCTGAAAATGCATTTAAAGCAATAAAAACTCAAATTGAGTGTCACACCTAAACCAAAGGACTTATGCACACACTTCAACATGTATTTTGTTCAGGATGACCTCCTGAAGCCCATATGAGCATTAATTTGACTACACAATTCATTCCTATGAAGATACATTCACACTCACAAAACGTGCTCAGCTCGGGCTGAAAATGCATTTAAAGCAAGAAAAACTCAAATTGAGTGTCACACCTAAACCAAAGGATTTATGCACACACTTCAACATGTATTTTGTTCAAGATGACCTCCTGAAGCCTAAATGAACATTAAGTTGACCACACAACTCATTCCTATGAAGATACATTCAAACTCACAAAACATGCTCAGCTCGGGCTGAAAATGCATTTAAAGCAATAAAAACTCAAATTGAGTGTCACGCCTAAACCAAAGGACTTATGCACACACTTCAACATATATTTTGTTCAAAATGACCTCCTGAAGCCTAAATGAGCATTCATTTGACCACACAACTCATTCCTATGAAGATACATTCAAACTCACAAAACGTGCTCAGCTCGGGCTGAAATAATTTTAAAGCAATAAAAACTCAAAGTGAGTGTCACGCCTAAACCAAAGAACTTATGCACACACTTCAACATGTATTTAGTTCAGGAGGTCATCCTGAAGCCTATATGAGCATTAATTTGACCACACAACTCATTCCTATGAAGATACATTCAAATTCACAAAACGTCCTCAGCTCGGGCTGAAAATGCATTTAAAGGAATAAAAACTCAAATTGAGTGTCACGCCTAAACCAAAGGACTTATACACACTTCGACATGTATTTTGTTCAGGATGACCTCCCGAAGCCTATATGAGCATTGATTTGACAACACAACTCATTCCCATGAAGATACATTCAAACTCAAAAAACGTGCTCAGCTCGGGCTGAAAATGCATTTAAAGCAATAAAAACTCAAATTGAGTGTCACGCCTAAACCAAAGGATTTATGCACACACTTCAACATGTATTTTGTTCAGGATGACCACCTGAAGCCTAAATGAGCATTAATTTGACCACACAACTCATTCCTATGAAGATACATTCAAACTCAAAAAGCGTGCTCAGCTCGGGCTGAAAATGCATTTAATGCAATAAAAACTCAAATTGAGTGTCACACCTAAACCAAAGGACTTATGCACACACCTCAACATGTATTTTGTTCAGGATGACCTCCTGAAGCCCATATGAGCATTAATTTGACTACACAATTCATTCCTATGAAGATACATTCACACTCACAAAACGTGCTCAGCTCGGGCTGAAAATGCATTTAAAGCAATAAAAACTCAAATTGAGTGTCACACCTAAACCAAAGGACTTATGCACACACTTCAACATGTATTTTGTTCAGGATGACCTCCCGAAGCCTATATGAGCATTGATTTGACCATACAACTCATTCCTATGAAGATACATTCAAACTCACAAAACGTGCTCAGCTCGGGCTGAAAATGCATTTAAAGCAATAAAAACTCAAATTGAGTGTCACGCCTAAACCAAAGGACTTATGCACACACTTCAACATGTATTTAGTTCAAGAGGTCATCCTGAAGCCTATATGAGCATTAATTTGACCACATAAATCATTCTTATGAAGATACATTCAAACTCACAAAACGTGCTCAGCTCGGGCTGAAAATGCATTTAAAGTTATAAAAACTCAAATTGAGTGTCACGCCTAAACCAAAGGACTTATGCACACACTTCAACATGTATTTTGTTCAGGATGACCTCCCGAAGCCTATATGAGCATTGATTTGACCACACAACTCATTCCTATGAAGATACATTCAAACTCAAAAAACGTGCTCACCTCGGGCTGAAAATGCATTTAAAGCAATAAAAACTCAAATTGAGTGTCACGCCTAAACCAAAGGACTTATGCACACACTTCAACATGTATTTAGTTCAAGAGTTCATCCTGAAGCCTATATGAGCATTAATTTGACCACATAACTCATTCTTATGAAGATACATTCAAACTCACAAAACGTGCTCAGCTCGGGCTGAAAATGCATTTAAAGTTATAAAAACTCAAATTGAGTGTCACGCCTAAACCAAAGTACTTATGCACACACTTCAACATGTATTTAGTTCAAGAGTTCATCCTGAAGCCTAAATGAGCATTAATTTGACCACACAACTCATTCCTATGAAGATACATTCAAACTCACAAAACGTGCTCAGCTCGGGCTGAAAATGCATTTAATGCAATAAAAACTCAAATTGAGTGTCACACCTAAACCAAAGGACTTATGCACACACTTCAACATGTATTTTGTTCAGGATGACCTCCTGAAGCCCATATGAGCATTAATTTGACTACACAATTCATTCCTATGAAGATACATTCACACTCACAAAACGTGCTCAGCTTGGGCTGAAAATGCATTTAAAGCAAGAAAAACTCAAATTGAGTGTCACACCTAAACCAAAGGATTTATGCACACACTTCAACATGTATTTTGTTCAAGATGACCTCCTGAAGCCAAAATGAACATTAAGTTGACCACACAACTCATTCCTATGAAGATACATTCAAACTCACAAAACATGCTCAGCTCGGGCTGAAAATGCATTTAAAGCAATAAAAACTCAAATTGAGTGTCACGCTTAAACCAAAGGACTTATGCACACACTTCAACATATATTTTGTTCAAAATGACCTCCTGAAGCCTAAATGAGCATTCATTTGACCACACAACTCATTCCTATGAAGATACATTCAAACTCACAAAACGTGCTCAGCTCGGGCTGAAATAATTTTAAAGCAATAAAAACTCAAAGTGAGTGTCACGCCTAAACCAAAGAACTTATGCACACACTTCAACATGTATTTAGTTCAGGAGGTCATCCTGAAGCCTATATGAGCATTAATTTGACCACACAACTCATTCCTATGAAGATACATTCAAACTCAAAAAACGTGCTCAGCTCGGGCTGAAAATGCATTTAAAGCAATAAAAACTCAAATTGAGTGTCACGCCTAAGCCAAAGGATTTATGCACACACTTCAACATGTATTTTGTTCAGGATGACCACCTGAAGCCTAAATGAGCATTAATTTGACCACACAACTCATTCCTATGAAGATACATTCAAACTCAAAAAGCGTGCTCAGCTCGGGCTGAAAATGCATTTAATGCAATAAAAACTCAAATTGAGTGTCACACCTAAACCAAAGGACTTATGCACACACCTCAACATGTATTTTGTTCAGGATGACCTCCTGAAGCCCATATGAGCATTAATTTGACTACACAATTCATTCCTATGAAGATACATTCACACTCACAAAACGTGCTCAGCTCGGGCTGAAAATGCATTTAAAGCAATAAAAACTCAAATTGAGTGTCACACCTAAACCAAAGGACTTATGCACACACTTCAACATGTATTTTGTTCAGGATGACCTCCCGAAGCCTATATGAGCATTGATTTGACCATACAACTCATTCCTATGAAGATACATTCAAACTCACAAAACGTGCTCAGCTCGGGCTGAAAATGCATTTAAAGCAATAAAAACTCAAATTGAGTGTCACGCCTAAACCAAAGGACTTATGCACACACTTCAACATGTATTTAGTTCAAGAGGTCATCCTGAAGCCTATATGAGCATTAATTTGACCACATAACTCATTCTTATGAAGATACATTCAAACTCACAAAACGTGCTCAGCTCGGGCTGAAAATGCATTTAAAGTTATAAAAACTCAAATTGAGTGTCACGCCTAAACCAAAGGACTTATGCACACACTTCAACATGTATTTTGTTCAGGATGACCTCCCGAAGCCTATATGAGCATTGATTTGACCACACAACTCATTCCTATGAAGATACATTCAAACTCAAAAAACGTGCTCACCTCGGGCTGAAAATGCATTTAAAGCAATAAAAACTCAAATTGAGTGTCACGCCTAAACCAAAGGACTTATGCACACACCTCAACATGTATTTTGTTCAGGATGACCTCCTGAAGCCCATATGAGCATTAATTTGACTACACAATTCATTCCTATGAAGATACATTCACACTCACAAAACGTGCTCAGCTCGGGCTGAAAATGCATTTAAAGCAATAAAAACTCAAATTGAGTGTCACACCTAAACCAAAGGACTTATGCACACACTTCATGTATTTTGTTCAGGATGACCTCCCGAAGCCTATATGAGCATTGATTTGACCATACAACTCATTCCTATGAAGATACATTCAAACTCACAAAACGTGCTCAGCTCGGGCTGAAAATGCATTTAAAGCAATAAAAACTCAAATTGAGTGTCACGCCTAAACCAAAGGACTTATGCACACACTTCAACATGTATTTAGTTCAAGAGGTCATCCTGAAGCCTATATGAGCATTAATTTGACCACATAACTCATTCTTATGAAGATACATTCAAACTCACAAAACGTGCTCAGCTCGGGCTGAAAATGCATTTAAAGTTATAAAAACTCAAATTGAGTGTCACTTCTAAACCAAAGGACTTATGCACACACTTCAACATGTATTTTGTTCAGGATGACCTCCCGAAGCCTATATGAGCATTGATTTGACCACACAACTCATTCCTATGAAGATACATTCAAACTCAAAAAACGTGCTCACCTCGGGCTGAAAATGCATTTAAAGCAATAAAAACTCAAATTGAGTGTCACGCCTAAACCAAAGGACTTATGCACACACTTCAACATGTATTTAGTTCAAGAGTTCATCCTGAAGCCTATATGAGCATTAATTTGACCACATAACTCATTCTTATGAAGATACATTCAAACTCACAAAACGTGCTCAGCTCGGGCTGAAAATGCATTTAAAGCAATAAAAACTCAAATTGAGTGTCACGCCTAAACCAAAGTACTTATGCACACACTTCAACATGTATTTAGTTCAGGAGGTCATCCTGAAGCCTATATGAGCATTAATTTGACCACACAACCCATTCCTATCAAGATACATTCAAACTCACAAAACGTGCTCAGCTCGGGCTGAAAATGCATTTAAAGCAATAAAAACTCAAATTGAGTGTCACGCCTAAACCAAAGGACTTATGCACACACTTCAACATGTATTTAGTTCAGGAGGTCATCCTGAAGCCTATATGAGCATTAATTTGACCACACAACTCATTCGTATCAAGATACATTCAAACTCACAAAACGTGGTCAGCTCGGGCAGAAAATGCATTCAAAGCAATAAAACCTCAAATTGAGTGTGACGCCTAAACCAAAGGACTTATGCACACACTTCAACATGTATTTTGTTCAGGATGACCTCCCGAAGCCTATATGAGCATTGATTTGACCATACAACTCATTCCTATGAAGATACATTCAAACTCACAAAACGTGCTCAGCTCGGGCTGAAAATGCATTTAAAGCAATAAAAACTCAAATTGAGTGTCACGCCTAAACCAAAGGACTTATGCACACACTTCAACATGTATTTAGTTCAAGAGGTCATCCTGAAGCCTATATGAGCATTAATTTGACCACACAACTCATTCCTATCAAGATACATTCAAACTCACAAAACGTGCTCAGCTCGGGCTGAAAATGCATTTAAAGCAATAAAAACTCAAATTGAGTGTCACGCCTAAACCAAAGGACTTATGCACACACTTCAACATGTATTTAGTTCAGGAGGTCATCCTGAAGCCTATATGAGCATTAATTTGACCACACAACTCATTCGTATCAAGATACATTCAAACTCACAAAACGTGGTCAGCTCGGGCAGAAAATGCATTCAAAGCAATAAAACCTCAAATTGAGTGTGACGCCTAAACCAAAGGACTTATGCACACACTTCAACATGTATTTTGTTCAGGATGACCTCCCGAAGCCTATATGAGCATTGATTTGACCATACAACTCATTCCTATGAAGATACATTCAAACTCACAAAACGTGCTCAGCTCGGGCTGAAAATGCATTTAAAGCAATAAAAACTCAAATTGAGTGTCACGCCTAAACCAAAGGACTTATGCACACACTTCAACATGTATTTTGTTCAAGATGACCTCCTGAAGCCTAAATGAACATTAAGTTGACCACACAACTCAATCCTATGAAGATACATTCAAACTCACAAAACATACTCAGCTCGGGCTGAAAATGCATTTAAAGCAATAAAAACTCAAATTGAGTGTCACGCCTAAACCAAAGGACTTATGCACACACTTCAACATGTATTTAGTTCAAGAGGTCATCCTGAAGCCTATATGAGCATTAATTTGACCACACAACTCATTCCTATCAAGATACATTCAAACTCACAAAACGTGCTCAGCTCGGGCTGAAAATGCATTTAAAGCAATAAAAACTCAAATTGAGTGTCACGCCTAAACCAAAGGACTTATGCACACACTTCAACATGTATTTTGTTCAGGATGACCTCCCGAAGCCTATATGAGCATTGATTTGACCATACAACTCATTCCTATGAAGATACATTCAAACTCACAAAACGTGCTCAGCTCGGGCTGAAAATGCATTTAAAGCAATAAAAACTCAAATTGAGTGTCACACCTAAACCAAAGGACTTATGCACACACTTCAACATGTATTTAGTTCAAGAGGTCATCCTGAAGCCTATATCAGCATTAATTTGACCACACAACTCATTCCTATCAAGATACATTCAAACTCACAAAACGTGCTCAGCTCGGGCTGAAAATGCATTCAAAGCAATAAAACCTCAAATTGAGTGTCACGCCAAAACCAAAGGACTTATGCACACACTTCAACATGTATTTTGTTCAGGATGACCTCCTGAAGCCTAAATTAGCATTAATTTGACCACACAACTCATTCCTATGAAGATACATTCAAACTCACAAAACGTGCTCAGCTCGGGCTGAAAATGCATTTAAAGCAATAAAACTCAAATTGAGTGTCACACCTAAACCAAAGGACTTATTCACACACTTAACATGTATTTTGTTCAGGATGACCTCCTGAAGCCCATATGAGCATTAATTTGACCACACAACTCATTCGTATCAAGATACATTCAAACTCACAAAACGTGGTCAGCTCGGGCAGAAAATGCATTCAAAGCAATAAAACCTCAAATTGAGTGTGACGCCTAAACCAAAGGACTTATGCACACACTTCAACATGTATTTTGTTCAGGATGACCTCCCGAAGCCTATATGAGCATTGATTTGACCATACAACTCATTCCTATGAAGATACATTCAAAGTCAGAAAGCGCGCTCAGCTCGGGCTGAAAATGCATTTAAAGCAATAAAAACTCAAATTGAGTGTCACGCCTAAACCAAAGGATTATGCACACACTTCAACATGTATTTAGTTCAGGATGACCACCTGAAGCCTAAATGAGCATTAATTTGACCACACAACTCATTCCTATGAAGATACATTCAAACTCACAAAACGTGCTCAGTTCGGGCTGAAAATGCATTTAAAGCAATAAAAACTCAAATTGAGTGTCACACCTAAACCAAAGGACTTATGCACACACTTCAACATGTATTTTGTTCAGGATGACCTCCTGAAGCCCATATGAGCATTAATTTGACTACACAATTCATTCCTATGAAGATACATTCACACTCACAAAACGTGCTCAGCTCGGGCTGAAAATGCATTTAAAGCAAGAAAAACTCAAATTGAGTGTCACACCTAAACCAAAGGATTTATGCACACACTTCAACATGTATTTTGTTCAAGATGACCTCCTGAAGCCTAAATGAACATTAAGTTGACCACACAACTCATTCCTATGAAGATACATTCAAACTCACAAAACATGCTCAGCTCGGGCTGAAAATGCATTTAAAGCAATAAAAACTCAAATTGAGTGTCACGCCTAAACCAAAGGACTTATGCACACACTTCAACATGTATTTAGTTCAAGAGGTCATCCTGAAGCCTATATGAGCATTAATTTGACCACACAACTCATTCCTATCAAGATACATTCAAACTCACAAAACGTGCTCAGCTCGGGCTGAAAATGCATTTAAAGCAATAAAAACTCAAATTGAGTGTCACGCCTAAACCAAAGGACTTATGCACACACTTCAACATGTATTTTGTTCAGGATGACCTCCCGAAGCCTATATGAGCATTGATTTGACCATACAACTCATTCCTATGAAGATACATTCAAACTCACAAAACGTGCTCAGCTCGGGCTGAAAATGCATTTAAAGCAATAAAAACTCAAATTGAGTGTCACACCTAAACCAAAGGACTTATGCACACACTTCAACATGTATTTAGTTCAAGAGGTCATCCTGAAGCCTATATCAGCATTAATTTGACCACACAACTCATTCCTATCAAGATACATTCAAACTCACAAAACGTGCTCAGCTCGGGCTGAAAATGCATTCAAAGCAATAAAACCTCAAATTGAGTGTCACGCCAAAACCAAAGGACTTATGCACACACTTCAACATGTATTTTGTTCAGGATGACCTCCTGAAGCCTAAATTAGCATTAATTTGACCACACAACTCATTCCTATGAAGATACATTCAAACTCACAAAACGTGCTCAGCTCGGGCTGAAAATGCATTTAAAGCAATAAAACTCAAATTGAGTGTCACACCTAAACCAAAGGACTTATTCACACACTTAACATGTATTTTGTTCAGGATGACCTCCTGAAGCCCATATGAGCATTAATTTGACCACACAACTCATTCGTATCAAGATACATTCAAACTCACAAAACGTGGTCAGCTCGGGCAGAAAATGCATTCAAAGCAATAAAACCTCAAATTGAGTGTGACGCCTAAACCAAAGGACTTATGCACACACTTCAACATGTATTTTGTTCAGGATGACCTCCCGAAGCCTATATGAGCATTGATTTGACCATACAACTCATTCCTATGAAGATACATTCAAAGTCAGAAAGCGCGCTCAGCTCAGGCTGAAAATGCATTTAAAGCAATAAAAACTCAAATTGAGTGTCACGCCTAAACCAAAGGATTATGCACACACTTCAACATGTATTTAGTTCAGGATGACCACCTGAAGCCTAAATGAGCATTAATTTGACCACACAACTCATTCCTATGAAGATACATTCAAACTCACAAAACGTGCTCAGTTCGGGCTGAAAATGCATTTAAAGCAATAAAAACTCAAATTGAGTGTCACACCTAAACCAAAGGACTTATGCACACACTTCAACATGTATTTTGTTCAGGATGACCTCCTGAAGCCCATATGAGCATTAATTTGACTACACAATTCATTCCTATGAAGATACATTCACACTCACAAAACGTGCTCAGCTCGGGCTGAAAATGCATTTAAAGCAAGAAAAACTCAAATTGAGTGTCACACCTAAACCAAAGGATTTATGCACACACTTCAACATGTATTTTGTTCAAGATGACCTCCTGAAGCCTAAATGAACATTAAGTTGACCACACAACTCATTCCTATGAAGATACATTCAAACTCACAAAACATGCTCAGCTCGGGCTGAAAATGCATTTAAAGCAATAAAAACTCAAATTGAGTGTCACGCCTAAACCAAAGGACTTATGCACACACTTCAACATATATTTTGTTCAAAATGACCTCCTGAAGCCTAAATGAGCATTCATTTGACCACACAACTCATTCCTATGAAGATACATTCAAACTCACAAAACGTGCTCAGCTCGGGCTGAAATAATTTTAAAGCAATAAAAACTCAAAGTGAGTGTCACGCCTAAACCAAAGAACTTATGCACACACTTCAACATGTATTTAGTTCAGGAGGTCATCCTGAAGCCTATATGAGCATTAATTTGACCACACAACTCATTCCTATGAAGATACATTCAAATTCACAAAACGTCCTCAGCTCGGGCTGAAAATGCATTTAAAGGAATAAAAACTCAAATTGAGTGTCACGCCTAAACCAAAGGACTTATACACACTTCGACATGTATTTTGTTCAGGATGACCTCCCGAAGCCTATATGAGCATTGATTTGACAACACAACTCATTCCCATGAAGATACATTCAAACTCAAAAAACGTGCTCAGCTCGGGCTGAAAATGCATTTAAAGCAATAAAAACTCAAATTGAGTGTCACGCCTAAACCAAAGGATTTATGCACACACTTCAACATGTATTTTGTTCAGGATGACCACCTGAAGCCTAAATGAGCATTAATTTGACCACACAACTCATTCCTATGAAGATACATTCAAACTCAAAAAGCGTGCTCAGCTCGGGCTGAAAATGCATTTAATGCAATAAAAACTCAAATTGAGAGTCACACCTAAACCAAAGGACTTATGCACACACCTCAACATGTATTTTGTTCAGGATGACCTCCTGAAGCCCATATGAGCATTAATTTGACTACACAATTCATTCCTATGAAGATACATTCACACTCACAAAACGTGCTCAGCTCGGGCTGAAAATGCATTTAAAGCAATAAAAACTCAAATTGAGTGTCACACCTAAACCAAAGGACTTATGCACACACTTCAACATGTATTTTGTTCAGGATGACCTCCCGAAGCCTATATGAGCATTGATTTGACCATACAACTCATTCCTATGAAGATACATTCAAACTCACAAAACGTGCTCAGCTCGGGCTGAAAATGCATTTAAAGCAATAAAAACTCAAATTGAGTGTCACGCCTAAACCAAAGGACTTATGCACACACTTCAACATGTATTTAGTTCAAGAGGTCATCCTGAAGCCTATATGAGCATTAATTTGACCACATAAATCATTCTTATGAAGATACATTCAAACTCACAAAACGTGCTCAGCTCGGGCTGAAAATGCATTTAAAGTTATAAAAACTCAAATTGAGTGTCACGCCTAAACCAAAGGACTTATGCACACACTTCAACATGTATTTTGTTCAGGATGACCTCCCGAAGCCTATATGAGCATTGATTTGACCACACAACTCATTCCTATGAAGATACATTCAAACTCACAAAACGTGCTCAGCTCGGGCTGAAAATGCATTTAAAGCAATAAAAACTCAAATTGAGTGTCACGCCTAAACCAAAGGACTTATGCACACACTTCAACATGTATTTAGTTCAAGAGGTCATCCTGAAGCCTATATGAGCATTGATTTGACCATACAACTCATTCCTATGAAGATACATTCAAACTCACAAAACGTGCTCAGCTCGGGCTGAAAATGCATTTAAAGCAATAAAAACTCAAATTGAGTGTCACGCCTAAACCAAAGGACTTATGCACACACTTCAACATGTATTTAGTTCAAGAGGTCATCCTGAAGCCTATATGAGCATTAATTTGACCACATAAATCATTCTTATGAAGATACATTCAAACTCACAAAACGTGCTCAGCTCGGGCTGAAAATGCATTTAAAGTTATAAAAACTCAAATTGAGTGTCACGCCTAAACCAAAGGACTTATGCACACACTTCAACATGTATTTTGTTCAGGATGACCTCCCGAAGCCTATATGAGCATTGATTTGACCACACAACTCATTCCTATGAAGATACATTCAAACTCACAAAACGTGCTCAGCTCGGGCTGAAAATGCATTTAAAGCAATAAAAACTCAAATTGAGTGTCACGCCTAAACCAAAGGACTTATGCACACACTTCAACATGTATTTAGTTCAAGAGGTCATCCTGAAGCCTATATGAGCATTAATTTGACCACATAACTCATTCTTATGAAGATACATTCAAACTCACAAAACGTGCTCAGCTCGGGCTGAAAATGCATTCAAAGCAATAAAACCTCAAATTGAGTGTCACGCCTAAACCAAAGTACTTATGCACACACTTCAACATGTATTTAGTTCAGGAGGTCATCCTGAAGCCTATATGAGCATTAATTTGACCACACAACCCATTCCTATCAAGATACATTCAAACTCACAAAACGTGCTCAGCTCGGGCTGAAAATGCATTTAAAGCAATAAAAACTCAAATTGAGTGTCACGCCTAAACCAAAGGACTTATGCACACACTTCAACATGTATTTAGTTCAGGAGGTCATCCTGAAGCCTATATGAGCATTAATTTGACCACACAACTCATTCGTATCAAGATACATTCAAACTCACAAAACGTGGTCAGCTCGGGCAGAAAATGCATTCAAAGCAATAAAACCTCAAATTGAGTGTGACGCCTAAACCAAAGGACTTATGCACACACTTCAACATGTATTTTGTTCAGGATGACCTCCCGAAGCCTATATGAGCATTGATTTGACCATACAACTCATTCCTATGAAGATACATTCAAACTCACAAAACGTGCTCAGCTCGGGCTGAAAATGCATTTAAAGCAATAAAAACTCAAATTGAGTGTCACGCCTAAACCAAAGGACTTATGCACACACTTCAACATGTATTTAGTTCAAGAGGTCATCCTGAAGCCTATATGAGCATTAATTTGACCACACAACTCATTCCTATCAAGATACATTCAAACTCACAAAACGTGCTCAGCTCGGGCTGAAAATGCATTTAAAGCAATAAAAACTCAAATTGAGTGTCACGCCTAAACCAAAGGACTTATGCACACACTTCAACATGTATTTAGTTCAGGAGGTCATCCTGAAGCCTATATGAGCATTAATTTGACCACACAACTCATTCGTATCAAGATACATTCAAACTCACAAAACGTGGTCAGCTCGGGCAGAAAATGCATTCAAAGCAATAAAACCTCAAATTGAGTGTGACGCCTAAACCAAAGGACTTATGCACACACTTCAACATGTATTTTGTTCAGGATGACCTCCCGAAGCCTATATGAGCATTGATTTGACCATACAACTCATTCCTATGAAGATACATTCAAACTCACAAAACGTGCTCAGCTCGGGCTGAAAATGCATTTAAAGCAATAAAAACTCAAATTGAGTGTCACGCCTAAACCAAAGGACTTATGCACACACTTCAACATGTATTTTGTTCAAGATGACCTCCTGAAGCCTAAATGAACATTAAGTTGACCACACAACTCAATCCTATGAAGATACATTCAAACTCACAAAACATACTCAGCTCGGGCTGAAAATGCATTTAAAGCAATAAAAACTCAAATTGAGTGTCACGCCTAAACCAAAGGACTTATGCACACACTTCAACATGTATTTAGTTCAAGAGGTCATCCTGAAGCCTATATGAGCATTAATTTGACCACACAACTCATTCCTATCAAGATACATTCAAACTCACAAAACGTGCTCAGCTCGGGCTGAAAATGCATTTAAAGCAATAAAAACTCAAATTGAGTGTCACGCCTAAACCAAAGGACTTATGCACACACTTCAACATGTATTTTGTTCAGGATGACCTCCCGAAGCCTATATGAGCATTGATTTGACCATACAACTCATTCCTATGAAGATACATTCAAACTCACAAAACGTGCTCAGCTCGGGCTGAAAATGCATTTAAAGCAATAAAAACTCAAATTGAGTGTCACACCTAAACCAAAGGACTTATGCACACACTTCAACATGTATTTAGTTCAAGAGGTCATCCTGAAGCCTATATCAGCATTAATTTGACCACACAACTCATTCCTATCAAGATACATTCAAACTCACAAAACGTGCTCAGCTCGGGCTGAAAATGCATTCAAAGCAATAAAACCTCAAATTGAGTGTCACGCCAAAACCAAAGGACTTATGCACACACTTCAACATGTATTTTGTTCAGGATGACCTCCTGAAGCCTAAATTAGCATTAATTTGACCACACAACTCATTCCTATGAAGATACATTCAAACTCACAAAACGTGCTCAGCTCGGGCTGAAAATGCATTTAAAGCAATAAAACTCAAATTGAGTGTCACACCTAAACCAAAGGACTTATTCACACACTTAACATGTATTTTGTTCAGGATGACCTCCTGAAGCCCATATGAGCATTAATTTGACCACACAACTCATTCGTATCAAGATACATTCAAACTCACAAAACGTGGTCAGCTCGGGCAGAAAATGCATTCAAAGCAATAAAACCTCAAATTGAGTGTGACGCCTAAACCAAAGGACTTATGCACACACTTCAACATGTATTTTGTTCAGGATGACCTCCCGAAGCCTATATGAGCATTGATTTGACCATACAACTCATTCCTATGAAGATACATTCAAAGTCAGAAAGCGCGCTCAGCTCGGGCTGAAAATGCATTTAAAGCAATAAAAACTCAAATTGAGTGTCACGCCTAAACCAAAGGATTATGCACACACTTCAACATGTATTTAGTTCAGGATGACCACCTGAAGCCTAAATGAGCATTAATTTGACCACACAACTCATTCCTATGAAGATACATTCAAACTCACAAAACGTGCTCAGTTCGGGCTGAAAATGCATTTAAAGCAATAAAAACTCAAATTGAGTGTCACACCTAAACCAAAGGACTTATGCACACACTTCAACATGTATTTTGTTCAGGATGACCTCCTGAAGCCCATATGAGCATTAATTTGACTACACAATTCATTCCTATGAAGATACATTCACACTCACAAAACGTGCTCAGCTCGGGCTGAAAATGCATTTAAAGCAAGAAAAACTCAAATTGAGTGTCACACCTAAACCAAAGGATTTATGCACACACTTCAACATGTATTTTGTTCAAGATGACCTCCTGAAGCCTAAATGAACATTAAGTTGACCACACAACTCATTCCTATGAAGATACATTCAAACTCACAAAACATGCTCAGCTCGGGCTGAAAATGCATTTAAAGCAATAAAAACTCAAATTGAGTGTCACGCCTAAACCAAAGGACTTATGCACACACTTCAACATGTATTTAGTTCAAGAGGTCATCCTGAAGCCTATATGAGCATTAATTTGACCACACAACTCATTCCTATCAAGATACATTCAAACTCACAAAACGTGCTCAGCTCGGGCTGAAAATGCATTTAAAGCAATAAAAACTCAAATTGAGTGTCA
Organism: Hippocampus guttulatus; assembly: GCF_054856545.1. Classification (NCBI taxonomy): domain Eukaryota; kingdom Metazoa; phylum Chordata; class Actinopteri; order Syngnathiformes; family Syngnathidae; genus Hippocampus; species Hippocampus guttulatus. The sequence goes on along the minus strand of NC_141261.1, from coordinate 37,680,449 downwards.
CGCCTAAACCAAAGGACTTATGCACACACTTCAACATGTATTTTGTTCAGGATGACCTCCCGAAGCCTATATGAGCATTGATTTGACCATACAACTCATTCCTATGAAGATACATTCAAACTCACAAAACGTGCTCAGCTCGGGCTGAAAATGCATTTAAAGCAATAAAAACTCAAATTGAGTGTCACACCTAAACCAAAGGACTTATGCACACACTTCAACATGTATTTAGTTCAAGAGGTCATCCTGAAGCCTATATCAGCATTAATTTGACCACACAACTCATTCCTATCAAGATACATTCAAACTCACAAAACGTGCTCAGCTCGGGCTGAAAATGCATTCAAAGCAATAAAACCTCAAATTGAGTGTCACGCCAAAACCAAAGGACTTATGCACACACTTCAACATGTATTTTGTTCAGGATGACCTCCTGAAGCCTAAATTAGCATTAATTTGACCACACAACTCATTCCTATGAAGATACATTCAAACTCACAAAACGTGCTCAGCTCGGGCTGAAAATGCATTTAAAGCAATAAAACTCAAATTGAGTGTCACACCTAAACCAAAGGACTTATTCACACACTTAACATGTATTTTGTTCAGGATGACCTCCTGAAGCCCATATGAGCATTAATTTGACCACACAACTCATTCGTATCAAGATACATTCAAACTCACAAAACGTGGTCAGCTCGGGCAGAAAATGCATTCAAAGCAATAAAACCTCAAATTGAGTGTGACGCCTAAACCAAAGGACTTATGCACACACTTCAACATGTATTTTGTTCAGGATGACCTCCCGAAGCCTATATGAGCATTGATTTGACCATACAACTCATTCCTATGAAGATACATTCAAAGTCAGAAAGCGCGCTCAGCTCAGGCTGAAAATGCATTTAAAGCAATAAAAACTCAAATTGAGTGTCACGCCTAAACCAAAGGATTATGCACACACTTCAACATGTATTTAGTTCAGGATGACCACCTGAAGCCTAAATGAGCATTAATTTGACCACACAACTCATTCCTATGAAGATACATTCAAACTCACAAAACGTGCTCAGTTCGGGCTGAAAATGCATTTAAAGCAATAAAAACTCAAATTGAGTGTCACACCTAAACCAAAGGACTTATGCACACACTTCAACATGTATTTTGTTCAGGATGACCTCCTGAAGCCCATATGAGCATTAATTTGACTACACAATTCATTCCTATGAAGATACATTCACACTCACAAAACGTGCTCAGCTCGGGCTGAAAATGCATTTAAAGCAAGAAAAACTCAAATTGAGTGTCACACCTAAACCAAAGGATTTATGCACACACTTCAACATGTATTTTGTTCAAGATGACCTCCTGAAGCCTAAATGAACATTAAGTTGACCACACAACTCATTCCTATGAAGATACATTCAAACTCACAAAACATGCTCAGCTCGGGCTGAAAATGCATTTAAAGCAATAAAAACTCAAATTGAGTGTCACGCCTAAACCAAAGGACTTATGCACACACTTCAACATATATTTTGTTCAAAATGACCTCCTGAAGCCTAAATGAGCATTCATTTGACCACACAACTCATTCCTATGAAGATACATTCAAACTCACAAAACGTGCTCAGCTCGGGCTGAAATAATTTTAAAGCAATAAAAACTCAAAGTGAGTGTCACGCCTAAACCAAAGAACTTATGCACACACTTCAACATGTATTTAGTTCAGGAGGTCATCCTGAAGCCTATATGAGCATTAATTTGACCACACAACTCATTCCTATGAAGATACATTCAAATTCACAAAACGTCCTCAGCTCGGGCTGAAAATGCATTTAAAGGAATAAAAACTCAAATTGAGTGTCACGCCTAAACCAAAGGACTTATACACACTTCGACATGTATTTTGTTCAGGATGACCTCCCGAAGCCTATATGAGCATTGATTTGACAACACAACTCATTCCCATGAAGATACATTCAAACTCAAAAAACGTGCTCAGCTCGGGCTGAAAATGCATTTAAAGCAATAAAAACTCAAATTGAGTGTCACGCCTAAACCAAAGGATTTATGCACACACTTCAACATGTATTTTGTTCAGGATGACCACCTGAAGCCTAAATGAGCATTAATTTGACCACACAACTCATTCCTATGAAGATACATTCAAACTCAAAAAGCGTGCTCAGCTCGGGCTGAAAATGCATTTAATGCAATAAAAACTCAAATTGAGTGTCACACCTAAACCAAAGGACTTATGCACACACCTCAACATGTATTTTGTTCAGGATGACCTCCTGAAGCCCATATGAGCATTAATTTGACTACACAATTCATTCCTATGAAGATACATTCACACTCACAAAACGTGCTCAGCTCGGGCTGAAAATGCATTTAAAGCAATAAAAACTCAAATTGAGTGTCACACCTAAACCAAAGGACTTATGCACACACTTCAACATGTATTTTGTTCAGGATGACCTCCCGAAGCCTATATGAGCATTGATTTGACCATACAACTCATTCCTATGAAGATACATTCAAACTCACAAAACGTGCTCAGCTCGGGCTGAAAATGCATTTAAAGCAATAAAAACTCAAATTGAGTGTCACGCCTAAACCAAAGGACTTATGCACACACTTCAACATGTATTTAGTTCAAGAGGTCATCCTGAAGCCTATATGAGCATTAATTTGACCACATAAATCATTCTTATGAAGATACATTCAAACTCACAAAACGTGCTCAGCTCGGGCTGAAAATGCATTTAAAGTTATAAAAACTCAAATTGAGTGTCACGCCTAAACCAAAGGACTTATGCACACACTTCAACATGTATTTTGTTCAGGATGACCTCCCGAAGCCTATATGAGCATTGATTTGACCACACAACTCATTCCTATGAAGATACATTCAAACTCAAAAAACGTGCTCACCTCGGGCTGAAAATGCATTTAAAGCAATAAAAACTCAAATTGAGTGTCACGCCTAAACCAAAGGACTTATGCACACACTTCAACATGTATTTAGTTCAAGAGTTCATCCTGAAGCCTATATGAGCATTAATTTGACCACATAACTCATTCTTATGAAGATACATTCAAACTCACAAAACGTGCTCAGCTCGGGCTGAAAATGCATTTAAAGTTATAAAAACTCAAATTGAGTGTCACGCCTAAACCAAAGTACTTATGCACACACTTCAACATGTATTTAGTTCAAGAGTTCATCCTGAAGCCTAAATGAGCATTAATTTGACCACACAACTCATTCCTATGAAGATACATTCAAACTCACAAAACGTGCTCAGCTCGGGCTGAAAATGCATTTAATGCAATAAAAACTCAAATTGAGTGTCACACCTAAACCAAAGGACTTATGCACACACTTCAACATGTATTTTGTTCAGGATGACCTCCTGAAGCCCATATGAGCATTAATTTGACTACACAATTCATTCCTATGAAGATACATTCACACTCACAAAACGTGCTCAGCTCGGGCTGAAAATGCATTTAAAGCAAGAAAAACTCAAATTGAGTGTCACACCTAAACCAAAGGATTTATGCACACACTTCAACATGTATTTTGTTCAAGATGACCTCCTGAAGCCAAAATGAACATTAAGTTGACCACACAACTCATTCCTATGAAGATACATTCAAACTCACAAAACATGCTCAGCTCGGGCTGAAAATGCATTTAAAGCAATAAAAACTCAAATTGAGTGTCACGCCTAAACCAAAGGACTTATGCACACACTTCAACATATATTTTGTTCAAAATGACCTCCTGAAGCCTAAATGAGCATTCATTTGACCACACAACTCATTCCTATGAAGATACATTCAAACTCACAAAACGTGCTCAGCTCGGGCTGACATAATTTTAAAGCAATAAAAACTCAAAGTGAGTGTCACGCCTAAACCAAAGAACTTATGCACACACTTCAACATGTATTTAGTTCAGGAGGTCATCCTGAAGCCTATATGAGCATTAATTTGACCACACAACTCATTCCTATGAAGATACATTCAAACTCAAAAAACGTGCTCAGCTCGGGCTGAAAATGCATTTAAAGCAATAAAAACTCAAATTGAGTGTCACGCCTAAGCCAAAGGATTTATGCACACACTTCAACATGTATTTTGTTCAGGATGACCACCTGAAGCCTAAATGAGCATTAATTTGACCACACAACTCATTCCTATGAAGATACATTCAAACTCAAAAAGCGTGCTCAGCTCGGGCTGAAAATGCATTTAATGCAATAAAAACTCAAATTGAGTGTCACACCTAAACCAAAGGACTTATGCACACACCTCAACATGTATTTTGTTCAGGATGACCTCCTGAAGCCCATATGAGCATTAATTTGACTACACAATTCATTCCTATGAAGATACATTCACACTCACAAAACGTGCTCAGCTCGGGCTGAAAATGCATTTAAAGCAATAAAAACTCAAATTGAGTGTCACACCTAAACCAAAGGACTTATGCACACACTTCAACATGTATTTTGTTCAGGATGACCTCCCGAAGCCTATATGAGCATTGATTTGACCATACAACTCATTCCTATGAAGATACATTCAAACTCACAAAACGTGCTCAGCTCGGGCTGAAAATGCATTTAAAGCAATAAAAACTCAAATTGAGTGTCACGCCTAAACCAAAGGACTTATGCACACACTTCAACATGTATTTAGTTCAAGAGGTCATCCTGAAGCCTATATGAGCATTAATTTGACCACATAACTCATTCTTATGAAGATACATTCAAACTCACAAAACGTGCTCAGCTCGGGCTGAAAATGCATTTAAAGTTATAAAAACTCAAATTGAGTGTCACGCCTAAACCAAAGGACTTATGCACACACTTCAACATGTATTTTGTTCAGGATGACCTCCCGAAGCCTATATGAGCATTGATTTGACCACACAACTCATTCCTATGAAGATACATTCAAACTCAAAAAACGTGCTCACCTCGGGCTGAAAATGCATTTAAAGCAATAAAAACTCAAATTGAGTGTCACGCCTAAACCAAAGGACTTATGCACACACCTCAACATGTATTTTGTTCAGGATGACCTCCTGAAGCCCATATGAGCATTAATTTGACTACACAATTCATTCCTATGAAGATACATTCACACTCACAAAACGTGCTCAGCTCGGGCTGAAAATGCATTTAAAGCAATAAAAACTCAAATTGAGTGTCACACCTAAACCAAAGGACTTATGCACACACTTCAACATGTATTTTGTTCAGGATGACCTCCCGAAGCCTATATGAGCATTGATTTGACCATACAACTCATTCCTATGAAGATACATTCAAACTCACAAAACGTGCTCAGCTCGGGCTGAAAATGCATTTAAAGCAATAAAAACTCAAATTGAGTGTCACGCCTAAACCAAAGGACTTATGCACACACTTCAACATGTATTTAGTTCAAGAGGTCATCCTGAAGCCTATATGAGCATTAATTTGACCACATAACTCATTCTTATGAAGATACATTCAAACTCACAAAACGTGCTCAGCTCGGGCTGAAAATGCATTTAAAGTTATAAAAACTCAAATTGAGTGTCACTTCTATACCAAAGGACTTATGCACACACTTCAACATGTATTTTGTTCAGGATGACCTCCCGAAGCCTATATGAGCATTGATTTGACCACACAACTCATTCCTATGAAGATACATTCAAACTCAAAAAACGTGCTCACCTCGGGCTGAAAATGCATTTAAAGCAATAAAAACTCAAATTGAGTGTCACGCCTAAACCAAAGGACTTATGCACACACTTCAACATGTATTTAGTTCAAGAGTTCATCCTGAAGCCTATATGAGCATTAATTTGACCACATAACTCATTCTTATGAAGATACATTCAAACTCACAAAACGTGCTCAGCTCGGGCTGAAAATGCATTTAAAGCAATAAAAACTCAAATTGAGTGTCACGCCTAAACCAAAGTACTTATGCACACACTTCAACATGTATTTAGTTCAGGAGGTCATCCTGAAGCCTATATGAGCATTAATTTGACCACACAACCCATTCCTATCAAGATACATTCAAACTCACAAAACGTGCTCAGCTCGGGCTGAAAATGCATTTAAAGCAATAAAACCTCAAATTGAGTGTGACGCCTAAACCAAAGGACTTATGCACACACTTCAACATGTATTTTGTTCAGGATGACCTCCCGAAGCCTATATGAGCATTGATTTGACCATACAACTCATTCCTATGAAGATACATTCAAACTCACAAAACGTGCTCAGCTCGGGCTGAAAATGCATTTAAAGCAATAAAAACTCAAATTGAGTGTCACGCCTAAACCAAAGGACTTATGCACACACTTCAACATGTATTTAGTTCAAGAGGTCATCCTGAAGCCTATATGAGCATTAATTTGACCACACAACTCATTCCTATCAAGATACATTCAAACTCACAAAACGTGCTCAGCTCGGGCTGAAAATGCATTTAAAGCAATAAAAACTCAAATTGAGTGTCACGCCTAAACCAAAGGACTTATGCACACACTTCAACATGTATTTAGTTCAGGAGGTCATCCTGAAGCCTATATGAGCATTAATTTGACCACACAACTCATTCGTATCAAGATACATTCAAACTCACAAAACGTGGTCAGCTCGGGCAGAAAATGCATTCAAAGCAATAAAACCTCAAATTGAGTGTGACGCCTAAACCAAAGGACTTATGCACACACTTCAACATGTATTTTGTTCAGGATGACCTCCCGAAGCCTATATGAGCATTGATTTGACCATACAACTCATTCCTATGAAGATACATTCAAACTCACAAAACGTGCTCAGCTCGGGCTGAAAATGCATTTAAAGCAATAAAAACTCAAATTGAGTGTCACGCCTAAACCAAAGGACTTATGCACACACTTCAACATGTATTTAGTTCAAGAGGTCATCCTGAAGCCTATATCAGCATTAATTTGACCACACAACTCATTCCTATCAAGATACATTCAAACTCACAAAACGTGCTCAGCTCGGGCTGAAAATGCATTCAAAGCAATAAAACCTCAAATTGAGTGTCACGCCAAAACCAAAGGACTTATGCACACACTTCAACATGTATTTTGTTCAGGATGACCTCCTGAAGCCTAAATCAGCATTAATTTGACCACACAACTCATTCCTATGAAGATACATTCAAACTCACAAAACGTGCTCAGCTCGGGCTGAAAATGCATTTAAAGCAATAAAACTCAAATTGAGTGTCACACCTAAACCAAAGGACTTATTCACACACTTAACATGTATTTTGTTCAGGATGACCTCCTGAAGCCCATATGAGCATTAATTTGACCACACAACTCATTCGTATCAAGATACATTCAAACTCACAAAACGTGGTCAGCTCGGGCAGAAAATGCATTCAAAGCAATAAAAACTCAAATTGAGTGTGACGCCTAAACCAAAGGATTATGCACACACTTCAACATGTATTTTGTTCAGGATGACCACCTGAAGCCTAAATGAGCATTAATTTGACCACACAACTCATTCCTATGAAGATACATTCAAACTCACAAAACGTGCTCAGTTCGGGCTGAAAATGCATTTAAAGCAATAAAAACTCAAATTGAGTGTCACACCTAAACCAAAGGACTTATGCACACACTTCAACATGTATTTTGTTCAGGATGACCTCCTGAAGCCCATATGAGCATTAATTTGACTACACAATTCATTCCTATGAAGATACATTCACACTCACAAAACGCGCTCAGCTCGGGCTGAAAAAGCATTTAAAGCAATAAAAACTCAAATTGAGTGTCACACCTAAACCAAAGGACTAATGCACACACTTCAACATGTATTTTGTTCAAGATGACCTCCTGAAGCCTAAATGAACATTAAGTTGACCACACAACTCAATCCTATGAAGATACATTCAAACTCACAAAACGTGCTCAGCGAGGGCTGAAATAATTTTAAAGCAATAAAAACTCAAATTGAGTGTCACGCCTAAACCAAAGGATTATGCACACACTTCAACATGTATTTAGTTCAGGATGACCACCTGAAGCCTAAATGAGCATTAATTTGACCACACAACTCATTCCTATGAAGACACATTCAAACTCACAAAACGTGCTCAGCTCGGGCTGAAAATGCATTTCAAGGAATAAAAACTCAAATTGAGTGTCACGCCTAAACCAAAGGACTTATGCACACCCTTCGACATGTATTTTGTTCAGGATGACCACCTGAAGCCTAAATGAGCATTAATTTGACCACACAACTCATTCCTATGAAGATACATTCAAACTCAAAAAACGTGCTCAGCTCGGGCTGAAAATGCATTTAATGCAATAAAAACTCAAATTGAGTGTCACACCTAAACCAAAGGACTTATGCACACACTTCAACATGTATTTTGTTCAGGATGACCTCCTGAAGCCCATATGAGCATTAATTTGACTACACAATTCATTCCTATGAAGATACATTCACACTCACAAAACGTGCTCAGCTCGGGCTGAAAATGCATTTAAAGCAATAAAAACTCAAATTGAGTGTCACACCTAAACCAAAGGACTTATGCACACACTTCAACATGTATTTAGTTCAAGAGGTCATCCTGAAGCCTATATGAGCATTAATTTGAGCACATAACTCATTCTTATGAAGATACATTCAAACTCACAAAACGTGCTCAGCTCGGGCTGAAAATGCATTTAAAGTTATAAAAACTCAAATTGAGTGTCACGCCTAAACCAAAGGACTTATGCACACACTTCAACATGTATTTACTTCAGGAGGTCATCCTGAAGCCTATATGAGCATTAATTTGACCACACAACTCATTCCTATGAAGATACATTCAAACTCACAAAACGTGCTCAGCTCGGGCTGAAAATGCATTTAAAGCAATAAAAACTCAAATTGAGTGTCACGCCTAAACCAAAGGACTTATGCACACACTTCAACATGTATTTTGTTCAGGAGGTCATCCTGAAGCCTATATGAGCATTAATTTGACCACACAACTCATTCGTATCAAGATACATTCAAACTCACAAAACGTGCTCAGCTCGGGCTGAAAATGCATTCAAAGCAATAAAACCTCAAATTGAGTGTCACGCCTAAACCAAAGGACTTATGCACACACTTCAACATGAATTTTGTTCAGGATGACCTCCTGAAGTCCATATGAGAATTAATTTGACCAGACAACTCATTCCTATGAAGATACATTCAAAGTCAGAAAGCGCGCTCAGCTCGGGCTGAAAATGCATTTAAAGCAATAAAAACTCAAATTGAGTGTCACGCCCAAACCAAAGGACTTATGCACACACTTCAACATGTACTTAGTTCAGGATGTCCTCCTGAAGCCTAAATGAGCATTAATTTGACCACACAGCTCATTCCTATGAAGACACATTCAAACTCACAAAACGTGCTCAGCTCGGGCTGAAAATGCATTTAATGCAATAAAAACTCAAATTGAGTGTCACACCTAAACCAAAGGACTTATGCACACACTTCAACATGTATTTTGTTCAGGATGACCTCCTGAAGCCCATATGAGCATTAATTTGACTACACAATTCATTCCTATGAAGATACATTCACACTCACAAAACGTGCTCAGCTCGGGCTGAAAATGCATTTAAAGCAATAAAAACTCAAATTGAGTGTCACACCTAAACCAAAGGATTTATGCACACACTTCATGTATTTTGTTCAAGATGACCTCCTGAAGCCTAAATGAACATTAAGTTGACCACACAACTCATTCCTATGAAGATACATTCAAACTCACAAAACATGCTCAGCTCGGGCTGAAAATGCATTTAAAGCAATAAAAACTCAAATTGAGTGTCACGCATAAACCAAAGGACTTATGCACACACTTCAACATATATTTTGTTCAAGATGACCTCCTGAAGCCTAAATGAGCATTCATTTGACCACACAACTCATTCCTATGAAGATACATTCAAACTCACAAAACGTGCTCAGCTCGGGCTGAAATAATTTTAAAGCAATAAAAACTCAAAGTGAGTGTCACGCCTAAACCAAAGAACTTATGCACACACTTCAACATGTATTTTGTTCAGGATGACCACCTGAAGCCTAAATGAGCATTAATTTGACCACAAAACTCATTCCTATGAAGATACATTCAAACTCACAACACGTGCTCAGCTCGGGCTGAAAATGCATTCAAAGCAATAAAACCTCAAATTGAGTGTCACGCCTAAACCAAAGGACTTATGCACACACTTCAACATGTATTTTGTTCAGGATGACCTCCTGAAGCCCATATGAGCATTAATTTGACTACACAACTCATTCCTATGAAGATACATTCAAACTTACAAAACGTGCTCAGCTCGGGCTGAAAATGCATTTAAAGCAATAAAAACTCAAATTGAGTGTCACGCCTAAACCAAAGGACTTATGCACACACTTCAACATGTATTTAGTTCAGGATGACCACCTGAAGCCTAAATGAGCATTAATTTGACCACACAACTCATTCCTATGAAGATACATTCAAACTCACAAAACGTGCTCAGCTCGGGCTGAAAATGCATTTAAAGCAATAAAACTCAAATTGAGTGTCACACCTAAACCAAAGGACTTATTCACACACTTAACATGTATTTTGTTCAGGATGACCTCCTGAAGCCCATATGAGCATTAATTTGACCACACAACTCATTCCTATGAAGATACATTCAAAGTCAGAAAGCGCGCTCAGCTCGGGCTGAAAATGCATTTAAAGCAATAAAAACTCAAATTGAGTATCACGCCTAAACCAAAGGATTATGCACACACTTCAACATGTATTTAGTTCAGGATGACCACCTGAAGCCTAAATGAGCATTAATTTGACCAGACAACTCATTCCTATGAAGATACATTCAAAGTCAGAAAGCGCGCTCAGCTCGGGCTGAAAATGCATTTAAAGCAATAAAAACTCAAATTGAGTGTCACGCCCAAACCAAAGGACTTATGCACACACTTCAACATGTACTTAGTTCAGGATGTCCTCCTGAAGCCTAAATGAGCATTAATTTGACCACACAACTCATTCCTATGAAGATACATTCAAACTCACAAAACTTGCTCAGTTCGGGCTGAAAATGCATTCAAAGCAATAAAACCTCAAATTGAGTGTGACGCCTAAACCAAAGGACTTATGCACACACTTCAACATGTATTTTGTTCAGGATGACCTCCCGAAGCCTATATGAGCATTGATTTGACCACACAACTCATTCCTATGAAGATACATTCAAACTCAAAAAACGTGCTCACCTCGGGCTGAAAATGCATTTAAAGCAATAAAAACTCAAATTGAGTGTCACGCCTAAACCAAAGGACTTATGCACACACTTCAACATGTATTTAGTTCAAGAGTTCATCCTGAAGCCTATATGAGCATTAATTTGACCACATAACTCATTCTTATGAAGATACATTCAAACTCACAAAACGTGCTCAGCTCGGGCTGAAAATGCATTTAAAGTTATAAAAACTCAAATTGAGTGTCACGCCTAAACCAAAGTACTTATGCACACACTTCAACATGTATTTAGTTCAGGAGGTCATCCTGAAGCCTATATGAGCATTAATTTGACCACACAACCCATTCCTATCAAGATACATTCAAACTCACAAAACGTGCTCAGCTCGGGCTGAAAATGCATTTAAAGCAATAAAAACTCAAATTGAGTGTCACGCCTAAACCAAAGGACTTATGCACACACTTCAACATGTATTTAGTTCAGGAGGTCATCCTGAAGCCTATATGAGCATTAATTTGACCACACAACTCATTCGTATCAAGATACATTCAAACTCACAAAACGTGCTCAGCTCGGGCAGAAAATGCATTCAAAGCAATAAAACCTCAAATTGAGTGTGACGCCTAAACCAAAGACTTATGCACACACTTCAACATGTATTTTGTTCAGGATGACCTCCCAAAGCCTATATGAGCATTGATTTGACCATACAACTCATTCCTATGAAGATACATTCAAACTCACAAAACGTGCTCAGCTCGGGCTGAAAATGCATTTAAAGCAATAAAAACTCAAATTGAGTGTCACGCCTAAACCAAAGGACTTATGCACACACTTCAACATGTATTTAGTTCAAGAGGTCATCCTGAAGCCTATATGAGCATTAATTTGACCACACAACTCATTCCTATCAAGATACATTCAAACTCACAAAACGTGCTCAGTTCGGGCTGAAAATGCATTTAAAGCAATAAAAACTCAAATTGAGTGTCACGCCTAAACCAAAGGACTTATGCACACACTTCAACATGTATTTTGTTCAGGATGACCTCCTGAAGCCCATATGAGCATTAATTTGACTACACAATTCATTCCTATGAAGATACATTCACACTCACAAAACGTGCTCAGCTCGGGCTGAAAATGCATTTAAAGCAATAAAAACTCAAATTGAGTGTGACGCCTAAACCAAAGGACTAATGCACACACTTCAACATGTATTTTGTTCAAGATGACCTCCTGAAGCCTAAATTAGCATTCATTTGACCACACAACTCATTCCTATGAAGATACATTCAAACTCACAAAACGTGCTCAGCGAGGGCTGAAATAATTTTAAAGCAATAAAAACTCAAATTGAGTGTCACGCCTAAACCAAAGGATTATGCACACACTTCAACATGTATTTAGTTCAGGATGACCACCTGAAGCCTAAATGAGCATTAATTTGACCACACAACTCATTCCTATGAAGATACATTCAAACTCACAAAACGTGCTCAGCTCGGGCTGAAAATGCATTTCAAGGAATAAAAACTCAAATTGAGTGTCACGCCTAAACCAAAGGACTTATGCACACACTTCGACATGTATTTTGTTCAGGATGACCACCTGAAGCCTAAATGAGCATTAATTTGACCACACAACTCATTCCTATGAAGATACATTCAAACTCAAAAAACGTGCTCAGCTCGGGCTGAAAATGCATTTAATGCAATAAAAACTCAAATTGAGTGTCACACCTAAACCAAAGGACTTATGCACACACTTCAACATGTATTTTGTTCAGGATGACCTCCTGAAGCCCATATGAGCATTAATTTGACTACACAATTCATTCCTATGAAGATACATTCACACTCACAAAACGTGCTCAGCTCGGGCTGAAAATGCATTTAAAGTTATAAAAACTCAAATTGAGTGTCACGCCTAAACCAAAGGACTTATGCACACACTTCAACATGTATTTACTTCAGGAGGTCATCCTGAAGCCTATATGAGCATTAATTTGACCACACAACTCATTCCTATGAAGATACATTCAAACTCACAAAACGTGCTCAGCTCGGGCTGAAAATGCATTTAAAGCAATAAAAACTCAAATTGAGTGTCACGCCTAAACCAAAGGACTTATGCACACACTTCAACATGTATTTTGTTCAGGAGGTCATCCTGAAGCCTATATGAGCATTAATTTGAGCACATAACTCATTCTTATGAAGATACATTCAAACTCACAAAACGTGCTCAGCTCGGGCTGAAAATGCATTTAAAGTTATAAAAACTCAAATTGAGTGTCACGCCTAAACCAAAGGACTTATGCACACACTTCAACATGTATTTACTTCAGGAGGTCATCCTGAAGCCTATATGAGCATTAATTTGACCACACAACTCATTCCTATGAAGATACATTCAAACTCACAAAACGTGCTCAGCTCGGGCTGAAAATGCATTTAAAGCAATAAAAACTCAAATTGAGTGTCACGCCTAAACCAAAGGACTTATGCACACACTTCAACATGTATTTTGTTCAGGAGGTCATCCTGAAGCCTATATGAGCATTAATTTGACCACACAACTCATTCGTATCAAGATACATTCAAACTCACAAAACGTGCTCAGCTCGGGCTGAAAATGCATTCAAAGCAATAAAACCTCAAATTGAGTGTCACGCCTAAACCAAAGGACTTATGCACACACTTCAACATGAATTTTGTTCAGGATGACCTCCTGAAGTCCATATGAGAATTAATTTGACCAGACAACTCATTCCTATGAAGATACATTCAAAGTCAGAAAGCGCGCTCAGCTCGGGCTGAAAATGCATTTAAAGCAATAAAAACTCAAATTGAGTGTCACGCCCAAACCAAAGGACTTATGCACACACTTCAACATGTACTTAGTTCAGGATGTCCTCCTGAAGCCTAAATGAGCATTAATTTGACCACACAGCTCATTCCTATGAAGATACATTCAAACTCACAAAACGTGCTCAGCTCGGGCTGAAAATGCATTTAATGCAATAAAAACTCAAATTGAGTGTCACACCTAAACCAAAGGACTTATGCACACACTTCAACATGTATTTTGTTCAGGATGACCTCCTGAAGCCCATATGAGCATTAATTTGACCACACAGCTCATTCCTATGAAGATACATTCAAACTCACAAAACGTGCTCAGCTCGGGCTGAAAATGCATTTAATGCAATAAAAACTCAAATTGAGTGTCACACCTAAACCAAAGGACTTATGCACACACTTCAACATGTATTTTGTTCAGGATGACCTCCTGAAGCCCATATGAGCATTAATTTGACTACACAATTCATTCCTATGAAGATACATTCACACTCACAAAACGTGCTCAGCTCGGGCTGAAAATGCATTTAAAGCAATAAAAACTCAAATTGAGTGTCACACCTAAACCAAAGGATTTATGCACACACTTCAACATGTATTTTGTTCAAGATGACCTCCTGAAGCCTAAATGAACATTAAGTTGACCACACAACTCATTCCTATGAAGATACATTCAAACTCACAAAACATGCTCAGCTCGGGCTGAAAATGCATTTAAAGCAATAAAAACTCAAATTGAGTGTCACGCATAAACCAAAGGACTTATGCACACACTTCAACATATATTTTGTTCAAGATGACCTCCTGAAGCCTAAATGAGCATTCATTTGACCACACAACTCATTCCTATGAAGATACATTCAAACTCACAAAACGTGCTCAGCTCGGGCTGAAATAATTTTAAAGCAATAAAAACTCAAAGTGAGTGTCACGCCTAAACCAAAGAACTTATGCACACACTTCAACATGTATTTTGTTCAGGATGACCACCTGAAGCCTAAATGAGCATTAATTTGACCACAAAACTCATTCCTATGAAGATACATTCAAACTCACAAAACGTGCTCAGCTCGGGCTGAAATAATTTTAAAGCAATAAAAACTCAAAGTGAGTGTCACGCCTAAACCAAAGAACTTATGCACACACTTCAACATGTATTTTGTTCAGGATGACCACCTGAAGCCTAAATGAGCATTAATTTGACCACACAACTCATTCCTATGAAGATACATTCAAACTCTCAAAACGTGCTCAGCTCGGGCTGAAAATGCATTTAAAGCAATAAAAACTCAAATTGAGTGTCACGCCTAAACCAAAGGACTTATGCACACACTTCAACATGTATTTTGTTCAGGATGACCACCTGAAGCCTAAATGAGCAATAATTTGACCACACAACTCATTCCTATGAAGATACATTCAAACTCACAAAACGTGCTCAGCTCGGGCTGAAAATGCATTTAAAGCAATAAAAACTCAAATTGAGTGTCACACCTAAACCAAAGGACTTATGCACACACTTCAACATGTATTTTGTTCAGGATGACTTCCTGAAGCCCATATGAGCATTAATTTGACCACAAAACTCATTCCTATGAAGATACATTCAAACTCACAAAACGTGCTCAGCTCGGGCTGAAAATGCATTTAAAGGAATAAAAACTCAAATTGAGTGTCACGCCTAAACCAAAGGACTTATACACACACTTCAAAATGCATTTTGTTCAGGATGTCCCCCTGACACCTAAATGGGCACTAATTTGAATACACAACTCATTCCTATCAAGATACATTCAAACTCACAACACGTGCTCAGCTCGGGCTGAAAATGCATTCAAAGCAATAAAACCTCAAATTGAGTGTCACGCCTAAACCAAAGGACTTATGCACACACTTCAACATGTATTTTGTTCAGGATGACCTCCTGAAGCCCATATGAGCATTAATTTGACTACACAACTCATTCCTATGAAGATACATTCAAACTTACAAAACGTGCTCAGCTCGGGCTGAAAATGCATTTAAAGCAATAAAAACTCAAATTGAGTGTCACGCCTAAACCAAAGGACTTATGCACACACTTCAACATGTATTTAGTTCAGGATGACCACCTGAAGCCTAAATGAGCATTAATTTGACCACACAACTCATTCCTATGAAGATACATTCAAACTCACAAAACGTGCTCAGCTCGGGCTGAAAATGCATTTAAAGCAATAAAACTCAAATTGAGTGTCACACCTAAACCAAAGGACTTATTCACACACTTAACATGTATTTTGTTCAGGATGACCTCCTGAAGCCCATATGAGCATTAATTTGACCACACAACTCATTCCTATGAAGATACATTCAAAGTCAGAAAGCGCGCTCAGCTCGGGCTGAAAATGCATTTAAAGCAATAAAAACTCAAATTGAGTATCACGCCTAAACCAAAGGATTATGCACACACTTCAACATGTACTTAGTTCAGGATGTCCTCCTGAAGCCTAAATGAGCATTAATTTGACCACACAACTCATTCCTATGAAGATACATTCAAACTCACAAAACGTGCTCAGCTCGGGCTGAAAATGCATTTAATGCAATAAAAACTCAAATTGAGTGTCACACCTAAACCAAAGGACTTATGCACACACTTCAACATGTATTTTGTTCAGGATGACCTCCTGAAGCCCATATGAGCATTAATTTGACTACACAATTCATTCCTATGAAGATACATTCACACTCACAAAACGTGCTCAGCTCGGGCTGAAAATGCATTTAAAGCAATAAAAACTCAAATTGAGTGTCACACCTAAACCAAAGGATTTATGCACACACTTCAACATGTATTTTGTTCAAGATGACCTCCTGAAGCCTAAATGAACATTAAGTTGACCACACAACTCATTCCTATGAAGATACATTCAAACTCACAAAACATGCTCAGCTCGGGCTGAAAATGCATTTAAAGCAATAAAAACTCAAATTGAGTGTCACGCCTAAACCAAAGGACTTATGCACACACTTCAACATGTATTTAGTTCAGGAGGTCATCCTGAAGCCTATATGAGCATTAATTTGACCACACAACTCATTCCTATGAAGATACATTCAAACTCACAAAACGTGGTCAGCTCGGGCAGAAAATGCATTCAAAGCAATAAAACCTCAAATTGAGTGTGACGCCTAAACCAAAGGACTTATGCACACACTTCAACATGTATTTAGTTCAGGAGGTCATCCTGAAGCCTAAATGAACATTAAGTTGACCATACAACTCATTCCTATGAAGATACATTCAAACTCACAAAACGTGCTCAGCTCGGGCTGAAAATGCATTTAAAGCAATAAAAACTCAAATTGAGTGTCACGCCTAAACCAAAGTACTTATGCACACACTTCAACATGTATTTAGTTCAAGAGGTCATCCTGAAGCCTATATCAGCATTAATTTGACCACACAACTCATTCCTATCAAGATACATTCAAACTCACAAAACGTGCTCAGCTCGGGCTGAAAATGCATTCAAAGCAATAAAACCTCAAATTGAGTGTCACGCCAAAACCAAAGGACTTATTCACACACTTCAACATGTATTTTGTTCAGGATGACCACCTGAAGCCTAAATGAGCATTAATTTGACCACACAACTCATTCTATGAAGATACATTCAAACTCACAAAACGTGCTCAGGTCGGGCTGAAAATGCATTTAAAGCAATAAAAACTCAAATTGAGTGTCACGCCTGAACCAAAGGATTATGCACACACTTCAACATGTATTTAGTTCAGGATGACCACCTGAAGCCTAAATGAGCATTAATTTGACCACACAACTCATTCCTATGAAGATACGTTCAAACTCACAAAACGTGCTCAGTTCGGGCTAAAAATGCATTTAAAGCAATAAAAACTCAAATTGAGTGTCACACCTAAACCAAAGGACTTATGCACACACTTCAACATGTATTTTGTTCAGGATGACCTCCTGAAGTCCATATGAGAATTAATTTGACCAGACAACTCATTCCTATGAAGATACATTCAAAGTCAGAAAGCGCGCTCAGCTCGGGCTGAAAATGCATTTAAAGCAATAAAAACTCAAATTGAGTGTCACGCCCAAACCAAAGGACTTATGCACACACTTCAACATGTACTTAGTTCAGGATGTCCTCCTGAAGCCTAAATGAGCATTAATTTGACCACACAACTCATTCCTATGAAGATACATTCAAACTCACAAAACATGCTCAGCTCGGGCTGAAAATGCATTTAAAGCAATAAAAACTCAAATTGAGTGTCACGCCTAAACCAAAGGACTTATGCACACACTTCAACATGTATTTTGTTCAGGATGACCTCCTGAAGCCTAAATTAGCATTCATTTGACCACACAACTCATTCCTATGAAGATACTTCAAACTCAGAAAACTTGCTCATCTCTGCCTGAAAATGCATTTCGCAATAAAAACTCAAATTGAGTGTCACACCTAAACCAAAGGACTTATGCACACACTTTAACATGTATTTTGTTCAGGATGACCACCTGAAGCCTAAATGAGCATTAATTTGACCACACAACTTATTCCTACGAAGATACATTCACACTCACAAAACGTGCTCAGCTCGGGCTGAAAATGCATTTAAAGCAATAAAACTCAAATTGAGTGTCACACCTAAACCAAAGGACTTATGCACACACTTCAACATGTATTTTGTTCAAGATGACCTCCTGAAGCCTAAATGAACATTAAGTTGACCACACAACTCAATCCTATGAAGATACATTCAAAGTCAGAAAGCGCGCTCAGCTCGGGCTGAAAATGCATTTAAAGCAATAAAAACTCAAATTGAGTGTCACGCCTAAACCAAAGGACTTATGCACACACTTCAACATGTATTTAGTTCAGGAGGTCATCCTGAAGCCTATATGAGCATTAATTTGACCACACAACTCATTCCTATGAAGATACTTCAAACTCAGAAAACTTGCTCATCTCTGCCTGAAAATGCATTTCGCAATAAAAACTCAAATTGAGTGTCACGCCTAAACCAAAGGACTTATGCACACACTTCAACATGTATTTAGTTCAGGAGGTCATCCTGAAGCCTATATGAGCATTAATTTGACCACACAACTCATTCCTATCAAGATACATTCAAACTCACAAAACGTGCTCAGCTCGGGCTGAAAATGCATTTAAAGCAATAAAAACTCAAATTGAGTGTCACGCCTAAACCAAAGGACTTATGCACACACTTCAACATGTATTTTGTTCAGGATGACCTCCTGAAGCCCATATGAGCATTAATTTGACTACACAATTCATTCCTATGAAGATACATTCACACTCACAAAACGTGCTCAGCTCGGGCTGAAAATGCATTTAAAGCAATAAAACTCAAATTGAGTGTCACACCTAAACCAAAGGACTTATGCACACACTTCAACATGTATTTTGTTCAAGATGACCTCCTGAAGCCTAAATGAGCATTAATTTGACCACACAACTTATTCCTATGAAGATACATTCAAAGTCAGAAAGCGCGCTCAGCTCGGGCTGAAAATGCATTTAAAGCAATAAAAACTCAAATTGAGTGTCACGCCTAAACCAAAGGACTTATGCACACACTTCAACATGTATTTAGTTCAGGAGGTCATCCTGAAGCCTATATGAGCATTAATTTGACCACACAACTCATTCCTATGAAGATACTTCAAACTCAGAAAACTTGCTCATCTCTGCCTGAAAATGCATTTCGCAATAAAAACTCAAATTGAGTGTCACGCCTAAACCAAAGGACTTATGCACACACTTCAACATGTATTTAGTTCAGGAGGTCATCCTGAAGCCTATATGAGCATTAATTTGACCACACAACTCATTCCTATCAAGATACATTCAAACTCACAAAACGTGCTCAGCTCGGGCTGAAAATGCATTTAAAGCAATAAAAACTCAAATTGAGTGTCACGCCTAAACCAAAGGACTTATGCACACACTTCAACATGTATTTAGTTCAGGAGGTCATCCTGAAGCCTATATGAGCATTAATTTGACCACACAACTCATTCGTATCAAGATACATTCAAACTCACAAAACGTGGTCAGCTCGGGCTGAAAATGCATTTAAAGCAGTAAAAACTCAAATTGAGTGTCACGCCTAAACCAAAGGACTTATGCACACACTTCAACATGTATTTAGTTCAGGAGGTCATCCTGAAGCCTATATGAGCATTAATTTGACCACACAACTCATTCCTATGAAGAAACATTCAAACTCACAAAACGTGCTCAGCTCGGGCTGAAAATGCATTTAAAGCAATAGAAACTCAAACTGAGTGTTACGCCTAAACCAAAGGACTTATGCACACACTTCAAACATGTATTTAGTTCAAGAGGTCATCCTGAAGCCTATATGAGCATTAATTTGACCACATAACTCATTCTTATGAAGATACATTCAAACTCACAAAACGTGCTCAGCTCGGGCTGAAAATGCATTCAAAGCAATAAAACCTCAAATTGAGTGTCACGCCAAAACCAAAGGACTTATGCACACACTTCAACATGTATTTTGTTCAGGATGACCTCCTGAAGCCTAAATTAGCATTAATTTGACCACACAACTCATTCCTATGAAGATACTTCAAACTCAGAAAACTTGCTCATCTCTGCCTGAAAATGCATTTCGCAATAAAAACTCAAATTGAGTGTCACACCTAAACCAAAGGACTTATGCACACACTTCAACATGTATTTTGTTCAGGATGACCTCCTGAAGCCCATATGAGCATTAATTTGACCACACAACTCATTCCTATGAAGATACATTCAAAGTCAGATAGCGCGCTCAGTTCGGGCTGAAAATGCATTTAAAGCAATAGAAACTCAAATTGAGTGTTACGCCTAAACCAAAGGACTTATGCACACACTTCAAACATGTATTTAGTTCAAGAGGTCATCCCGAAGCCTATATGAGCATTAATTTGACCATACAACTCATTCCTATGAAGATACATTCAAACTCACAAAACGTGCTCAGCTCGGGCTGAAAATGCATTTAAAGCAGTAAAAACTCAAATTGAGTGTCACGCCTAAACCAAAGGACTTATGCACACACTTCAACATGTATTTAGTTCAGGAGGTCATCCTGAAGCCTATATGAGCATTAATTTGACCACACAACTCATTCCTATGAAGAAACATTCAAACTCACAAAACGTGCTCAGCTCGGGCTGAAAATGCATTTAAAGCAATAAAAACTCAAATTGAGTGTTAGGCCTAAACCAAAGGACTTATGCACACATTTCAAACATGTATTTAGTTCAAGAGGTCATCCTGAAGCCTATATGAGCATTAATTTGACCACATAACTCATTCTTATGAAGATACATTCAAACTCACAAAACGTGCTCAGCTCGGGCTGAAAATGCATTTAAAGTTATAAAAACTCAAATTGAGTGTCACACCTAAACCAAAGTACTTATGCACACACTTCAACATGTATTTAGTTCAAGAGATCATCCTGAAGCCTATTTCAGCATTAATTTGACCACACAACTCATTCCTATCAAGATACATTCAAACTCACAAAACGTGCTCAGCTCGGGCTGAAAATGCATTCAAAGCAATAAAAACTCAAATTGAGTGTCACGCCTAAACCAAAGGACTTATGCACACACTTCATGTATTTAGTTCAGGATGACCACCTGAAGCCTAAATGAGCATTAATTTGACCACACAACTCATTCCTATGAAGATACATTCAAACTCACAAAACGTGCTCAGCTCGGGCTGAAAATGCATTTAAAGCAATAAAACTCAAATTGAATGTCACACCTAAACCAAAGGACTTATTCACACACTTAACATGTATTTTGTTCAGGATGACCTCCTGAAGCCTAAATTAGCATTAATTTGACCACACAACTCATTCCTATGAAGATACTTCAAACTCAGAAAACTTGCTCATCTCTGCCTGAAAATGCATTTCGCAATAAAAACTCAAATTGAGTGTCACACCTAAACCAAAGGACTTATGCACACACTTCAACATGTATTTTGTTCAGGATGACCTCCTGAAGCCCATATGAGCATTAATTTGACTACACAACTCATTCCTATGAAGATACATTCAAACTCACAAAACGTGCTCAGCTCGGGCTGAAAATGCATTTAAAGCAATAAAAACTCAAATTGAGTGTCACGCCTAAACCAAAGGACTTATGCACACACTTCAACATGTATTTAGTTCAGGATGACCACCTGAAGCCTAAATGAGCATTAATTTGACCACACAACTCATTCCTATGAAGATACATTCAAACTCACAAAACGTGCTCAGCTCGGGCTGAAAATGCATTTAAAGCAATAAAACTCAAATTGAGTGTCACACCTAAACCAAAGGACTTATTCACACACTTAACATGTATTTTGTTCAGGATGACCTCCTGAAGCCCATATGAGCATTAATTTGACCACACAACTCATTCCTATGAAGATACATTCAAAGTCAGAAAGCGCGCTCAGCTCGGGCTGAAAATGCATTTAAAGCAATAAAAACTCAAATTGAGTATCACGCCTAAACCAAAGGATTATGCACACACTTCAACATGTATTTAGTTCAGGATGACCACTTGAAGCCTAAATGAGCATTAATTTGACCAGACAACTCATTCCTATGAAGATACATTCAAAGTCAGAAAGCGCGCTCAGCTCAGGCTGAAAATGCATTTAAAGCAATAAAAACTCAAATTGAGTGTCACGCCCAAACCAAAGGACTTATGCACACACTTCAACATGTATTTTGTTCAGGATGACCTCCTGAAGCCCATATGAGCATTAATTTGACTACACAACTCATTCCTATGAAGATACATTCAAACTCACAAAACATGCTCAGCTCGGGCTGAAAATGCATTTAAAGCAATAAAAACTCAAATTGAGTGTCACGCCTAAACCAAAGGACTTATGCACACACTTCAACATATATTTTGTTCAAAATGACCTCCTGAAGCCTAAATGAGCATTCATTTGACCACACAACTCATTCCTATGAAGATACATTCAAACTCACAAAACGTGCTCAGCTCGGGCTGAAATAATTTTAAAGCAATAAAAACTCAAAGTGAGTGTCACGCCTAAACCAAAGAACTTATGCACACACTTCAACATGTATTTAGTTCAGGAGGTCATCCTGAAGCCTATATGAGCATTAATTTGACCACACAACTCATTCCTATGAAGATACATTCAAATTCACAAAACGTCCTCAGCTCGTGCTGAAAATGCATTTAAAGGAATAAAAACTCAAATTGAGTGTCACGCCTAAACCAAAGGACTTATGCACACACTTCGACATGTATTTTGTTCAGGATGACCTCCCGAAGCCTATATGAGCATTGATTTGACAACACAACTCATTCCCATGAAGATACATTCAAACTCAAAAAACGTGCTCAGCTCGGGCTGAAAATGCATTTAAAGCAATAAAAACTCAAATTGAGTGTCACGCCTAAACCAAAGGATTTATGCACACACTTCAACATGTATTTTGTTCAGGATGACCACCTGAAGCCTAAATGAGCATTAATTTGACCACACAACTCATTCCTATGAAGATACATTCACACTCACAAAACGTGCTCAGCTCGGGCTGAAAATGCATTTAAAGCAATAAAAACTCAAATTGAGTGTCACACCTAAACCAAAGGACTTATGCACACACTTCAACATGTATTTTGTTCAGGATGACCTCCCGAAGCCTATATGAGCATTGATTTGACCATACAACTCATTCCTATGAAGATACATTCAAACTCACAAAACGTGCTCAGCTCGGGCTGAAAATGCATTTAAAGCAATAAAAACTCAAATTGAGTGTCACGCCTAAACCAAAGGACTTATGCACACACTTCAACATGTATTTAGTTCAAGAGGTCATCCTGAAGCCTATATGAGCATTAATTTGACCACATAAATCATTCTTATGAAGATACATTCAAACTCACAAAACGTGCTCAGCTCGGGCTGAAAATGCATTTAAAGCAATAAAAACTCAAATTGAGTGTCACGCCTAAACCAAAGGACTTATGCACACACTTCAACATGTATTTAGTTCAGGATGACCACCTGAAGCCTAAATGAGCATTAATTTGACCACACAACTCATTCCTATGAAGATACATTCAAACTCACAAAACGTGCTCAGCTCGGGCTGAAAATGCATTTAAAGCAATAAAACTCAAATTGAGTGTCACACCTAAACCAAAGGACTTATTCACACACTTAACATGTATTTTGTTCAGGATGACCTCCTGAAGCCCATATGAGCATTAATTTGACCACACAACTCATTCCTATGAAGATACATTCAAAGTCAGAAAGCGCGCTCAGCTCGGGCTGAAAATGCATTTAAAGCAATAAAAACTCAAATTGAGTATCACGCCTAAACCAAAGGATTATGCACACACTTCAACATGTATTTAGTTCAGGATGACCACTTGAAGCCTAAATGAGCATTAATTTGACCAGACAACTCATTCCTATGAAGATACATTCAAAGTCAGAAAGCGCGCTCAGCTCAGGCTGAAAATGCATTTAAAGCAATAAAAACTCAAATTGAGTGTCACGCCCAAACCAAAGGACTTATGCACACACTTCAACATGTATTTTGTTCAGGATGACCTCCTGAAGCCCATATGAGCATTAATTTGACTACACAACTCATTCCTATGAAGATACATTCAAACTCACAAAACATGCTCAGCTCGGGCTGAAAATGCATTTAAAGCAATAAAAACTCAAATTGAGTGTCACGCCTAAACCAAAGGACTTATGCACACACTTCAACATATATTTTGTTCAAAATGACCTCCTGAAGCCTAAATGAGCATTCATTTGACCACACAACTCATTCCTATGAAGATACATTCAAACTCACAAAACGTGCTCAGCTCGGGCTGAAATAATTTTAAAGCAATAAAAACTCAAAGTGAGTGTCACGCCTAAACCAAAGAACTTATGCACACACTTCAACATGTATTTAGTTCAGGAGGTCATCCTGAAGCCTATATGAGCATTAATTTGACCACACAACTCATTCCTATGAAGATACATTCAAATTCACAAAACGTCCTCAGCTCGTGCTGAAAATGCATTTAAAGGAATAAAAACTCAAATTGAGTGTCACGCCTAAACCAAAGGACTTATGCACACACTTCGACATGTATTTTGTTCAGGATGACCTCCCGAAGCCTATATGAGCATTGATTTGACAACACAACTCATTCCCATGAAGATACATTCAAACTCAAAAAACGTGCTCAGCTCGGGCTGAAAATGCATTTAAAGCAATAAAAACTCAAATTGAGTGTCACGCCTAAACCAAAGGATTTATGCACACACTTCAACATGTATTTTGTTCAGGATGACCACCTGAAGCCTAAATGAGCATTAATTTGACCACACAACTCATTCCTATGAAGATACATTCACACTCACAAAACGTGCTCAGCTCGGGCTGAAAATGCATTTAAAGCAATAAAAACTCAAATTGAGTGTCACACCTAAACCAAAGGACTTATGCACACACTTCAACATGTATTTTGTTCAGGATGACCTCCCGAAGCCTATATGAGCATTGATTTGACCATACAACTCATTCCTATGAAGATACATTCAAACTCACAAAACGTGCTCAGCTCGGGCTGAAAATGCATTTAAAGCAATAAAAACTCAAATTGAGTGTCACGCCTAAACCAAAGGACTTATGCACACACTTCAACATGTATTTAGTTCAAGAGGTCATCCTGAAGCCTATATGAGCATTAATTTGACCACATAAATCATTCTTATGAAGATACATTCAAACTCACAAAACGTGCTCAGCTCGGGCTGAAAATGCATTTAAAGTTATAAAAACTCAAATTGAGTGTCACGCCTAAACCAAAGGACTTATGCACACACTTCAACATGTATTTTGTTCAGGATGACCTCCCGAAGCCTATATGAGCATTGATTTGACCACACAACTCATTCCTATGAAGATACATTCAAACTCAAAAAACATGCTCACCTCGGGCTGAAAATGCATTTAAAGCAATAAAAACTCAAATTGAGTGTCACGCCTAAACCAAAGGACTTATGCACACACTTCAACATGTATTTAGTTCAAGAGTTCATCCTGAAGCCTATATGAGCATTAATTTGACCACATAACTCATTCTTATGAAGATACATTCAAACTCACAAAACGTGCTCAGCTCGGGCTGAAAATGCATTTAAAGTTATAAAAACTCAAATTGAGTGTCACGCCTAAACCAAAGTACTTATGCACACACTTCAACATGTATTTAGTTCAAGAGTTAATCCTGAAGCCTAAATGAGCATTAATTTGACCACACAACTCATTCCTATGAAGATACATTCAAACTCACAAAACGTGCTCAGCTCGGGCTGAAAATGCATTTAATGCAATAAAAACTCAAATTGAGTGTCACACCTAAACCAAAGGACTTATGCACACACTTCAACATGTATTTTGTTCAGGATGACCTCCTGAAGCCCATATGAGCATTAATTTGACTACACAATTCATTCCTATGAAGATACATTCACACTCACAAAACGTGCTCAGCTCGGGCTGAAAATGCATTTAAAGCAAGAAAAACTCAAATTGAGTGTCACACCTAAACCAAAGGATTTATGCACACACTTCAACATGTATTTTGTTCAGGATGACCTGAAGAAGCCTAAATGAGCAATAATTTGACCACACAACTCATTCCTATGAAGATACATTCAAACTCACAAAACGTGCTCAGCTCGGGCTGAAAATGCATTTAAAGCAATAAAAACTCAAATTGAGTGTCACGCCTAAACCAAAGGACTTATGCACACACTTCAACATGTATTTTGTTCAAGGTGACCTCCTGAAGCCTAAATGAGCATTCATTTGACGACACAACTCATTCCTATGAAGATACATTTTAACTCACAAAACGTGCTCAGCTCGGCCTGAAAATGCATTTAAAGCAATAAAAACTCAAATTGAGTGTCACGCCTAAACCAAAGGACTTATGCACACACTTCAACATATATTTTGTTCAAAATGACCTCCTGAAGCCTAAATGAGCATTCATTTGACCACACAACTCATTCCTATGAAGATACATTCAAACTCACAAAACGTGCTCAGCTCGGGCTGAAATAATTTTAAAGCAATAAAAACTCAAAGTGAGTGTCACGCCTAAACCAAAGAACTTATGCACACACTTCAACATGTATTTAGTTCAGGAGGTCATCCTGAAGCCTATATGAGCATTAATTTGACCACACAACTCATTCCTATGAAGATACATTCAAATTCACAAAACGTCCTCAGCTCGGGCTGAAAATGCATTTAAAGGAATAAAAACTCAAATTGAGTGTCACGCCTAAACCAAAGGACTTATGCACACACTTCGACATGTATTTTGTTCAGGATGACCTCCCGAAGCCTATATGAGCATTGATTTGACCACACAACTCATTCCTATGAAGATACATTCAAACTCAAAAAACGTGCTCAGCTCGGGCTGAAAATGCATTTAAAGCAATAAAAACTCAAATTAAGTGTCACGCCTAAGCCAAAGGATTTATGCACACACTTCAACATGTATTTTGTTCAGGATGACCACCTGAAGCCTAAATGAGCATTAATTTGACCACACAACTCATTCCTATGAAGATACATTCAAACTCAAAAAGCGTGCTCAGCTCGGGCTGAAAATGCATTTAATGCAATAAAAACTCAAATTGAGTGTCACACCTAAACCAAAGGACTTATGCACACACCTCAACATGTATTTTGTTCAGGATGACCTCCTGAAGCCCATATGAGCATTAATTTGACTACACAATTCATTCCTATGAAGATACATTCACACTCACAAAACGTGCTCAGCTCGGGCTGAAAATGCATTTAAAGCAATAAAAACTCAAATTGAGTGTCACACCTAAACCAAAGGACTTATGCACACACTTCAACATGTATTTTGTTCAGGATGACCTCCCGAAGCCTATATGAGCATTGATTTGACCATACAACTCATTCCTATGAAGATACATTCAAACTCACAAAACGTGCTCAGCTCGGGCTGAAAATGCATTTAAAGCAATAAAAACTCAAATTGAGTGTCACGCCTAAACCAAAGGACTTATGCACACACTTCAACATGTATTTAGTTCAAGAGGTCATCCTGAAGCCTATATGAGCATTAATTTGACCACATAACTCATTCTTATGAAGATACATTCAAACTCACAAAACGTGCTCAGCTCGGGCTGAAAATGCATTTAAAGTTATAAAAACTCAAATTGAGTGTCACGCCTAAACCAAAGGACTTATGCACACACTTCAACATGTATTTTGTTCAGGATGACCTCCCGAAGCCTATATGAGCATTGATTTGACCACACAACTCATTCCTATGAAGATACATTCAAACTCAAAAAACGTGCTCACCTCGGGCTGAAAATGCATTTAAAGCAATAAAAACTCAAATTGAGTGTCACGCCTAAACCAAAGGACTTATGCACACACCTCAACATGTATTTTGTTCAGGATGACCTCCTGAAGCCCATATGAGCATTAATTTGACTACACAATTCATTCCTATGAAGATACATTCACACTCAAAAAACGTGCTCAGCTCGGGCTGAAAATGCATTTAAAGCAATAAAAACTCAAATTGAGTGTCACACCTAAACCAAAGGACTTATGCACACACTTCAACATGTATTTTGTTCAGGATGACCTCCCGAAGCCTATATGAGCATTGATTTGACCATACAACTCATTCCTATGAAGATACATTCAAACTCACAAAACGTGCTCAGCTCGGGCTGAAAATGCATTTAAAGCAATAAAAACTCAAATTGAGTGTCACGCCTAAACCAAAGGACTTATGCACACACTTCAACATGTATTTAGTTCAAGAGGTCATCCTGAAGCCTATATGAGCATTAATTTGACCACATAACTCATTCTTATGAAGATACATTCAAACTCACAAAACGTGCTCAGCTCGGGCTGAAAATGCATTTAAAGTTATAAAAACTCAAATTGAGTGTCACTTCTAAACCAAAGGACTTATGCACACACTTCAACATGTATTTTGTTCAGGATGACCTCCCGAAGCCTATATGAGCATTGATTTGACCACACAACTCATTCCTATGAAGATACATTCAAACTCAAAAAACGTGCTCACCTCGGGCTGAAAATGCATTTAAAGCAATAAAAACTCAAATTGAGTGTCACGCCTAAACCAAAGGACTTATGCACACACTTCAACATGTATTTAGTTCAAGAGTTCATCCTGAAGCCTATATGAGCATTAATTTGACCACATAACTCATTCTTATGAAGATACATTCAAACTCACAAAACGTGCTCAGCTCGGGCTGAAAATGCATTTAAAGTTATAAAAACTCAAATTGAGTGTCACGCCTAAACCAAAGTACTTATGCACACACTTCAACATGTATTTAGTTCAGGAGGTCATCCTGAAGCCTATATGAGCATTAATTTGACCACACAACCCATTCCTATCAAGATACATTCAAACTCACAAAACGTGCTCAGCTCGGGCTGAAAATGCATTTAAAGCAATAAAAACTCAAATTGAGTGTCACGCCTAAACCAAAGGACTTATGCACACACTTCAACATGTATTTAGTTCAGGAGGTCATCCTGAAGCCTATATGAGCATTAATTTGACCACACAACTCATTCGTATCAAGATACTTCAAACTCACAAAACGTGGTCAGCTCGGGCAGAAAATGCATTCAAAGCAATAAAACCTCAAATTGAGTGTGACGCCTAAACCAAAGGACTTATGCACACACTTCAACATGTATTTTGTTCAGGATGACCTCCCGAAGCCTATATGAGCATTGATTTGACCATACAACTCATTCCTATGAAGATACATTCAAACTCACAAAACGTGCTCAGCTCGGGCTGAAAATGCATTTAAAGCAATAAAAACTCAAATTGAGTGTCACGCCTAAACCAAAGGACTTATGCACACACTTCAACATGTATTTAGTTCAAGAGGTCATCCTGAAGCCTATATGAGCATTAATTTGACCACACAACTCATTCCTATCAAGATACATTCAAACTCACAAAACGTGCTCAGCTCGGGCTGAAAATGCATTTAAAGCAATAAAAACTCAAATTGAGTGTCACGCCTAAACCAAAGGACTTATGCACACACTTCAACATGTATTTAGTTCAGGAGGTCATCCTGAAGCCTATATGAGCATTAATTTGACCACACAACTCATTCGTATCAAGATACATTCAAACTCACAAAACGTGGTCAGCTCGGGCAGAAAATGCATTCAAAGCAATAAAACCTCAAATTGAGTGTGACGCCTAAACCAAAGGACTTATGCACACACTTCAACATGTATTTTGTTCAGGATGACCTCCCGAAGCCTATATGAGCATTGATTTGACCATACAACTCATTCCTATGAAGATACATTCAAACTCACAAAACGTGCTCAGCTCGGGCTGAAAATGCATTTAAAGCAATAAAAACTCAAATTGAGTGTCACGCCTAAACCAAAGGACTTATGCACACACTTCAACATGTATTTAGTTCAAGAGGTCATCCTGAAGCCTATATCAGCATTAATTTGACCACACAACTCATTCCTATCAAGATACATTCAAACTCACAAAACGTGCTCAGCTCGGGCTGAAAATGCATTCAAAGCAATAAAACCTCAAATTGAGTGTCACGCCAAAACCAAAGGACTTATGCACACACTTCAACATGTATTTTGTTCAGGATGACCTCCTGAAGCCTAAATCAGCATTAATTTGACCACACAACTCATTCCTATGAAGATACATTCAAACTCACAAAACGTGCTCAGCTCGGGCTGAAAATGCATTTAAAGCAATAAAACTCAAATTGAGTGTCACACCTAAACCAAAGGACTTATTCACACACTTAACATGTATTTTGTTCAGGATGACCTCCTGAAGCCCATATGAGCATTAATTTGACCACACAACTCATTCGTATCAAGATACATTCAAACTCACAAAACGTGGTCAGCTCGGGCAGAAAATGCATTCAAAGCAATAAAACCTCAAATTGAGTGTGACGCCTAAACCAAAGGACTTATGCACACACTTCAACATGTATTTTGTTCAGGATGACCTCCCGAAGCCTATATGAGCATTGATTTGACCATACAACTCATTCCTATGAAGATACATTCAAAGTCAGAAAGCGCGCTCAGCTCGGGCTGAAAATGCACTTAAAGCAATAAAAACTCAAATTGAGTGTCACGCCTAAACCAAAGGATTATGCACACACTTCAACATGTATTTAGTTCAGGATGACCACCTGAAGCCTAAATGAGCATTAATTTGACCACACAACTCATTCCTATGAAGATACATTCAAACTCACAAAACGTGCTCAGTTCGGGCTGAAAATGCATTTAAAGCAATAAAAACTCAAATTGAGTGTCACACCTAAACCAAAGGACTTATGCACACACTTCAACATGTATTTTGTTCAGGATGACCTCCTGAAGCCCATATGAGCATTAATTTGACTACACAATTCATTCCTATGAAGATACATTCACACTCACAAAACGTGCTCAGCTCGGGCTGAAAATGCATTTAAAGCAATAAAAACTCAAATTGAGTGTCACACCTAAACCAAAGGACTAATGCACACACTTCAACATGTATTTTGTTCAAGATGACCTCCTGAAGCCTAAATGAACATTAAGTTGACCACACAACTCAATCCTATGAAGATACATTCAAACTCACAAAACATACTCAGCTCGGGCTGAAAATGCATTTAAAGCAATAAAAACTCAAATTGAGTGTCACGCCTAAACCAAAGGACTTATGCACACACTTCAACATATATTTTGTTCAAGATGACCTCCTGAAGCCTAAATTAGCATTCATTTGACCACACAACTCATTCCTATGAAGATACATTCAAACTCACAAAACGTGCTCAGCGAGGGCTGAAATAATTTTAAAGCAATAAAAACTCAAATTGAGTGTCACGCCTAAACCAAAGGATTATGCACACACTTCAACATGTATTTAGTTCAGGATGACCACCTGAAGCCTAAATGAGCATTAATTTGACCACACAACTCATTCCTATGAAGATACATTCAAACTCACAAAACGTGCTCAGCTCGGGCTGAAAATGCATTTCAAGGAATAAAAACTCAAATTGAGTGTCACGCCTAAACCAAAGGACTTATGCACACACTTCGACATGTATTTTGTTCAGGATGACCACCTGAAGCCTAAATGAGCATTAATTTGACCACACAACTCATTCCTATGAAGATACATTCAAACTCAAAAAACGTGCTCAGCTCGGGCTGAAAATGCATTTAATGCAATAAAAACTCAAATTGAGTGTCACACCTAAACCAAAGGACTTATGCACACACTTCAACATGTATTTTGTTCAGGATGACCTCCTGAAGCCCATATGAGCATTAATTTGACTACACAATTCATTCCTATGAAGATACATTCACACTCACAAAACGTGCTCAGCTCGGGCTGAAAATGCATTTAAAGCAATAAAAACTCAAATTGAGTGTCACACCTAAACCAAAGGACTTATGCACACACTTCAACATGTATTTTGTTCAGGATGACCTCCCGAAGCCTATATGAGCATTGATTTGACCATACAACTCATTCCTATGAAGATATATTCAAACTCACAAAACGTGCTCAGCTCGGGCTGAAAATGCATTTAAAGCAATAAAAACTCAAATTGAGTGTCACGCCTAAACCAAAGGACTTATGCACACACTTCAACATGTATTTAGTTCAAGAGGTCATCCTGAAGCCTATATGAGCATTAATTTGAGCACATAACTCATTCTTATGAAGATACATTCAAACTCACAAAACGTGCTCAGCTCGGGCTGAAAATGCATTTAAAGTTATAAAAACTCAAATTGAGTGTCACGCCTAAACCAAAGGACTTATGCACACACTTCAACATGTATTTACTTCAGGAGGTCATCCTGAAGCCTATATGAGCATTAATTTGACCACACAACTCATTCCTATGAAGATACATTCAAACTCACAAAACGTGCTCAGCTCGGGCTGAAAATGCATTTAAAGCAATAAAAACTCAAATTGAGTGTCACGCCTAAACCAAAGGACTTATGCACACACTTCAACATGTATTTTGTTCAGGAGGTCATCCTGAAGCCTATATGAGCATTAATTTGACCACACAACTCATTCGTATCAAGATACATTCAAACTCACAAAACGTGCTCAGCTCGGGCTGAAAATGCATTCAAAGCAATAAAACCTCAAATTGAGTGTCACGCCTAAACCAAAGGACTTATGCACACACTTCAACATGAATTTTGTTCAGGATGACCTCCTGAAGTCCATATGAGAATTAATTTGACCAGACAACTCATTCCTATGAAGATACATTCAAAGTCAGAAAGCGCGCTCAGCTCGGGCTGAAAATGCATTTAAAGCAATAAAAACTCAAATTGAGTGTCACGCCCAAACCAAAGGACTTATGCACACACTTCAACATGTACTTAGTTCAGGATGTCCTCCTGAAGCCTAAATGAGCATTAATTTGACCACACAGCTCATTCCTATGAAGATACATTCAAACTCACAAAACGTGCTCAGCTCGGGCTGAAAATGCATTTAATGCAATAAAAACTCAAATTGAGTGTCACACCTAAACCAAAGGACTTATGCACACACTTCAACATGTATTTTGTTCAGGATGACCTCCTGAAGCCCATATGAGCATTAATTTGACTACACAATTCATTCCTATGAAGATACATTCACACTCACAAAACGTGCTCAGCTCGGGCTGAAAATGCATTTAAAGCAATAAAAACTCAAATTGAGTGTCACACCTAAACCAAAGGATTTATGCACACACTTCAACATGTATTTTGTTCAAGATGACCTCCTGAAGCCTAAATGAACATTAAGTTGACCACACAACTCATTCCTATGAAGATACATTCAAACTCACAAAACATGCTCAGCTCGGGCTGAAAATGCATTTAAAGCAATAAAAACTCAAATTGAGTGTCACGCATAAACCAAAGGACTTATGCACACACTTCAACATATATTTTGTTCAAGATGACCTCCTGAAGCCTAAATGAGCATTCATTTGACCACACAACTCATTCCTATGAAGATACATTCAAACTCACAAAACGTGCTCAGCTCGGGCTGAAATAATTTTAAAGCAATAAAAACTCAAAGTGAGTGTCACGCCTAAACCAAAGAACTTATGCACACACTTCAACATGTATTTTGTTCAGGATGACCACCTGAAGCCTAAATGAGCATTAATTTGACCACAAAACTCATTCCTATGAAGATACATTCAAACTCACAAAACGTGCTCAGCTCGGGCTGAAATAATTTTAAAGCAATAAAAACTCAAAGTGAGTGTCACGCCTAAACCAAAGAACTTATGCACACACTTCATGTATTTTGTTCAGGATGACCACCTGAAGCCTAAATGAGCATTAATTTGACCACACAACTCATTCCTATGAAGATACATTCAAACTCTCAAAACGTGCTCAGCTCGGGCTGAAAATGCATTTAAAGCAATAAAAACTCAAATTGAGTGTCACGCCTAAACCAAAGGACTTATGCACACACTTCAACATGTATTTTGTTCAGGATGACCACCTGAAGCCTAAATGAGCAATAATTTGACCACACAACTCATTCCTATGAAGATACATTCAAACTCACAAAACGTGCTCAGCTCGGGCTGAAAATGCATTTAAAGCAATAAAAACTCAAATTGAGTGTCACACCTAAACCAAAGGACTTATGCACACACTTCAACATGTATTTTGTTCAGGATGACTTCCTGAAGCCCATATGAACATTAATTTGACCACAAAACTCATTCCTATGAAGATACATTCAAACTCACAAAACGTGCTCAGCTCGGGCTGAAAATGCATTTAAAGGAATAAAAACTCAAATTGAGTGTCACGCCTAAACCAAAGGACTTATACACACACTTCAACATGCATTTTGTTCAGGATGTCCCCCTGACACCTAAATGGGCACTAACTTGAATACACAACTCATTCCTATCAAGATACATTCAAACTCACAACACGTGCTCAGCTCGGGCTGAAAATGCATTCAAAGCAATAAAACCTCAAATTGAGTGTCACGCCTAAACCAAAGGACTTATGCACACACTTCAACATGTATTTTGTTCAGGATGACCTCCTGAAGCCCATATGAGCATTAATTTGACTACACAACTCATTCCTATGAAGATACATTCAAACTTACAAAACGTGCTCAGCTCGGGCTGAAAATGCATTTAAAGCAATAAAAACTCAAATTGAGTGTCACGCCTAAACCAAAGGACTTATGCACACACTTCAACATGTATTTAGTTCAGGATGACCACCTGAAGCCTAAATGAGCATTAATTTGACCACACAACTCATTCCTATGAAGATACATTCAAACTCACAAAACGTGCTCAGCTCGGGCTGAAAATGCATTTAAAGCAATAAAACTCAAATTGAGTGTCACACCTAAACCAAAGGACTTATTCACACACTTAACATGTATTTTGTTCAGGATGACCTCCTGAAGCCCATATGAGCATTAATTTGACCACACAACTCATTCCTATGAAGATACATTCAAAGTCAGAAAGCGCGCTCAGCTCGGGCTGAAAATGCATTTAAAGCAATAAAAACTCAAATTGAGTATCACGCCTAAACCAAAGGATTATGCACACACTTCAACATGTATTTAGTTCAGGATGACCACCTGAAGCCTAAATGAGCATTAATTTGACCAGACAACTCATTCCTATGAAGATACATTCAAAGTCAGAAAGCGCGCTCAGCTCGGGCTGAAAATGCATTTAAAGCAATAAAAACTCAAATTGAGTGTCACGCCCAAACCAAAGGACTTATGCACACACTTCAACATGTACTTAGTTCAGGATGTCCTCCTGAAGCCTAAATGAGCATTAATTTGACCACACAACTCATTCCTATGAAGATACATTCAAACTCACAAAACGTGCTCAGCTCGGGCTGAAAATGCATTTAATGCAATAAAAACTCAAATTGAGTGTCACACCTAAACCAAAGGACTTATGCACACACTTCAACATGTATTTTGTTCAGGATGACCTCCTGAAGCCCATATGAGCATTAATTTGACTACACAATTCATTCCTATGAAGATACATTCACACTCACAAAACGTGCTCAGCTCGGGCTGAAAATGCATTTAAAGCAAGAAAAACTCAAATTGAGTGTCACACCTAAACCAAAGGATTTATGCACACACTTCAACATGTATTTTGTTCAAGATGACCTCCTGAAGCCTAAATGAACATTAAGTTGACCACACAACTCATTCCTATGAAGATACATTCAAACTCACAAAACATGCTCAGCTCGGGCTGAAAATGCATTTAAAGCAATAAAAACTCAAATTGAGTGTCACGCCTAAACCAAAGGACTTATGCACACACTTCAACATATATTTTGTTCAAAATGACCTCCTGAAGCCTAAATGAGCATTCATTTGACCACACAACTCATTCCTATGAAGATACATTCAAACTCACAAAACGTGCTCAGCTCGGGCTGAAATAATTTTAAAGCAATAAAAACTCAAAGTGAGTGTCACGCCTAAACCAAAGAACTTATGCACACACTTCAACATGTATTTAGTTCAGGAGGTCATCCTGAAGCCTATATGAGCATTAATTTGACCACACAACTCATTCCTATGAAGATACATTCAAATTCACAAAACGTCCTCAGCTCGGGCTGAAAATGCATTTAAAGGAATAAAAACTCAAATTGAGTGTCACGCCTAAACCAAAGGACTTATACACACTTCGACATGTATTTTGTTCAGGATGACCTCCCGAAGCCTATATGAGCATTGATTTGACAACACAACTCATTCCCATGAAGATACATTCAAACTCAAAAAACGTGCTCAGCTCGGGCTGAAAATGCATTTAAAGCAATAAAAACTCAAATTGAGTGTCACGCCTAAACCAAAGGATTTATGCACACACTTCAACATGTATTTTGTTCAGGATGACCACCTGAAGCCCATATGAGCATTAATTTGACTACACAATTCATTCCTATGAAGATACATTCACACTCACAAAACGTGCTCAGCTCGGGCTGAAAATGCATTTAAAGCAATAAAAACTCAAATTGAGTGTCACACCTAAACCAAAGGACTTATGCACACACTTCAACATGTATTTTGTTCAGGATGACCTCCCGAAGCCTATATGAGCATTGATTTGACCATACAACTCATTCCTATGAAGATACATTCAAACTCACAAAACGTGCTCAGCTCGGGCTGAAAATGCATTTAAAGCAATAAAAACTCAAATTGAGTGTCACGCCTAAACCAAAGGACTTATGCACACACTTCAACATGTATTTAGTTCAAGAGGTCATCCTGAAGCCTATATGAGCATTAATTTGACCACATAAATCATTCTTATGAAGATACATTCAAACTCACAAAACGTGCTCAGCTCGGGCTGAAAATGCATTTAAAGTTATAAAAACTCAAATTGAGTGTCACGCCTAAACCAAAGGACTTATGCACACACTTCAACATGTATTTTGTTCAGGATGACCTCCCGAAGCCTATATGAGCATTGATTTGACCACACAACTCATTCCTATGAAGATACATTCAAACTCAAAAAACGTGCTCACCTCGGGCTGAAAATGCATTTAAAGCAATAAAAACTCAAATTGAGTGTCACGCCTAAACCAAAGGACTTATGCACACACTTCAACATGTATTTAGTTCAAGAGTTCATCCTGAAGCCTATATGAGCATTAATTTGACCACATAACTCATTCTTATGAAGATACATTCAAACTCACAAAACATGCTCAGCTCGGGCTGAAAATGCATTTAAAGTTATAAAAACTCAAATTGAGTGTCACGCCTAAACCAAAGTACTTATGCACACACTTCAACATGTATTTAGTTCAAGAGTTCATCCTGAAGCCTAAATGAGCATTAATTTGACCACACAACTCATTCCTATGAAGATACATTCAAACTCACAAAACGTGCTCAGCTCGGGCTGAAAATGCATTTAATGCAATAAAAACTCAAATTGAGTGTCACACCTAAACCAAAGGACTTATGCACACACTTCAACATGTATTTTGTTCAGGATGACCTCCTGAAGCCCATATGAGCATTAATTTGACTACACAATTCATTCCTATGAAGATACATTCACACTCACAAAACGTGCTCAGCTCGGGCTGAAAATGCATTTAAAGCAAGAAAAACTCAAATTGAGTGTCACACCTAAACCAAAGGATTTATGCACACACTTCAACATGTATTTTGTTCAAGATGACCTCCTGAAGCCAAAATGAACATTAAGTTGACCACACAACTCATTCCTATGAAGATACATTCAAACTCACAAAACATGCTCAGCTCGGGCTGAAAATGCATTTAAAGCAATAAAAACTCAAATTGAGTGTCACGCCTAAACCAAAGGACTTATGCACACACTTCAACATATATTTTGTTCAAAATGACCTCCTGAAGCCTAAATGAGCATTCATTTGACCACACAACTCATTCCTATGAAGATACATTCAAACTCACAAAACGTGCTCAGCTCGGGCTGAAATAATTTTAAAGCAATAAAAACTCAAAGTGAGTGTCACGCCTAAACCAAAGAACTTATGCACACACTTCAACATGTATTTAGTTCAGGAGGTCATCCTGAAGCCTATATGAGCATTAATTTGACCACACAACTCATTCCTATGAAGATACATTCAAACTCAAAAAACGTGCTCAGCTCGGGCTGAAAATGCATTTAAAGCAATAAAAACTCAAATTGAGTGTCACGCCTAAGCCAAAGGATTTATGCACACACTTCAACATGTATTTTGTTCAGGATGACCACCTGAAGCCTAAATGAGCATTAATTTGACCACACAACTCATTCCTATGAAGATACATTCAAACTCAAAAAGCGTGCTCAGCTCGGGCTGAAAATGCATTTAATGCAATAAAAACTCAAATTGAGTGTCACACCTAAACCAAAGGACTTATGCACACACCTCAACATGTATTTTGTTCAGGATGACCTCCTGAAGCCCATATGAGCATTAATTTGACTACACAATTCATTCCTATGAAGATACATTCACACTCACAAAACGTGCTCAGCTCGGGCTGAAAATGCATTTAAAGCAATAAAAACTCAAATTGAGTGTCACACCTAAACCAAAGGACTTATGCACACACTTCAACATGTATTTTGTTCAGGATGACCTCCCGAAGCCTATATGAGCATTGATTTGACCATACAACTCATTCCTATGAAGATACATTCAAACTCACAAAACGTGCTCAGCTCGGGCTGAAAATGCATTTAAAGCAATAAAAACTCAAATTGAGTGTCACGCCTAAACCAAAGGA
The DNA here is from genome assembly GCF_054856545.1 of Hippocampus guttulatus. Classification (NCBI taxonomy): domain Eukaryota; kingdom Metazoa; phylum Chordata; class Actinopteri; order Syngnathiformes; family Syngnathidae; genus Hippocampus; species Hippocampus guttulatus. The sequence continues at coordinate 37,640,677 of NC_141261.1, read as the reverse complement.
CTTATGCACACACTTCAACATGTATTTAGTTCAAGAGGTCATCCTGAAGCCTATATGAGCATTAATTTGACCACATAACTCATTCTTATGAAGATACATTCAAACTCACAAAACGTGCTCAGCTCGGGCTGAAAATGCATTTAAAGTTATAAAAACTCAAATTGAGTGTCACGCCTAAACCAAAGGACTTATGCACACACTTCAACATGTATTTTGTTCAGGATGACCTCCTGAAGCCTATATGAGCATTGATTTGACCACACAACTCATTCCTATGAAGATACATTCAAACTCAAAAAACGTGCTCACCTCGGGCTGAAAATGCATTTAAAGCAATAAAACCTCAAATTGAGTGTCACGCCTAAACCAAAGGACTTATGCACACACCTCAACATGTATTTTGTTCAGGATGACCTCCTGAAGCCCATATGAGCATTAATTTGACTACACAATTCATTCCTATGAAGATACATTCACACTCACAAAACGTGCTCAGCTCGGGCTGAAAATGCATTTAAAGCAATAAAAACTCAAATTGAGTGTCACACCTAAACCAAAGGACTTATGCACACACTTCAACATGTATTTTGTTCAGGATGACCTCCCGAAGCCTATATGAGCATTGATTTGACCATACAACTCATTCCTATGAAGATACATTCAAACTCACAAAACGTGCTCAGCTCGGGCTGAAAATGCATTTAAAGCAATAAAAACTCAAATTGAGTGTCACGCCTAAACCAAAGGACTTATGCACACACTTCAACATGTATTTAGTTCAAGAGGTCATCCTGAAGCCTATATGAGCATTAATTTGACCACATAACTCATTCTTATGAAGATACATTCAAACTCACAAAACGTGCTCAGCTCGGGCTGAAAATGCATTTAAAGTTATAAAAACTCAAATTGAGTGTCACTTCTAAACCAAAGGACTTATGCACACACTTCAACATGTATTTTGTTCAGGATGACCTCCCGAAGCCTATATGAGCATTGATTTGACCACACAACTCATTCCTATGAAGATACATTCAAACTCAAAAAACGTGCTCACCTCGGGCTGAAAATGCATTTAAAGCAATAAAAACTCAAATTGAGTGTCACGCCTAAACCAAAGGACTTATGCACACACTTCAACATGTATTTAGTTCAAGAGTTCATCCTGAAGCCTATATGAGCATTAATTTGACCACATAACTCATTCTTATGAAGATACATTCAAACTCACAAAACGTGCTCAGCTCGGGCTGAAAATGCATTTAAAGCAATAAAAACTCAAATTGAGTGTCACGCCTAAACCAAAGTACTTATGCACACACTTCAACATGTATTTAGTTCAGGAGGTCATCCTGAAGCCTATATGAGCATTAATTTGACCACACAACCCATTCCTATCAAGATACATTCAAACTCACAAAACGTGCTCAGCTCGGGCTGAAAATGCATTTAAAGCAATAAAAACTCAAATTGAGTGTCACGCCTAAACCAAAGGACTTATGCACACACTTCAACATGTATTTAGTTCAGGAGGTCATCCTGAAGCCTATATGAGCATTAATTTGACCACACAACTCATTCGTATCAAGATACATTCAAACTCACAAAACGTGGTCAGCTCGGGCAGAAAATGCATTCAAAGCAATAAAACCTCAAATTGAGTGTGACGCCTAAACCAAAGGACTTATGCACACACTTCAACATGTATTTTGTTCAGGATGACCTCCCGAAGCCTATATGAGCATTGATTTGACCATACAACTCATTCCTATGAAGATACATTCAAACTCACAAAACGTGCTCAGCTCGGGCTGAAAATGCATTTAAAGCAATAAAAACTCAAATTGAGTGTCACGCCTAAACCAAAGGACTTATGCACACACTTCAACATGTATTTAGTTCAAGAGGTCATCCTGAAGCCTATATGAGCATTAATTTGACCACACAACTCATTCCTATCAAGATACATTCAAACTCACAAAACGTGCTCAGCTCGGGCTGAAAATGCATTTAAAGCAATAAAAACTCAAATTGAGTGTCACGCCTAAACCAAAGGACTTATGCACACACTTCAACATGTATTTTGTTCAGGATGACCTCCCGAAGCCTATATGAGCATTGATTTGACCATACAACTCATTCCTATGAAGATACATTCAAACTCACAAAACGTGCTCAGCTCGGGCTGAAAATGCATTTAAAGCAATAAAAACTCAAATTGAGTGTCACACCTAAACCAAAGGACTTATGCACACACTTCAACATGTATTTAGTTCAAGAGGTCATCCTGAAGCCTATATCAGCATTAATTTGACCACACAACTCATTCCTATCAAGATACATTCAAACTCACAAAACGTGCTCAGCTCGGGCTGAAAATGCATTCAAAGCAATAAAACCTCAAATTGAGTGTCACGCCAAAACCAAAGGACTTATGCACACACTTCAACATGTATTTTGTTCAGGATGACCTCCTGAAGCCTAAATTAGCATTAATTTGACCACACAACTCATTCCTATGAAGATACATTCAAACTCACAAAACGTGCTCAGCTCGGGCTGAAAATGCATTTAAAGCAATAAAACTCAAATTGAGTGTCACACCTAAACCAAAGGACTTATTCACACACTTAACATGTATTTTGATCAGGATGACCTCCTGAAGCCCATATGAGCATTAATTTGACCACACAACTCATTCGTATCAAGATACATTCAAACTCACAAAACGTGGTCAGCTCGGGCAGAAAATGCATTCAAAGCAATAAAACCTCAAATTGAGTGTGACGCCTAAACCAAAGGACTTATGCACACACTTCAACATGTATTTTGTTCAGGATGACCTCCCGAAGCCTATATGAGCATTGATTTGACCATACAACTCATTCCTATGAAGATACATTCAAAGTCAGAAAGCGCGCTCAGCTCGGGCTGAAAATGCATTTAAAGCAATAAAAACTCAAATTGAGTGTCACGCCTAAACCAAAGGATTATGCACACACTTCAACATGTATTTAGTTCAGGATGACCACCTGAAGCCTAAATGAGCATTAATTTGACCACACAACTCATTCCTATGAAGATACATTCAAACTCACAAAACGTGCTCAGTTCGGGCTGAAAATGCATTTAAAGCAATAAAAACTCAAATTGAGTGTCACACCTAAACCAAAGGACTTATGCACACACTTCAACATGTATTTTGTTCAGGATGACCTCCTGAAGCCCATATGAGCATTAATTTGACTACACAATTCATTCCTATGAAGATACATTCACACTCACAAAACGTGCTCAGCTCGGGCTGAAAATGCATTTAAAGCAAGAAAAACTCAAATTGAGTGTCACACCTAAACCAAAGGATTTATGCACACACTTCAACATGTATTTTGTTCAGGATGACCTCCCGAAGCCTATATGAGCATTGATTTGACCATACAACTCATTCCTATGAAGATACATTCAAACTCACAAAACGTGCTCAGCTCGGGCTGAAAATGCATTTAAAGCAATAAAAACTCAAATTGAGTGTCACGCCTAAACCAAAGGACTTATGCACACACTTCAACATGTATTTAGTTCAAGAGGTCATCCTGAAGCCTATATGAGCATTAATTTGACCACATAACTCATTCTTATGAAGATACATTCAAACTCACAAAACGTGCTCAGCTCGGGCTGAAAATGCATTTAAAGCAATAAAAACTCAAATTGAGTGTCACGCCTAAACCAAAGGACTTATGCACACACTTCAACATGTATTTTGTTCAGGATGACCTCCCGAAGCCTATATGAGCATTGATTTGACCATACAACTCATTCCTATGAAGATACATTCAAACTCACAAAACGTGCTCAGCTCGGGCTGAAAATGCATTTAAAGCAATAAAAACTCAAATTGAGTGTCACACCTAAACCAAAGGACTTATGCACACACTTCAACATGTATTTAGTTCAAGAGGTCATCCTGAAGCCTATATCAGCATTAATTTGACCACACAACTCATTCCTATCAAGATACATTCAAACTCACAAAACGTGCTCAGCTCGGGCTGAAAATGCATTCAAAGCAATAAAACCTCAAATTGAGTGTCACGCCAAAACCAAAGGACTTATGCACACACTTCAACATGTATTTTGTTCAGGATGACCTCCTGAAGCCTAAATTAGCATTAATTTGACCACACAACTCATTCCTATGAAGATACATTCAAACTCACAAAACGTGCTCAGCTCGGGCTGAAAATGCATTTAAAGCAATAAAACTCAAATTGAGTGTCACACCTAAACCAAAGGACTTATTCACACACTTAACATGTATTTTGTTCAGGATGACCTCCTGAAGCCCATATGAGCATTAATTTGACCACACAACTCATTCGTATCAAGATACATTCAAACTCACAAAACGTGGTCAGCTCGGGCAGAAAATGCATTCAAAGCAATAAAACCTCAAATTGAGTGTGACGCCTAAACCAAAGGACTTATGCACACACTTCAACATGTATTTTGTTCAGGATGACCTCCCGAAGCCTATATGAGCATTGATTTGACCATACAACTCATTCCTATGAAGATACATTCAAAGTCAGAAAGCGCGCTCAGCTCGGGCTGAAAATGCATTTAAAGCAATAAAAACTCAAATTGAGTGTCACGCCTAAACCAAAGGATTATGCACACACTTCAACATGTATTTAGTTCAGGATGACCACCTGAAGCCTAAATGAGCATTAATTTGACCACACAACTCATTCCTATGAAGATACATTCAAACTCACAAAACGTGCTCAGTTCGGGCTGAAAATGCATTTAAAGCAATAAAAACTCAAATTGAGTGTCACACCTAAACCAAAGGACTTATGCACACACTTCAACATGTATTTTGTTCAGGATGACCTCCTGAAGCCCATATGAGCATTAATTTGACTACACAATTCATTCCTATGAAGATACATTCACACTCACAAAACGTGCTCAGCTCGGGCTGAAAATGCATTTAAAGCAAGAAAAACTCAAATTGAGTGTCACACCTAAACCAAAGGATTTATGCACACACTTCAACATGTATTTTGTTCAAGATGACCTCCTGAAGCCTAAATGAACATTAAGTTGACCACACAACTCATTCCTATGAAGATACATTCAAACTCACAAAACATGCTCAGCTCGGGCTGAAAATGCATTTAAAGCAATAAAAACTCAAATTGAGTGTCACGCCTAAACCAAAGGACTTATGCACACACTTCAACATATATTTTGTTCAAAATGACCTCCTGAAGCCTAAATGAGCATTCATTTGACCACACAACTCATTCCTATGAAGATACATTCAAACTCACAAAACGTGCTCAGCTCGGGCTGAAATAATTTTAAAGCAATAAAAACTCAAAGTGAGTGTCACGCCTAAACCAAAGAACTTATGCACACACTTCAACATGTATTTAGTTCAGGAGGTCATCCTGAAGCCTATATGAGCATTAATTTGACCACACAACTCATTCCTATGAAGATACATTCAAATTCACAAAACGTCCTCAGCTCGGGCTGAAAATGCATTTAAAGGAATAAAAACTCAAATTGAGTGTCACGCCTAAACCAAAGGACTTATACACACTTCGACATGTATTTTGTTCAGGATGACCTCCCGAAGCCTATATGAGCATTGATTTGACAACACAACTCATTCCCATGAAGATACATTCAAACTCAAAAAACGTGCTCAGCTCGGGCTGAAAATGCATTTAAAGCAATAAAAACTCAAATTGAGTGTCACGCCTAAACCAAAGGATTTATGCACACACTTCAACATGTATTTTGTTCAGGATGACCACCTGAAGCCTAAATGAGCATTAATTTGACCACACAACTCATTCCTATGAAGATACATTCAAACTCAAAAAGCGTGCTCAGCTCGGGCTGAAAATGCATTTAATGCAATAAAAACTCAAATTGAGTGTCACACCTAAACCAAAGGACTTATGCACACACCTCAACATGTATTTTGTTCAGGATGACCTCCTGAAGCCCATATGAGCATTAATTTGACTACACAATTCATTCCTATGAAGATACATTCACACTCACAAAACGTGCTCAGCTCGGGCTGAAAATGCATTTAAAGCAATAAAAACTCAAATTGAGTGTCACACCTAAACCAAAGGACTTATGCACACACTTCAACATGTATTTTGTTCAGGATGACCTCCCGAAGCCTATATGAGCATTGATTTGACCATACAACTCATTCCTATGAAGATACATTCAAACTCACAAAACGTGCTCAGCTCGGGCTGAAAATGCATTTAAAGCAATAAAAACTCAAATTGAGTGTCACGCCTAAACCAAAGGACTTATGCACACACTTCAACATGTATTTAGTTCAAGAGGTCATCCTGAAGCCTATATGAGCATTAATTTGACCACATAAATCATTCTTATGAAGATACATTCAAACTCACAAAACGTGCTCAGCTCGGGCTGAAAATGCATTTAAAGTTATAAAAACTCAAATTGAGTGTCACGCCTAAACCAAAGGACTTCCGCACACACTTCAACATGTATTTTGTTCAGGATGACCTCCCGAAGCCTATATGAGCATTGATTTGACCACACAACTCATTCCTATGAAGATACATTCAAACTCAAAAAACGTGCTCACCTCGGGCTGAAAATGCATTTAAAGCAATAAAAACTCAAATTGAGTGTCACGCCTAAACCAAAGGACTTATGCACACACTTCAACATGTATTTAGTTCAAGAGTTCATCCTGAAGCCTATATGAGCATTAATTTGACCACATAACTCATTCTTATGAAGATACATTCAAACTCACAAAACGTGCTCAGCTCGGGCTGAAAATGCATTTAAAGTTATAAAAACTCAAATTGAGTGTCACGCCTAAACCAAAGTACTTATGCACACACTTCAACATGTATTTAGTTCAAGAGTTCATCCTGAAGCCTAAATGAGCATTAATTTGACCACACAACTCATTCCTATGAAGATACATTCAAACTCACAAAACGTGCTCAGCTCGGGCTGAAAATGCATTTAATGCAATAAAAACTCAAATTGAGTGTCACACCTAAACCAAAGGACTTATGCACACACTTCAACATGTATTTTGTTCAGGATGACCTCCTGAAGCCCATATGAGCATTAATTTGACTACACAATTCATTCCTATGAAGATACATTCACACTCACAAAACGTGCTCAGCTCGGGCTGAAAATGCATTTAAAGCAAGAAAAACTCAAATTGAGTGTCACACCTAAACCAAAGGATTTATGCACACACTTCAACATGTATTTTGTTCAAGATGACCTCCTGAAGCCAAAATGAACATTAAGTTGACCACACAACTCATTCCTATGAAGATACATTCAAACTCACAAAACATGCTCAGCTCGGGCTGAAAATGCATTTAAAGCAATAAAAACTCAAATTGAGTGTCACGCCTAAACCAAAGGACTTATGCACACACTTCAACATATATTTTGTTCAAAATGACCTCCTGAAGCCTAAATGAGCATTCATTTGACCACACAACTCATTCCTATGAAGATACATTCAAACTCACAAAACGTGCTCAGCTCGGGCTGAAATAATTTTAAAGCAATAAAAACTCAAAGTGAGTGTCACGCCTAAACCAAAGAACTTATGCACACACTTCAACATGTATTTAGTTCAGGAGGTCATCCTGAAGCCTATATGAGCATTAATTTGACCACACAACTCATTCCTATGAAGATACATTCAAACTCAAAAAACGTGCTCAGCTCGGGCTGAAAATGCATTTAAAGCAATAAAAACTCAAATTGAGTGTCACGCCTAAGCCAAAGGATTTATGCACACACTTCAACATGTATTTTGTTCAGGATGACCACCTGAAGCCTAAATGAGCATTAATTTGACCACACAACTCATTCCTATGAAGATACATTCAAACTCAAAAAGCGTGCTCAGCTCGGGCTGAAAATGCATTTAATGCAATAAAAACTCAAATTGAGTGTCACACCTAAACCAAAGGACTTATGCACACACCTCAACATGTATTTTGTTCAGGATGACCTCCTGAAGCCCATATGAGCATTAATTTGACTACACAATTCATTCCTATGAAGATACATTCACACTCACAAAACGTGCTCAGCTCGGGCTGAAAATGCATTTAAAGCAATAAAAACTCAAATTGAGTGTCACACCTAAACCAAAGGACTTATGCACACACTTCAACATGTATTTTGTTCAGGATGACCTCCCGAAGCCTATATGAGCATTGATTTGACCATACAACTCATTCCTATGAAGATACATTCAAACTCACAAAACGTGCTCAGCTCGGGCTGAAAATGCATTTAAAGCAATAAAAACTCAAATTGAGTGTCACGCCTAAACCAAAGGACTTATGCACACACTTCAACATGTATTTAGTTCAAGAGGTCATCCTGAAGCCTATATGAGCATTAATTTGACCACATAACTCATTCTTATGAAGATACATTCAAACTCACAAAACGTGCTCAGCTCGGGCTGAAAATGCATTTAAAGTTATAAAAACTCAAATTGAGTGTCACGCCTAAACCAAAGGACTTATGCACACACTTCAACATGTATTTTGTTCAGGATGACCTCCCGAAGCCTATATGAGCATTGATTTGACCACACAACTCATTCCTATGAAGATACATTCAAACTCAAAAAACGTGCTCACCTCGGGCTGAAAATGCATTTAAAGCAATAAAAACTCAAATTGAGTGTCACGCCTAAACCAAAGGACTTATGCACACACCTCAACATGTATTTTGTTCAGGATGACCTCCTGAAGCCCATATGAGCATTAATTTGACTACACAATTCATTCCTATGAAGATACATTCACACTCACAAAACGTGCTCAGCTCGGGCTGAAAATGCATTTAAAGCAATAAAAACTCAAATTGAGTGTCACACCTAAACCAAAGGACTTATGCACACACTTCATGTATTTTGTTCAGGATGACCTCCCGAAGCCTATATGAGCATTGATTTGACCATACAACTCATTCCTATGAAGATACATTCAAACTCACAAAACGTGCTCAGCTCGGGCTGAAAATGCATTTAAAGCAATAAAAACTCAAATTGAGTGTCACGCCTAAACCAAAGGACTTATGCACACACTTCAACATGTATTTAGTTCAAGAGGTCATCCTGAAGCCTATATGAGCATTAATTTGACCACATAACTCATTCTTATGAAGATACATTCAAACTCACAAAACGTGCTCAGCTCGGGCTGAAAATGCATTTAAAGTTATAAAAACTCAAATTGAGTGTCACTTCTAAACCAAAGGACTTATGCACACACTTCAACATGTATTTTGTTCAGGATGACCTCCCGAAGCCTATATGAGCATTGATTTGACCACACAACTCATTCCTATGAAGATACATTCAAACTCAAAAAACGTGCTCACCTCGGGCTGAAAATGCATTTAAAGCAATAAAAACTCAAATTGAGTGTCACGCCTAAACCAAAGGACTTATGCACACACTTCAACATGTATTTAGTTCAAGAGTTCATCCTGAAGCCTATATGAGCATTAATTTGACCACATAACTCATTCTTATGAAGATACATTCAAACTCACAAAACGTGCTCAGCTCGGGCTGAAAATGCATTTAAAGCAATAAAAACTCAAATTGAGTGTCACGCCTAAACCAAAGTACTTATGCACACACTTCAACATGTATTTAGTTCAGGAGGTCATCCTGAAGCCTATATGAGCATTAATTTGACCACACAACCCATTCCTATCAAGATACATTCAAACTCACAAAACGTGCTCAGCTCGGGCTGAAAATGCATTTAAAGCAATAAAAACTCAAATTGAGTGTCACGCCTAAACCAAAGGACTTATGCACACACTTCAACATGTATTTAGTTCAGGAGGTCATCCTGAAGCCTATATGAGCATTAATTTGACCACACAACTCATTCGTATCAAGATACATTCAAACTCACAAAACGTGGTCAGCTCGGGCAGAAAATGCATTCAAAGCAATAAAACCTCAAATTGAGTGTGACGCCTAAACCAAAGGACTTATGCACACACTTCAACATGTATTTTGTTCAGGATGACCTCCCGAAGCCTATATGAGCATTGATTTGACCATACAACTCATTCCTATGAAGATACATTCAAACTCACAAAACGTGCTCAGCTCGGGCTGAAAATGCATTTAAAGCAATAAAAACTCAAATTGAGTGTCACGCCTAAACCAAAGGACTTATGCACACACTTCAACATGTATTTAGTTCAAGAGGTCATCCTGAAGCCTATATGAGCATTAATTTGACCACACAACTCATTCCTATCAAGATACATTCAAACTCACAAAACGTGCTCAGCTCGGGCTGAAAATGCATTTAAAGCAATAAAAACTCAAATTGAGTGTCACGCCTAAACCAAAGGACTTATGCACACACTTCAACATGTATTTAGTTCAGGAGGTCATCCTGAAGCCTATATGAGCATTAATTTGACCACACAACTCATTCGTATCAAGATACATTCAAACTCACAAAACGTGGTCAGCTCGGGCAGAAAATGCATTCAAAGCAGTAAAACCTCAAATTGAGTGTGACGCCTAAACCAAAGGACTTATGCACACACTTCAACATGTATTTTGTTCAGGATGACCTCCCGAAGCCTATATGAGCATTGATTTGACCATACAACTCATTCCTATGAAGATACATTCAAACTCACAAAACGTGCTCAGCTCGGGCTGAAAATGCATTTAAAGCAATAAAAACTCAAATTGAGTGTCACGCCTAAACCAAAGGACTTATGCACACACTTCAACATGTATTTTGTTCAAGATGACCTCCTGAAGCCTAAATGAACATTAAGTTGACCACACAACTCAATCCTATGAAGATACATTCAAACTCACAAAACATACTCAGCTCGGGCTGAAAATGCATTTAAAGCAATAAAAACTCAAATTGAGTTTCACGCCTAAACCAAAGGACTTATGCACACACTTCAACATGTATTTAGTTCAAGAGGTCATCCTGAAGCCTATATGAGCATTAATTTGACCACACAACTCATTCCTATCAAGATACATTCAAACTCACAAAACGTGCTCAGCTCGGGCTGAAAATGCATTTAAAGCAATAAAAACTCAAATTGAGTGTCACGCCTAAACCAAAGGACTTATGCACACACTTCAACATGTATTTTGTTCAGGATGACCTCCCGAAGCCTATATGAGCATTGATTTGACCATACAACTCATTCCTATGAAGATACATTCAAACTCACAAAACGTGCTCAGCTCGGGCTGAAAATGCATTTAAAGCAATAAAAACTCAAATTGAGTGTCACACCTAAACCAAAGGACTTATGCACACACTTCAACATGTATTTAGTTCAAGAGGTCATCCTGAAGCCTATATCAGCTTTAATTTGACCACACAACTCATTCCTATCAAGATACATTCAAACTCACAAAACGTGCTCAGCTCGGGCTGAAAATGCATTCAAAGCAATAAAACCTCAAATTGAGTGTCACGCCAAAACCAAAGGACTTATGCACACACTTCAACATGTATTTTGTTCAGGATGACCTCCTGAAGCCTAAATTAGCATTAATTTGACCACACAACTCATTCCTATGAAGATACATTCAAACTCACAAAACGTGCTCAGCTCGGGCTGAAAATGCATTTAAAGCAATAAAACTCAAATTGAGTGTCACACCTAAACCAAAGGACTTATTCACACACTTAACATGTATTTTGTTCAGGATGACCTCCTGAAGCCCATATGAGCATTAATTTGACCACACAACTCATTCGTATCAAGATACATTCAAACTCACAAAACGTGGTCAGCTCGGGCAGAAAATGCATTCAAAGCAATAAAACCTCAAATTGAGTGTGACGCCTAAACCAAAGGACTTATGCACACACTTCAACATGTATTTTGTTCAGGATGACCTCCCGAAGCCTATATGAGCATTGATTTGACCATACAACTCATTCCTATGAAGATACATTCAAAGTCAGAAAGCGCGCTCAGCTCGGGCTGAAAATGCATTTAAAGCAATAAAAACTCAAATTGAGTGTCACGCCTAAACCAAAGGATTATGCACACACTTCAACATGTATTTAGTTCAGGATGACCACCTGAAGCCTAAATGAGCATTAATTTGACCACACAACTCATTCCTATGAAGATACATTCAAACTCACAAAACGTGCTCAGTTCGGGCTGAAAATGCATTTAAAGCAATAAAAACTCAAATTGAGTGTCACACCTAAACCAAAGGACTTATGCACACACTTCAACATGTATTTTGTTCAGGATGACCTCCTGAAGCCCATATGAGCATTAATTTGACTACACAATTCATTCCTATGAAGATACATTCACACTCACAAAACGTGCTCAGCTCGGGCTGAAAATGCATTTAAAGCAAGAAAAACTCAAATTGAGTGTCACACCTAAACCAAAGGATTTATGCACACACTTCAACATGTATTTTGTTCAAGATGACCTCCTGAAGCCTAAATGAACATTAAGTTGACCACACAACTCATTCCTATGAAGATACATTCAAACTCACAAAACATGCTCAGCTCGGGCTGAAAATGCATTTAAAGCAATAAAAACTCAAATTGAGTGTCACGCCTAAACCAAAGGACTTATGCACACACTTCAACATGTATTTAGTTCAAGAGGTCATCCTGAAGCCTATATGAGCATTAATTTGACCACACAACTCATTCCTATCAAGATACATTCAAACTCACAAAACGTGCTCAGCTCGGGCTGAAAATGCATTTAAAGCAATAAAAACTCAAATTGAGTGTCACGCCTAAACCAAAGGACTTATGCACACACTTCAACATGTATTTTGTTCAGGATGACCTCCCGAAGCCTATATGAGCATTGATTTGACCATACAACTCATTCCTATGAAGATACATTCAAACTCACAAAACGTGCTCAGCTCGGGCTGAAAATGCATTTAAAGCAATAAAAACTCAAATTGAGTGTCACACCTAAACCAAAGGACTTATGCACACACTTCAACATGTATTTAGTTCAAGAGGTCATCCTGAAGCCTATATCAGCATTAATTTGACCACACAACTCATTCCTATCAAGATACATTCAAACTCACAAAACGTGCTCAGCTCGGGCTGAAAATGCATTCAAAGCAATAAAACCTCAAATTGAGTGTCACGCCAAAACCAAAGGACTTATGCACACACTTCAACATGTATTTTGTTCAGGATGACCTCCTGAAGCCTAAATTAGCATTAATTTGACCACACAACTCATTCCTATGAAGATACATTCAAACTCACAAAACGTGCTCAGCTCGGGCTGAAAATGCATTTAAAGCAATAAAACTCAAATTGAGTGTCACACCTAAACCAAAGGACTTATTCACACACTTAACATGTATTTTGTTCAGGATGACCTCCTGAAGCCCATATGAGCATTAATTTGACCACACAACTCATTCGTATCAAGATACATTCAAACTCACAAAACGTGGTCAGCTCGGGCAGAAAATGCATTCAAAGCAATAAAACCTCAAATTGAGTGTGACGCCTAAACCAAAGGACTTATGCACACACTTCAACATGTATTTTGTTCAGGATGACCTCCCGAAGCCTATATGAGCATTGATTTGACCATACAACTCATTCCTATGAAGATACATTCAAAGTCAGAAAGCGCGCTCAGCTCAGGCTGAAAATGCATTTAAAGCAATAAAAACTCAAATTGAGTGTCACGCCTAAACCAAAGGATTATGCACACACTTCAACATGTATTTAGTTCAGGATGACCACCTGAAGCCTAAATGAGCATTAATTTGACCACACAACTCATTCCTATGAAGATACATTCAAACTCACAAAACGTGCTCAGTTCGGGCTGAAAATGCATTTAAAGCAATAAAAACTCAAATTGAGTGTCACACCTAAACCAAAGGACTTATGGACACACTTCAACATGTATTTTGTTCAGGATGACCTCCTGAAGCCCATATGAGCATTAATTTGACTACACAATTCATTCCTATGAAGATACATTCACACTCACAAAACGTGCTCAGCTCGGGCTGAAAATGCATTTAAAGCAAGAAAAACTCAAATTGAGTGTCACACCTAAACCAAAGGATTTATGCACACACTTCAACATGTATTTTGTTCAAGATGACCTCCTGAAGCCTAAATGAACATTAAGTTGACCACACAACTCATTCCTATGAAGATACATTCAAACTCACAAAACATGCTCAGCTCGGGCTGAAAATGCATTTAAAGCAATAAAAACTCAAATTGAGTGTCACGCCTAAACCAAAGGACTTATGCACACACTTCAACATATATTTTGTTCAAAATGACCTCCTGAAGCCTAAATGAGCATTCATTTGACCACACAACTCATTCCTATGAAGATACATTCAAACTCACAAAACGTGCTCAGCTCGGGCTGAAATAATTTTAAAGCAATAAAAACTCAAAGTGAGTGTCACGCCTAAACCAAAGAACTTATGCACACACTTCAACATGTATTTAGTTCAGGAGGTCATCCTGAAGCCTATATGAGCATTAATTTGACCACACAACTCATTCCTATGAAGATACATTCAAATTCACAAAACGTCCTCAGCTCGGGCTGAAAATGCATTTAAAGGAATAAAAACTCAAATTGAGTGTCACGCCTAAACCAAAGGACTTATACACACTTCGACATGTATTTTGTTCAGGATGACCTCCCGAAGCCTATATGAGCATTGATTTGACAACACAACTCATTCCCATGAAGATACATTCAAACTCAAAAAACGTGCTCAGCTCGGGCTGAAAATGCATTTAAAGCAATAAAAACTCAAATTGAGTGTCACGCCTAAACCAAAGGATTTATGCACACACTTCAACATGTATTTTGTTCAGGATGACCACCTGAAGCCTAAATGAGCATTAATTTGACCACACAACTCATTCCTATGAAGATACATTCAAACTCAAAAAGCGTGCTCAGCTCGGGCTGAAAATGCATTTAATGCAATAAAAACTCAAATTGAGTGTCACACCTAAACCAAAGGACTTATGCACACACCTCAACATGTATTTTGTTCAGGATGACCTCCTGAAGCCCATATGAGCATTAATTTGACTACACAATTCATTCCTATGAAGATACATTCACACTCACAAAACGTGCTCAGCTCGGGCTGAAAATGCTTTTAAAGCAATAAAAACTCAAATTGAGTGTCACGCCTAAACCAAAGGACTTATGCACACACTTCAACATGTATTTAGTTCAAGAGGTCATCCTGAAGCCTATATGAGCATTAATTTGACCACATAAATCATTCTTATGAAGATACATTCAAACTCACAAAACGTGCTCAGCTCGGGCTGAAAATGCATTTAAAGTTATAAAAACTCAAATTGAGTGTCACGCCTAAACCAAAGGACTTATGCACACACTTCAACATGTATTTTGTTCAGGATGACCTCCCGAAGCCTATATGAGCATTGATTTGACCACACAACTCATTCCTATGAAGATACATTCAAACTCAAAAAACGTGCTCACCTCGGGCTGAAAATGCATTTAAAGCAATAAAAACTCAAATTGAGTGTCACGCCTAAACCAAAGGACTTATGCACACACTTCAACATGTATTTAGTTCAAGAGTTCATCCTGAAGCCTATATGAGCATTAATTTGACCACATAACTCATTCTTATGAAGATACATTCAAACTCACAAAACGTGCTCAGCTCGGGCTGAAAATGCATTTAAAGCAATAAAAACTCAAATTGAGTGTCACGCCTAAACCAAAGGACTTATGCACACACTTCAACATGTATTTAGTTCAAGAGGTCATCCTGAAGCCTATATGAGCATTAATTTGACCACATAAATCATTCTTATGAAGATACATTCAAACTCACAAAACGTGCTCAGCTCGGGCTGAAAATGCATTTAAAGTTATAAAAACTCAAATTGAGTGTCACGCCTAAACCAAAGGACTTATGCACACACTTCAACATGTATTTTGTTCAGGATGACCTCCCGAAGCCTATATGAGCATTGATTTGACCACACAACTCATTCCTATGAAGATACATTCAAACTCAAAAAACGTGCTCACCTCGGGCTGAAAATGCATTTAAAGCAATAAAAACTCAAATTGAGTGTCACGCCTAAACCAAAGGACTTATGCACACACTTCAACATGTATTTAGTTCAAGAGTTCATCCTGAAGCCTATATGAGCATTAATTTGACCACATAACTCATTCTTATGAAGATACATTCAAACTCACAAAACGTGCTCAGCTCGGGCTGAAAATGCATTTAAAGTTATAAAAACTCAAATTGAGTGTCACGCCTAAACCAAAGTACTTATGCACACACTTCAACATGTATTTAGTTCAAGAGTTCATCCTGAAGCCTAAATGAGCATTAATTTGACCACACAACTCATTCCTATGAAGATACATTCAAACTCACAAAACGTGCTCAGCTCGGGCTGAAAATGCATTTAATGCAATAAAAACTCAAATTGAGTGTCACACCTAAACCAAAGGACTTATGCACACACTTCAACATGTATTTTGTTCAGGATGACCTCCTGAAGCCCATATGAGCATTAATTTGACTACACAATTCATTCCTATGAAGATACATTCACACTCACAAAACGTGCTCAGCTCGGGCTGAAAATGCATTTAAAGCAAGAAAAACTCAAATTGAGTGTCACACCTAAACCAAAGGATTTATGCACACACTTCAACATGTATTTTGTTCAAGATGACCTCCTGAAGCCAAAATGAACATTAAGTTGACCACACAACTCATTCCTATGAAGATACATTCAAACTCACAAAACATGCTCAGCTCGGGCTGAAAATGCATTTAAAGCAATAAAAACTCAAATTGAGTGTCACGCCTAAACCAAAGGACTTATGCACACACTTCAACATATATTTTGTTCAAAATGACCTCCTGAAGCCTAAATGAGCATTCATTTGACCACACAACTCATTCCTATGAAGATACATTCAAACTCACAAAACGTGCTCAGCTCGGGCTGACATAATTTTAAAGCAATAAAAACTCAAAGTGAGTGTCACGCCTAAACCAAAGAACTTATGCACACACTTCAACATGTATTTAGTTCAGGAGGTCATCCTGAAGCCTATATGAGCATTAATTTGACCACACAACTCATTCCTATGAAGATACATTCAAACTCAAAAAACGTGCTCAGCTCGGGCTGAAAATGCATTTAAAGCAATAAAAACTCAAATTGAGTGTCACGCCTAAGCCAAAGGATTTATGCACACACTTCAACATGTATTTTGTTCAGGATGACCACCTGAAGCCTAAATGAGCATTAATTTGACCACACAACTCATTCCTATGAAGATACATTCAAACTCAAAAAGCGTGCTCAGCTCGGGCTGAAAATGCATTTAATGCAATAAAAACTCAAATTGAGTGTCACACCTAAACCAAAGGACTTATGCACACACCTCAACATGTATTTTGTTCAGGATGACCTCCTGAAGCCCATATGAGCATTAATTTGACTACACAATTCATTCCTATGAAGATACATTCACACTCACAAAACGTGCTCAGCTCGGGCTGAAAATGCATTTAAAGCAATAAAAACTCAAATTGAGTGTCACACCTAAACCAAAGGACTTATGCACACACTTCAACATGTATTTTGTTCAGGATGACCTCCCGAAGCCTATATGAGCATTGATTTGACCATACAACTCATTCCTATGAAGATACATTCAAACTCACAAAACGTGCTCAGCTCGGGCTGAAAATGCATTTAAAGCAATAAAAACTCAAATTGAGTGTCACGCCTAAACCAAAGGACTTATGCACACACTTCAACATGTATTTAGTTCAAGAGGTCATCCTGAAGCCTATATGAGCATTAATTTGACCACATAACTCATTCTTATGAAGATACATTCAAACTCACAAAACGTGCTCAGCTCGGGCTGAAAATGCATTTAAAGTTATAAAAACTCAAATTGAGTGTCACGCCTAAACCAAAGGACTTATGCACACACTTCAACATGTATTTTGTTCAGGATGACCTCCCGAAGCCTATATGAGCATTGATTTGACCACACAACTCATTCCTATGAAGATACATTCAAACTCAAAAAACGTGCTCACCTCGGGCTGAAAATGCATTTAAAGCAATAAAAACTCAAATTGAGTGTCACGCCTAAACCAAAGGACTTATGCACACACCTCAACATGTATTTTGTTCAGGATGACCTCCTGAAGCCCATATGAGCATTAATTTGACTACACAATTCATTCCTATGAAGATACATTCACACTCACAAAACGTGCTCAGCTCGGGCTGAAAATGCATTTAAAGCAATAAAAACTCAAATTGAGTGTCACACCTAAACCAAAGGACTTATGCACACACTTCAACATGTATTTTGTTCAGGATGACCTCCCGAAGCCTATATGAGCATTGATTTGACCATACAACTCATTCCTATGAAGATACATTCAAACTCACAAAACGTGCTCAGCTCGGGCTGAAAATGCATTTAAAGCAATAAAAACTCAAATTGAGTGTCACGCCTAAACCAAAGGACTTATGCACACACTTCAACATGTATTTAGTTCAAGAGGTCATCCTGAAGCCTATATGAGCATTAATTTGACCACATAACTCATTCTTATGAAGATACATTCAAACTCACAAAACGTGCTCAGCTCGGGCTGAAAATGCATTTAAAGTTATAAAAACTCAAATTGAGTGTCACTTCTATACCAAAGGACTTATGCACACACTTCAACATGTATTTTGTTCAGGATGACCTCCCGAAGCCTATATGAGCATTGATTTGACCACACAACTCATTCCTATGAAGATACATTCAAACTCAAAAAACGTGCTCACCTCGGGCTGAAAATGCATTTAAAGCAATAAAAACTCAAATTGAGTGTCACGCCTAAACCAAAGGACTTATGCACACACTTCAACATGTATTTAGTTCAAGAGTTCATCCTGAAGCCTATATGAGCATTAATTTGACCACATAACTCATTCTTATGAAGATACATTCAAACTCACAAAACGTGCTCAGCTCGGGCTGAAAATGCATTTAAAGCAATAAAAACTCAAATTGAGTGTCACGCCTAAACCAAAGTACTTATGCACACACTTCAACATGTATTTAGTTCAGGAGGTCATCCTGAAGCCTATATGAGCATTAATTTGACCACACAACCCATTCCTATCAAGATACATTCAAACTCACAAAACGTGCTCAGCTCGGGCTGAAAATGCATTTAAAGCAATAAAACCTCAAATTGAGTGTGACGCCTAAACCAAAGGACTTATGCACACACTTCAACATGTATTTTGTTCAGGATGACCTCCCGAAGCCTATATGAGCATTGATTTGACCATACAACTCATTCCTATGAAGATACATTCAAACTCACAAAACGTGCTCAGCTCGGGCTGAAAATGCATTTAAAGCAATAAAAACTCAAATTGAGTGTCACGCCTAAACCAAAGGACTTATGCACACACTTCAACATGTATTTAGTTCAAGAGGTCATCCTGAAGCCTATATGAGCATTAATTTGACCACACAACTCATTCCTATCAAGATACATTCAAACTCACAAAACGTGCTCAGCTCGGGCTGAAAATGCATTTAAAGCAATAAAAACTCAAATTGAGTGTCACGCCTAAACCAAAGGACTTATGCACACACTTCAACATGTATTTAGTTCAGGAGGTCATCCTGAAGCCTATATGAGCATTAATTTGACCACACAACTCATTCGTATCAAGATACATTCAAACTCACAAAACGTGGTCAGCTCGGGCAGAAAATGCATTCAAAGCAATAAAACCTCAAATTGAGTGTGACGCCTAAACCAAAGGACTTATGCACACACTTCAACATGTATTTTGTTCAGGATGACCTCCCGAAGCCTATATGAGCATTGATTTGACCATACAACTCATTCCTATGAAGATACATTCAAACTCACAAAACGTGCTCAGCTCGGGCTGAAAATGCATTTAAAGCAATAAAAACTCAAATTGAGTGTCACGCCTAAACCAAAGGACTTATGCACACACTTCAACATGTATTTAGTTCAAGAGGTCATCCTGAAGCCTATATCAGCATTAATTTGACCACACAACTCATTCCTATCAAGATACATTCAAACTCACAAAACGTGCTCAGCTCGGGCTGAAAATGCATTCAAAGCAATAAAACCTCAAATTGAGTGTCACGCCAAAACCAAAGGACTTATGCACACACTTCAACATGTATTTTGTTCAGGATGACCTCCTGAAGCCTAAATCAGCATTAATTTGACCACACAACTCATTCCTATGAAGATACATTCAAACTCACAAAACGTGCTCAGCTCGGGCTGAAAATGCATTTAAAGCAATAAAACTCAAATTGAGTGTCACACCTAAACCAAAGGACTTATTCACACACTTAACATGTATTTTGTTCAGGATGACCTCCTGAAGCCCATATGAGCATTAATTTGACCACACAACTCATTCGTATCAAGATACATTCAAACTCACAAAACGTGGTCAGCTCGGGCAGAAAATGCATTCAAAGCAATAAAAACTCAAATTGAGTGTGACGCCTAAACCAAAGGATTATGCACACACTTCAACATGTATTTTGTTCAGGATGACCACCTGAAGCCTAAATGAGCATTAATTTGACCACACAACTCATTCCTATGAAGATACATTCAAACTCACAAAACGTGCTCAGTTCGGGCTGAAAATGCATTTAAAGCAATAAAAACTCAAATTGAGTGTCACACCTAAACCAAAGGACTTATGCACACACTTCAACATGTATTTTGTTCAGGATGACCTCCTGAAGCCCATATGAGCATTAATTTGACTACACAATTCATTCCTATGAAGATACATTCACACTCACAAAACGCGCTCAGCTCGGGCTGAAAAAGCATTTAAAGCAATAAAAACTCAAATTGAGTGTCACACCTAAACCAAAGGACTAATGCACACACTTCAACATGTATTTTGTTCAAGATGACCTCCTGAAGCCTAAATGAACATTAAGTTGACCACACAACTCAATCCTATGAAGATACATTCAAACTCACAAAACGTGCTCAGCGAGGGCTGAAATAATTTTAAAGCAATAAAAACTCAAATTGAGTGTCACGCCTAAACCAAAGGATTATGCACACACTTCAACATGTATTTAGTTCAGGATGACCACCTGAAGCCTAAATGAGCATTAATTTGACCACACAACTCATTCCTATGAAGACACATTCAAACTCACAAAACGTGCTCAGCTCGGGCTGAAAATGCATTTCAAGGAATAAAAACTCAAATTGAGTGTCACGCCTAAACCAAAGGACTTATGCACACCCTTCGACATGTATTTTGTTCAGGATGACCACCTGAAGCCTAAATGAGCATTAATTTGACCACACAACTCATTCCTATGAAGATACATTCAAACTCAAAAAACGTGCTCAGCTCGGGCTGAAAATGCATTTAATGCAATAAAAACTCAAATTGAGTGTCACACCTAAACCAAAGGACTTATGCACACACTTCAACATGTATTTTGTTCAGGATGACCTCCTGAAGCCCATATGAGCATTAATTTGACTACACAATTCATTCCTATGAAGATACATTCACACTCACAAAACGTGCTCAGCTCGGGCTGAAAATGCATTTAAAGCAATAAAAACTCAAATTGAGTGTCACACCTAAACCAAAGGACTTATGCACACACTTCAACATGTATTTAGTTCAAGAGGTCATCCTGAAGCCTATATGAGCATTAATTTGAGCACATAACTCATTCTTATGAAGATACATTCAAACTCACAAAACGTGCTCAGCTCGGGCTGAAAATGCATTTAAAGTTATAAAAACTCAAATTGAGTGTCACGCCTAAACCAAAGGACTTATGCACACACTTCAACATGTATTTACTTCAGGAGGTCATCCTGAAGCCTATATGAGCATTAATTTGACCACACAACTCATTCCTATGAAGATACATTCAAACTCACAAAACGTGCTCAGCTCGGGCTGAAAATGCATTTAAAGCAATAAAAACTCAAATTGAGTGTCACGCCTAAACCAAAGGACTTATGCACACACTTCAACATGTATTTTGTTCAGGAGGTCATCCTGAAGCCTATATGAGCATTAATTTGACCACACAACTCATTCGTATCAAGATACATTCAAACTCACAAAACGTGCTCAGCTCGGGCTGAAAATGCATTCAAAGCAATAAAACCTCAAATTGAGTGTCACGCCTAAACCAAAGGACTTATGCACACACTTCAACATGAATTTTGTTCAGGATGACCTCCTGAAGTCCATATGAGAATTAATTTGACCAGACAACTCATTCCTATGAAGATACATTCAAAGTCAGAAAGCGCGCTCAGCTCGGGCTGAAAATGCATTTAAAGCAATAAAAACTCAAATTGAGTGTCACGCCCAAACCAAAGGACTTATGCACACACTTCAACATGTACTTAGTTCAGGATGTCCTCCTGAAGCCTAAATGAGCATTAATTTGACCACACAGCTCATTCCTATGAAGACACATTCAAACTCACAAAACGTGCTCAGCTCGGGCTGAAAATGCATTTAATGCAATAAAAACTCAAATTGAGTGTCACACCTAAACCAAAGGACTTATGCACACACTTCAACATGTATTTTGTTCAGGATGACCTCCTGAAGCCCATATGAGCATTAATTTGACTACACAATTCATTCCTATGAAGATACATTCACACTCACAAAACGTGCTCAGCTCGGGCTGAAAATGCATTTAAAGCAATAAAAACTCAAATTGAGTGTCACACCTAAACCAAAGGATTTATGCACACACTTCATGTATTTTGTTCAAGATGACCTCCTGAAGCCTAAATGAACATTAAGTTGACCACACAACTCATTCCTATGAAGATACATTCAAACTCACAAAACATGCTCAGCTCGGGCTGAAAATGCATTTAAAGCAATAAAAACTCAAATTGAGTGTCACGCATAAACCAAAGGACTTATGCACACACTTCAACATATATTTTGTTCAAGATGACCTCCTGAAGCCTAAATGAGCATTCATTTGACCACACAACTCATTCCTATGAAGATACATTCAAACTCACAAAACGTGCTCAGCTCGGGCTGAAATAATTTTAAAGCAATAAAAACTCAAAGTGAGTGTCACGCCTAAACCAAAGAACTTATGCACACACTTCAACATGTATTTTGTTCAGGATGACCACCTGAAGCCTAAATGAGCATTAATTTGACCACAAAACTCATTCCTATGAAGATACATTCAAACTCACAACACGTGCTCAGCTCGGGCTGAAAATGCATTCAAAGCAATAAAACCTCAAATTGAGTGTCACGCCTAAACCAAAGGACTTATGCACACACTTCAACATGTATTTTGTTCAGGATGACCTCCTGAAGCCCATATGAGCATTAATTTGACTACACAACTCATTCCTATGAAGATACATTCAAACTTACAAAACGTGCTCAGCTCGGGCTGAAAATGCATTTAAAGCAATAAAAACTCAAATTGAGTGTCACGCCTAAACCAAAGGACTTATGCACACACTTCAACATGTATTTAGTTCAGGATGACCACCTGAAGCCTAAATGAGCATTAATTTGACCACACAACTCATTCCTATGAAGATACATTCAAACTCACAAAACGTGCTCAGCTCGGGCTGAAAATGCATTTAAAGCAATAAAACTCAAATTGAGTGTCACACCTAAACCAAAGGACTTATTCACACACTTAACATGTATTTTGTTCAGGATGACCTCCTGAAGCCCATATGAGCATTAATTTGACCACACAACTCATTCCTATGAAGATACATTCAAAGTCAGAAAGCGCGCTCAGCTCGGGCTGAAAATGCATTTAAAGCAATAAAAACTCAAATTGAGTATCACGCCTAAACCAAAGGATTATGCACACACTTCAACATGTATTTAGTTCAGGATGACCACCTGAAGCCTAAATGAGCATTAATTTGACCAGACAACTCATTCCTATGAAGATACATTCAAAGTCAGAAAGCGCGCTCAGCTCGGGCTGAAAATGCATTTAAAGCAATAAAAACTCAAATTGAGTGTCACGCCCAAACCAAAGGACTTATGCACACACTTCAACATGTACTTAGTTCAGGATGTCCTCCTGAAGCCTAAATGAGCATTAATTTGACCACACAACTCATTCCTATGAAGATACATTCAAACTCACAAAACTTGCTCAGTTCGGGCTGAAAATGCATTCAAAGCAATAAAACCTCAAATTGAGTGTGACGCCTAAACCAAAGGACTTATGCACACACTTCAACATGTATTTTGTTCAGGATGACCTCCCGAAGCCTATATGAGCATTGATTTGACCACACAACTCATTCCTATGAAGATACATTCAAACTCAAAAAACGTGCTCACCTCGGGCTGAAAATGCATTTAAAGCAATAAAAACTCAAATTGAGTGTCACGCCTAAACCAAAGGACTTATGCACACACTTCAACATGTATTTAGTTCAAGAGTTCATCCTGAAGCCTATATGAGCATTAATTTGACCACATAACTCATTCTTATGAAGATACATTCAAACTCACAAAACGTGCTCAGCTCGGGCTGAAAATGCATTTAAAGTTATAAAAACTCAAATTGAGTGTCACGCCTAAACCAAAGTACTTATGCACACACTTCAACATGTATTTAGTTCAGGAGGTCATCCTGAAGCCTATATGAGCATTAATTTGACCACACAACCCATTCCTATCAAGATACATTCAAACTCACAAAACGTGCTCAGCTCGGGCTGAAAATGCATTTAAAGCAATAAAAACTCAAATTGAGTGTCACGCCTAAACCAAAGGACTTATGCACACACTTCAACATGTATTTAGTTCAGGAGGTCATCCTGAAGCCTATATGAGCATTAATTTGACCACACAACTCATTCGTATCAAGATACATTCAAACTCACAAAACGTGCTCAGCTCGGGCAGAAAATGCATTCAAAGCAATAAAACCTCAAATTGAGTGTGACGCCTAAACCAAAGACTTATGCACACACTTCAACATGTATTTTGTTCAGGATGACCTCCCAAAGCCTATATGAGCATTGATTTGACCATACAACTCATTCCTATGAAGATACATTCAAACTCACAAAACGTGCTCAGCTCGGGCTGAAAATGCATTTAAAGCAATAAAAACTCAAATTGAGTGTCACGCCTAAACCAAAGGACTTATGCACACACTTCAACATGTATTTAGTTCAAGAGGTCATCCTGAAGCCTATATGAGCATTAATTTGACCACACAACTCATTCCTATCAAGATACATTCAAACTCACAAAACGTGCTCAGCTCGGGCTGAAAATGCATTTAAAGCAATAAAAACTCAAATTGAGTGTCACGCCTAAACCAAAGGACTTATGCACACACTTCAACATGTATTTAGTTCAGGAGGTCATCCTGAAGCCTATATGAGCATTAATTTGACCACACAACTCATTCGTATCAAGATACATTCAAACTCACAAAACGTGGTCAGCTCGGGCAGAAAATGCATTCAAAGCAATAAAACCTCAAATTGAGTGTGACGCCTAAACCAAAGGACTTATGCACACACTTCAACATGTATTTTGTTCAGGATGACCTCCCGAAGCCTATATGAGCATTGATTTGACCATACAACTCATTCCTATGAAGATACATTCAAACTCACAAAACGTGCTCAGCTCGGGCTGAAAATGCATTTAAAGCAATAAAAACTCAAATTGAGTGTCACGCCAAAACCAAAGGACTTATGCACACATTCAACATGTATTTTGTTCAGGATGACCTCCTGAAGCCTATATGAGCATTAATTTGACCACATAACTCATTCTTATGAAGATACATTCAAACTCACAAAACGTGCTCAGCTCGGGCTGAAAATGCATTTAAAGTTATAAAAACTCAAATTGAGTGTCACGCCTAAACCAAAGGACTTATGCACACACTTCAACATGTATTTTGTTCAGGATGACCTCCCGAAGCCTATATGAGCATTGATTTGACCACACAACTCATTCCTATGAAGATACATTCAAACTCAAAAAACGTGCTCACCTCGGGCTGAAAATGCATTTAAAGCAATAAAAACTCAAATTGAGTGTCACGCCTAAACCAAAGGACTTATGCACACACTTCAACATGTATTTAGTTCAAGAGTTCATCCTGAAGCCTATATGAGCATTAATTTGACCACATAACTCATTCTTATGAAGATACATTCAAACTCACAAAACGTGCTCAGCTCGGGCTGAAAATGCATTTAAAGTTATAAAAACTCAAATTGAGTGTCACGCCTAAACCAAAGGACTTATGCACACACATCAACATGTATTTAGTTCAGGATGACCACCTGAAGCCTAAATGAGCATTAATTTGACCACACAACTCATTCCTATGAAGATACATTCAAACTCACAAAACGTGCTCAGCTCGGGCTGAAAATGCATTTAAAGCAATAAAAACTCAAATTGAGTGTCACGCCTAAACCAAAGGACTTATGCACACACTTCAACATGTATTTAGTTCAGGAGGTCATCCTGAAGCCTATATGAGCATTAATTTGACCACACAACTCATTCGTATCAAGATACATTCAAACTCACAAAACGTGCTCAGCTCGGGCAGAAAATGCATTCAAAGCAATAAAACCTCAAATTGAGTGTGACGCCTAAACCAAAGACTTATGCACACACTTCAACATGTATTTTGTTCAGGATGACCTCCCGAAGCCTATATGAGCATTGATTTGACCATACAACTCATTCCT
Source organism: Hippocampus guttulatus (assembly GCF_054856545.1). Taxonomy (NCBI): domain Eukaryota; kingdom Metazoa; phylum Chordata; class Actinopteri; order Syngnathiformes; family Syngnathidae; genus Hippocampus; species Hippocampus guttulatus. The sequence continues at coordinate 37,613,700 of NC_141261.1, read as the reverse complement.
ATGAAGATACATTCAAACTCACAAAACGTGCTCAGCTCGGGCTGAAAATGCATTTAAAGCAATAAAAACTCAAATTGAGTGTCACGCCTAAACCAAAGGACTTATGCACACACTTCAACATGTATTTAGTTCAGGAGGTCATCCTGAAGCCTATATGAGCATTAATTTGACCACACAACTCATTCGTATCAAGATACATTCAAACTCACCAAACGTGGTCAGCTCGGGCAGAAAATGCATTCAAAGCAATAAAACCTCAAATTGAGTGTGACGCCTAAACCAAAGGACTTATGCACACACTTCAACATGTATTTTGTTCAGGATGACCTCCCGAAGCCTATATGAGCATTGATTTGACCATACAACTCATTCCTATGAAGATACATTCAAACTCACAAAACGTGCTCAGCTCGGGCTGAAAATGCATTTAAAGCAATAAAAACTCAAATTGAGTGTCACGCCTAAACCAAAGGACTTATGCACACACTTCAACATGTATTTAGTTCAAGAGGTCATCCTGAAGCCTATATCAGCATTAATTTGACCACACAACTCATTCCTATCAAGATACATTCAAACTCACAAAACGTGCTCAGCTCGGGCTGAAAATGCATTCAAAGCAATAAAACCTCAAATTGAGTGTCACGCCAAAACCAAAGGACTTATGCACACACTTCAACATGTATTTTGTTCAGGATGACCTCCTGAAGCCTAAATTAGCATTAATTTGACCACACAACTCATTCCTATGAAGATACATTCAAACTCACAAAACGTGCTCAGCTCGGGCTGAAAATGCATTTAAAGCAATAAAACTCAAATTGAGTGTCACACCTAAACCAAAGGACTTATTCACACACTTAACATGTATTTTGTTCAGGATGACCTCCTGAAGCCCATATGAGCATTAATTTGACCACACAACTCATTCGTATCAAGATACATTCAAACTCACAAAACGTGGTCAGCTCGGGCAGAAAATGCATTCAAAGCAATAAAACCTCAAATTGAGTGTGACGCCTAAACCAAAGGACTTATGCACACACTTCAACATGTATTTTGTTCAGGATGACCTCCCGAAGCCTATATGAGCATTGATTTGACCATACAACTCATTCCTATGAAGATACATTCAAAGTCAGAAAGCGCGCTCAGCTCGGGCTGAAAATGCACTTAAAGCAATAAAAACTCAAATTGAGTGTCACGCCTAAACCAAAGGATTATGCACACACTTCAACATGTATTTAGTTCAGGATGACCACCTGAAGCCTAAATGAGCATTAATTTGACCACACAACTCATTCCTATGAAGATACATTCAAACTCACAAAACGTGCTCAGTTCGGGCTGAAAATGCATTTAAAGCAATAAAAACTCAAATTGAGTGTCACACCTAAACCAAAGGACTTATGCACACACTTCAACATGTATTTTGTTCAGGATGACCCCCTGAAGCCCATATGAGCATTAATTTGACTACACAATTCATTCCTATGAAGATACATTCACACTCACAAAACGTGCTCAGCTCGGGCTGAAAATGCATTTAAAGCAATAAAAACTCAAATTGAGTGTCACGCCTAAACCAAAGGACTTATGCACACACTTCAACATGTATTTTGTTCAAGATGACCTCCTGAAGCCTAAATGAACATTAAGTTGACCACACAACTCAATCCTATGAAGATACATTCAAACTCACAAAACATACTCAGCTCGGGCTGAAAATGCATTTAAAGCAATAAAAACTCAAATTGAGTGTCACGCCTAAACCAAAGGACTTATGCACACACTTCAACATGTATTTAGTTCAAGAGGTCATCCTGAAGCCTATATGAGCATTAATTTGACCACACAACTCATTCCTATCAAGATACATTCAAACTCACAAAACGTGCTCAGCTCGGGCTAAAAATGCATTTAAAGCAATAAAAACTCAAATTGAGTGTCACGCCTAAACCAAAGGACTTATGCACACACTTCAACATGTATTTAGTTCAGGAGGTCATCCTGAAGCCTATATGAGCATTAATTTGACCACACAACTCATTCGTATCAAGATACATTCAAACTCACAAAACGTGGTCAGCTCGGGCAGAAAATGCATTCAAAGCAATAAAACCTCAAATTGAGTGTGACGCCTAAACCAAAGGACTTATGCACACACTTCAACATGTATTTTGTTCAGGATGACCTCCCGAAGCCTATATGAGCATTGATTTGACCATACAACTCATTCCTATGAAGATACATTCAAACTCACAAAACGTGCTCAGCTCGGGCTGAAAATGCATTTAAAGCAATAAAAACTCAAATTGAGTGTCACGCCTAAACCAAAGGACTTATGCACACACTTCAACATGTATTTAGTTCAAGAGGTCATCCTGAAGCCTATATCAGCATTAATTTGACCACACAACTCATTCCTATCAAGATACATTCAAACTCACAAAACGTGCTCAGCTCGGGCTGAAAATGCATTCAAAGCAATAAAACCTCAAATTGAGTGTCACGCCAAAACCAAAGGACTTATGCACACACTTCAACATGTATTTTGTTCAGGATGACCTCCTGAAGCCTAAATTAGCATTAATTTGACCACACAACTCATTCCTATGAAGATACATTCAAACTCACAAAACGTGCTCAGCTCGGGCTGAAAATGCATTTAAAGCAATAAAACTCAAATTGAGTGTCACACCTAAACCAAAGGACTTATTCACACACTTAACATGTATTTTGTTCAGGATGACCTCCTGAAGCCCATATGAGCATTAATTTGACCACACAACTCATTCGTATCAAGATACATTCAAACTCACAAAACGTGGTCAGCTCGGGCAGAAAATGCATTCAAAGCAATAAAACCTCAAATTGAGTGTGACGCCTAAACCAAAGGACTTATGCACACACTTCAACATGTATTTTGTTCAGGATGACCTCCCGAAGCCTATATGAGCATTGATTTGACCATACAACTCATTCCTATGAAGATACATTCAAAGTCAGAAAGCGCGCTCAGCTCGGGCTGAAAATGCACTTAAAGCAATAAAAACTCAAATTGAGTGTCACGCCTAAACCAAAGGATTATGCACACACTTCAACATGTATTTAGTTCAGGATGACCACCTGAAGCCTAAATGAGCATTAATTTGACCACACAACTCATTCCTATGAAGATACATTCAAACTCACAAAACGTGCTCAGTTCGGGCTGAAAATGCATTTAAAGCAATAAAAACTCAAATTGAGTGTCACACCTAAACCAAAGGACTTATGCACACACTTCAACATGTATTTTGTTCAGGATGACCCCCTGAAGCCCATATGAGCATTAATTTGACTACACAATTCATTCCTATGAAGATACATTCACACTCACAAAACGTGCTCAGCTCGGGCTGAAAATGCATTTAAAGCAATAAAAACTCAAATTGAGTGTCACGCCTAAACCAAAGGACTTATGCACACACTTCAACATGTATTTAGTTCAAGAGGTCATCCTGAAGCCTATATGAGCATTAATTTGACCACACAACTCATTCCTATCAAGATACATTCAAACTCACAAAACGTGCTCAGCTCGGGCTAAAAATGCATTTAAAGCAATAAAAACTCAAATTGAGTGTCACGCCTAAACCAAAGGACTTATGCACACACTTCAACATGTATTTAGTTCAGGAGGTCATCCTGAAGCCTATATGAGCATTAATTTGACCACACAACTCATTCGTATCAAGATACATTCAAACTCACAAAACGTGGTCAGCTCGGGCAGAAAATGCATTCAAAGCAATAAAACCTCAAATTGAGTGTGACGCCTAAACCAAAGGACTTATGCACACACTTCAACATGTATTTTGTTCAGGATGACCTCCCGAAGCCTATATGAGCATTGATTTGACCATACAACTCATTCCTATGAAGATACATTCAAACTCACAAAACGTGCTCAGCTCGGGCTGAAAATGCATTTAAAGCAATAAAAACTCAAATTGAGTGTCACGCCTAAACCAAAGGACTTATGCACACACTTCAACATGTATTTAGTTCAAGAGGTCATCCTGAAGCCTATATCAGCATTAATTTGACCACACAACTCATTCCTATCAAGATACATTCAAACTCACAAAACGTGCTCAGCTCGGGCTGAAAATGCATTCAAAGCAATAAAACCTCAAATTGAGTGTCACGCCAAAACCAAAGGACTTATGCACACACTTCAACATGTATTTTGTTCAGGATGACCTCCTGAAGCCTAAATTAGCATTAATTTGACCACATAACTCATTCCTATGAAGATACATTCAAACTCACAAAACGTGCTCAGCTCGGGCTGAAAATGCATTTAAAGCAATAAAACTCAAATTGAGTGTCACACCTAAACCAAAGGACTTATTCACACACTTAACATGTATTTTGTTCAGGATGACCTCCTGAAGCCCATATGAGCATTAATTTGACCACACAACTCATTCGTATCAAGATACATTCAAACTCACAAAACGTGGTCAGCTCGGGCAGAAAATGCATTCAAAGCAATAAAACCTCAAATTGAGTGTGACGCCTAAACCAAAGGACTTATGCACACACTTCAACATGTATTTTGTTCAGGATGACCTCCCGAAGCCTATATGAGCATTGATTTGACCATACAACTCATTCCTATGAAGATACATTCAAAGTCAGAAAGCGCGCTCAGCTCGGGCTGAAAATGCACTTAAAGCAATAAAAACTCAAATTGAGTGTCACGCCTAAACCAAAGGATTATGCACACACTTCAACATGTATTTAGTTCAGGATGACCACCTGAAGCCTAAATGAGCATTAATTTGACCACACAACTCATTCCTATGAAGATACATTCAAACTCACAAAACGTGCTCAGTTCGGGCTGAAAATGCATTTAAAGCAATAAAAACTCAAATTGAGTGTCACACCTAAACCAAAGGACTTATGCACACACTTCAACATGTATTTTGTTCAGGATGACCCCCTGAAGCCCATATGAGCATTAATTTGACTACACAATTCATTCCTATGAAGATACATTCACACTCACAAAACGTGCTCAGCTCGGGCTGAAAATGCATTTAAAGCAATAAAAACTCAAATTGAGTGTCACGCCTAAACCAAAGGACTTATGCACACACTTCAACATGTATTTTGTTCAAGATGACCTCCTGAAGCCTAAATGAACATTAAGTTGACCACACAACTCAATCCTATGAAGATACATTCAAACTCACAAAACATACTCAGCTCGGGCTGAAAATGCATTTAAAGCAATAAAAACTCAAATTGAGTGTCACGCCTAAACCAAAGGACTTATGCACACACTTCAACATGTATTTAGTTCAAGAGGTCATCCTGAAGCCTATATGAGCATTAATTTGACCACACAACTCATTCCTATCAAGATACATTCAAACTCACAAAACGTGCTCAGCTCGGGCTAAAAATGCATTTAAAGCAATAAAAACTCAAATTGAGTGTCACGCCTAAACCAAAGGACTTATGCACACACTTCAACATGTATTTAGTTCAGGAGGTCATCCTGAAGCCTATATGAGCATTAATTTGACCACACAACTCATTCGTATCAAGATACATTCAAACTCACAAAACGTGGTCAACTCGGGCAGAAAATGCATTCAAAGCAATAAAACCTCAAATTGAGTGTGACGCCTAAACCAAAGGACTTATGCAGACACTTCAACATGTATTTTGTTCAGGATGACCTCCCGAAGCCTATATGAGCATTGATTTGACCATACAACTCATTCCTATGAAGATACATTCAAACTCACAAAACGTGCTCAGCTCGGGCTGAAAATGCATTTAAAGCAATAAAAACTCAAATTGAGTGTCACGCCTAAACCAAAGGACTTATGCACACACTTCAACATGTATTTAGTTCAAGAGGTCATCCTGAAGCCTATATCAGCATTAATTTGACCACACAACTCATTCCTATAAAGATACATTCAAACTCACAAAACGTGCTCAGCTCGGGCTGAAAATGCATTCAAAGCAATAAAACCTCAAATTGAGTGTCACGCCAAAACCAAAGGACTTATGCACACACTTCAACATGTATTTTGTTCAGGATGACCTCCTGAAGCCTAAATTAGCATTAATTTGACCACACAACTCATTCCTATGAAGATACATTCAAACTCACACAACGTGCTCAGCTCGGGCTGAAAATGCATTTAAAGCAATAAAACTCAAATTGAGTGTCACACCTAAACCAAAGGACTTATTCACACACTTAACATGTATTTTGTTCAGGATGACCTCCTGAAGCCCATATGAGCATTAATTTGACCACACAACTCATTCGTATCAAGATACATTCAAACTCACAAAACGTGGTCAGCTCGGGCAGAAAATGCATTCAAAGCAATAAAACCTCAAATTGAGTGTGACGCCTAAACCAAAGGACTTATGCACACACTTCAACATGTATTTTGTTCAGGATGACCTCCCGAAGCCTATATGAGCATTGATTTGACCATACAACTCATTCCTATGAAGATACATTCAAAGTCAGAAAGCACGCTCAGCTCGGGCTGAAAATGCATTTAAAGCAATAAAAACTCAAATTGAGTGTCACGCCTAAACCAAAGGATTATGCACACACTTCAACATGTATTTAGTTCAGGATGACCACCTGAAGCCTAAATGAGCATTAATTTGACCACACAACTCATTCCTATGAAGATACATTCAAACTCACAAAACGTGCTCAGTTCGGGCTGAAAATGCATTTAAAGCAATAAAAACTCAAATTGAGTGTCACACCTAAACCAAAGGACTTATGCACACACTTCAACATGTATTTTGTTCAGGATGACCTCCTGAAGCCCATATGAGCATTAATTTGACTACACAATTCATTCCTATGAAGATACATTCACACTCACAAAACGTGCTCAGCTCGGGCTGAAAATGCATTTAAAGCAATAAAAACTCAAATTGAGTGTCACACCTAAACCAAAGGACTAATGCACACACTTCAACATGTATTTTGTTCAAGATGACCTCCTGAAGCCTAAATGAACATTAAGTTGACCACACAACTCAATCCTATGAAGATACATTCAAACTCACAAAACATACTCAGCTCGGGCTGAAAATGCATTTAAAGCAATAAAAACTCAAATTGAGTGTCACGCCTAAACCAAAGGACTTATGCACACACTTCAACATATATTTTGTTCAAGATGACCTCCTGAAGCCTAAATTAGCATTCATTTGACCACACAACTCATTCCTATGAAGATACATTCAAACTCACAAAACGTGCTCAGCGAGGGCTGAAATAATTTTAAAGCAATAAAAACTCAAAGTGAGTGTCACGCCTAAACCAAAGAACTTATGCACACACTTCAACGTGTATTTTGTTCAGGATGACCTCCGGAAGCCTAAATTAGCATTAATTTGACCACACAACTCATTCCTATGAAGATACATTCAAACTCACAAAACGTGCTCAGCTCGGGCTGAAAATGCATTTAAAGCAATAAAACTCAAATTGAGTGTCACACCTAAACCAAAGGACTTATTCACACACTTAACATGTATTTTGTTCAGGATGACCTCCTGAAGCCCATATGAGCATTAATTTGACCACACAACTCATTCGTATCAAGATACATTCAAACTCACAAAACGTGGTCAGCTCGGGCAGAAAATGCATTCAAAGCAATAAAACCTCAAATTGAGTGTGACGCCTAAACCAAAGGATTTATGCACACACTTCAACATGTATTTTGTTCAAGATGACCTCCTGAAGCCTAAATGAACATTAAGTTGACCACACAACTCATTCCTATGAAGATACATTCAAACTCACAAAACATGCTCAGCTCGGGCTGAAAATGCATTTAAAGCAATAAAAACTCAAATTGAGTGTCACGCATAAACCAAAAGACTTATGCACACACTTCAACATGTACTTAGTTCAGGATGTCCTCCCGAAGCCTAAATGAGCATTAATTTGACCACACAGCTCATTCCTATGAAGATACATTCAAACTCACAAAACGTGCTCAGCTCGGGCTGAAAATGCATTTAATGCAATAAAAACTCAAATTGAGTGTCACACCTAAACCAAAGGACTTATGCACACACTTCAACATGTATTTTGTTCAGGATGACCTCCTGAAGCCCATATGAGCATTAATTTGACTACACAATTCATTCCTATGAAGATACATTCACACTCACAAAACGTGCTCAGCTCGGGCTGAAAATGCATTTAAAGCAATAAAAACTCAAATTGAGTGTCACACCTAAACCAAAGGATTTATGCACACACTTCAACATGTATTTCGTTCAAGATGACCTCCTGAAGCCTAAATGAACATTAAGTTGACCACACAACTCATTCCTATGAAGATACATTCAAACTCACAAAACATGCTCAGCTCGGGCTGAAAATGCATTTAAAGCAATAAAAACTCAAATTGAGTGTCACGCCTAAACCAAAGGACTTATGCACACACTTCAACATATATTTTGTTCAAAATGACCTCCTGAAGCCTAAATGAGCATTCATTTGACCACACAACTCATTCCAATGAAGATACATTCAAACTTACAAAACGTGCTCAGCTCGGACTGAAATAATTTTAAAGCAATAAAAACTCAAAGTGAGTGTCACGCCTAAACCAAAGAACTTATGCACACACTTCAACATGTATTTAGTTCAGGAGGTCATCCTGAAGCCTATATGAGCATTAATTTGACCACACAACTCATTCCTATGAAGATACATTCAAACTCACAAAACGTCCTCAGCTCGGGCTGAAAATGCATTTAAAGGAATAAAAACTCAAATTGAGTGTCACGCCTAAACCAAAGGACTTATGCACACACTTCGACATGTATTTTGTTCAGGATGACCTCCCGAAGCCTATATGAGCATTGATTTGACCACACAACTCATTCCTATGAAGATACATTCAAACTCAAAAAACGTGCTCAGCTCGGGCTGAAAATGCATTTAATGCAATAAAAACTCAAATTGAGTGTCACACCTAAACCAAAGGACTTATGCACACACTTCAACATGTATTTTGTTCAGGATGACCTCCTGAAGCCCATATGAGCATTAATTTGACCACACAACTCATTCCTATCAAGATACATTCAAACTCACAAAACGTGCTCAGCTCGGGCTGAAAATGCATTTAAAGCAATAAAAACTCAAATTGAGTGTCACGCCTAAACCAAAGTACTTATGCACACACTTCAACATGTATTTAGTTCAGGAGGTCATCCTGAAGCCTATATGAGCATTAATTTGACCACACAACCCATTCCTATCAAGATACATTCAAACTCACAAAACGTGCTCAGCTCGGGCTGAAAATGCATTTAAAGCAATAAAAACTCAAATTGAGTGTCACGCCTAAACCAAAGGACTTATGCACACACTTCAACATGTATTTAGTTCAGGAGGTCATCCTGAAGCCTATATGAGCATTAATTTGACCACACAACTCATTCGTATCAAGATACATTCAAACTCACAAAACGTGGTCAGCTCGGGCAGAAAATGCATTCAAAGCAATAAAACCTCAAATTGAGTGTGACGCCTAAACCAAAGACTTATGCACACACTTCAACATGTATTTTGTTCAGGATGACCTCCCGAAGCCTATATGAGCATTGATTTGACCATACAACTCATTCCTATGAAGATACATTCAAACTCACAAAACGTGCTCAGCTCGGGCTGAAAAATGCATTTAAAGCAATAAAAACTCAAATTGAGTGTCACGCCTAAACCAAAGGACTTATGCACACACTTCAACATGTATTTAGTTCAGGAGGTCATCCTGAAGCCTATATGAGCATTAATTTGACCACACAACTCATTCGTATCAAGATACATTCAAACTCACAAAACGTGGTCAGCTCGGGCAGAAAATGCATTCAAAGCAATAAAACCTCAAATTGAGTGTGACGCCTAAACCAAAGGACTTATGCACACACTTCAACATGTATTTTGTTCAGGATGACCTCCCGAAGCCTATATGAGCATTGATTTGACCATACAACTCATTCCTATGAAGATACATTCAAACTCACAAAACGTGCTCAGCTCGGGCTGAAAATGCATTTAAAGCAATAAAAACTCAAATTGAGTGTCACGCCTAAACCAAAGGACTTATGCACACACTTCAACATGTATTTAGTTCAAGAGGTCATCCTGAAGCCTATATCAGCATTAATTTGACCACACAACTCATTCCTATCAAGATACATTCAAACTCACAAAACGTGCTCAGCTCGGGCTGAAAATGCATTCAAAGCAATAAAACCTCAAATTGAGTGTCACGCCAAAACCAAAGGACTTATGCACACACTTCAACATGTATTTTGTTCAGGATGACCTCCTGAAGCCTAAATTAGCATTAATTTGACCACACAACTCATTCCTATGAAGATACATTCAAACTCACAAAACGTGCTCAGCTCGGGCTGAAAATGCATTTAAAGCAATAAAACTCAAATTGAGTGTCACACCTAAACCAAAGGACTTATTCACACACTTAACATGTATTTTGTTCAGGATGACCTCCTGAAGCCCATATGAGCATTAATTTGACCACACAACTCATTCGTATCAAGATACATTCAAACTCACAAAACGTGGTCAGCTCGGGCAGAAAATGCATTCAAAGCAATAAAACCTCAAATTGAGTGTGACGCCTAAACCAAAGGACTTATGCACACACATGTAATTTGTTGAGGATGACCTCCCGAAGCCTATATGAGCATTGATTTGACCATACAACTCATTCCTATGAAGATACATTCAAAGTCAGAAAGCGCGCTCAGCTCGGGCTGAAAATGCACTTAAAGCAATAAAAACTCAAATTGAGTGTCACGCCTAAACCAAAGGATTATGCACACACTTCAACATGTATTTAGTTCAGGATGACCACCTGAAGCCTAAATGAGCATTAATTTGACCACACAACTCATTCCTATGAAGATACATTCAAACTCACAAAACGTGCTCAGTTCGGGCTGAAAATGCATTTAAAGCAATAAAAACTCAAATTGAGTGTCACACCTAAACCAAAGGACTTATGCACACACTTCAACATGTATTTTGTTCAGGATGACCTCCTGAAGCCCATATGAGCATTAATTTGACTACACAATTCATTCCTATGAAGATACATTCACACTCACAAAACGTGCTCAGCTCGGGCTGAAAATGCATTTAAAGCAATAAAAACTCAAATTGAGTGTCACACCTAAACCAAAGGACTAATGCACACACTTCAACATGTATTTTGTTCAAGATGACCTCCTGAAGCCTAAATGAACATTAAGTTGACCACACAACTCAATCCTATGAAGATACATTCAAACTCACAAAACATACTCAGCTCGGGCTGAAAATGCATTTAAAACAATAAAAACTCAAATTGAGTGTCACGCCTAAACCAAAGGACTTATGCACACACTTCAACATGTATTTAGTTCAAGAGGTCATCCTGAAGCCTATATGAGCATTAATTTGACCACACAACTCATTCCTATCAAGATACATTCAAACTCACAAAACGTGCTCAGCTCGGGCTGAAAATGCATTTAAAGCAATAAAAACTCAAATTGAGTGTCACGCCTAAACCAAAGGACTTATGCACACACTTCAACATGTATTTTGTTCAGGATGACCTCCCGAAGCCTATATGAGCATTGATTTGACCATACAACTCATTCCTATGAAGATACATTCAAACTCACAAAACGTGCTCAGCTCGGGCTGAAAATGCATTTAAAGCAATAAAAACTCAAATTGAGTGTCACACCTAAACCAAAGGACTTATGCACACACTTCAACATGTATTTAGTTCAAGAGGTCATCCTGAAGCCTATATCAGCATTAATTTGACCACACAACTCATTCCTATCAAGATACATTCAAACTCACAAAACGTGCTCAGCTCGGGCTGAAAATGCATTCAAAGCAATAAAACCTCAAATTGAGTGTCACGCCAAAACCAAAGGACTTATGCACACACTTCAACATGTATTTTGTTCAGGATGACCTCCTGAAGCCTAAATTAGCATTAATTTGACCACACAACTCATTCCTATGAAGATACATTCAAACTCACAAAACGTGCTCAGCTCGGGCTGAAAATGCATTTAAAGCAATAAAACTCAAATTGAGTGTCACACCTAAACCAAAGGACTTATTCACACACTTAACATGTATTTTGTTCAGGATGACCTCCTGAAGCCCATATGAGCATTAATTTGACCACACAACTCATTCGTATCAAGATACATTCAAACTCACAAAACGTGGTCAGCTCGGGCAGAAAATGCATTCAAAGCAATAAAACCTCAAATTGAGTGTGACGCCTAAACCAAAGGACTTATGCACACACTTCAACATGTATTTTGTTCAGGATGACCTCCTGAAGCCCATATGAGCATTAATTTGACTACACAATTCATTCCTATGAAGATACATTCACACTCACAAAACGTGCTCAGCTCGGGCTGAAAATGCATTTAAAGCAATAAAAACTCAAATTGAGTGTCACACCTAAACCAAAGGACTAATGCACACACTTCAACATGTATTTTGTTCAAGATGACCTCCTGAAGCCTAAATGAACATTAAGTTGACCACACAACTCAATCCTATGAAGATACATTCAAACTCACAAAACATACTCAGCTCGGGCTGAAAATGCATTTAAAGCAATAAAAACTCAAATTGAGTGTCACGCCTAAACCAAAGGACTTATGCACACACTTCAACATATATTTTGTTCAAGATGACCTCCTGAAGCCTAAATTAGCATTCATTTGACCACACAACTCATTCCTATGAAGATACATTCAAACTCACAAAACGTGCTCAGCGAGGGCTGAAATAATTTTAAAGCAATAAAAACTCAAAGTGAGTGTCACGCCTAAACCAAAGAACTTATGCACACACTTCAACATGTATTTTGTTCAGGATGACCACCTGAAGCCTAAATGAGCATTAATTTGACCACAAAACTCATTCCTATGAAGATACATTCAAACTCACAAAACGTGCTCAGCTCGGGCTGAAAATGCATTTCAAGGAATAAAAACTCAAATTGAGTGTCACGCCTAAACCAAAGGACTTATGCACACACTTCGACATGTATTTTGTTCAGGATGACCACCTGAAGCCTAAATGAGCATTAATTTGACCACACAACTCATTCCTATGAAGATACATTCAAACTCAAAAAACGTGCTCAGCTCGGGCTGAAAATGCATTTAATGCAATAAAAACTCAAATTGAGTGTCACACCTAAACCAAAGGACTTATGCACACACTTCAACATGTATTTTGTTCAGGATGACCTCCTGAAGCCCATATGAGCATTAATTTGACTACACAATTCATTCCTATGAAGATACATTCACACTCACAAAACGTGCTCAGCTCGGGCTGAAAATGCATTTAAAGCAATAAAAACTCAAATTGAGTGTCACACCTAAACCAAAGGACTTATGCACACACTTCAACATGTATTTTGTTCAGGATGACCTCCCGAAGCCTATATGAGCATTGATTTGACCATACAACTCATTCCTATGAAGATACATTCAAACTCACAAAACGTGCTCAGCTCGGGCTGAAAATGCATTTAAAGCAATAAAAACTCAAATTGAGTGTCACGCCTAAACCAAAGGACTTATGCACACACTTCAACATGTATTTAGTTCAAGAGGTCATCCTGAAGCCTATATGAGCATTAATTTGACCACATAACTCATTCTTATGAAGATACATTCAAACTCACAAAACGTGCTCAGCTCGGGCTGAAAATGCATTTAAAGTTATAAAAACTCAAATTGAGTGTCACGCCTAAACCAAAGGACTTATGCACACACTTCAACATGTATTTACTTCAGGAGGTCATCCTGAAGCCTATATGAGCATTAATTTGACCACACAACTCATTCCTATGAAGATACATTCAAACTCACAAAACGTGCTCAGCTCGGGCTGAAAATGCATTTAAAGCAATAAAAACTCAAATTGAGTGTCACGCCTAAACCAAAGGACTTATGCACACACTTCAACATGTATTTTGTTCAGGAGGTCATCCTGAAGCCTATATGAGCATTAATTTGACCACACAACTCATTCGTATCAAGATACATTCAAACTCACAAAACGTGCTCAGCTCGGGCTGAAAATGCATTCAAAGCAATAAAACCTCAAATTGAGTGTCACGCCTAAACCAAAGGACTTATGCACACACTTCAACATGTATTTTGTACAGGATGACCTCCTGAAGCCTAAATGAGCAATAATTTGACTACACAACTCATTCCTATGAAGATACATTCAAAGTCAGAAAGCGCGCTCAGCTCGGGCTGAAAATGCATTTAAAGCAATAAAAACTCAAATTGAGTGTCACGCCTAAACCAAAGGACTTATGCACACACTTCAACATGTATTTAGTTCAGGAGGTCATCCTGAAGCCTATATGAGCATTAATTTGACCACACAACTCATTCCTATGAAGATACATTCAAACTCACAAAACGTGCTCAGCTCGGGCTGAAAATGCATTTAAAGCAATAAAAACTCAAATTGAGTGTCACGCCTAAACCAAAGGACTTATGCACACACTTCAACATGTATTTTGTACAGGATGACCTCCTGAAGCCTAAATGAGCAATAATTTGACTACACAACTCATTCCTATGAAGATACATTCAAAGTCAGAAAGCGCGCTCAGCTCGGGCTGAAAATGCATTTAAAGCAATAAAAACTCAAATTGAGTGTCACGCCTAAACCAAAGGACTTATGCACACACTTCAACATGTATTTAGTTCAGGAGGTCATCCTGAAGCCTATATGAGCATTAATTTGACCACACAACTCATTCCTATGAAGATACATTCAAACTCACAAAACGTGCTCAGCTCGGGCTGAAAATGCATTTAAAGCAATAAAAACTCAAATTGAGTGTCACGCCTAAACCAAAGGACTTATGCACACACTTCAACATGTATTTTGTTCAGGAGGTCATCCTGAAGCCTATATGAGCATTAATTTGACCACACAACTCATTCGTATGAAGATACATTCAAAGTCAGAAAGCGCGCTCAGCTCGGGCTGAAAATGCATTTAAAGCAATAAAAACTCAAATTGAGTGTCACGCCCAAACCAAAGGACTTATGCACACACTTCAACATGTACTTAGTTCAGGATGTCCTCCTGAAGCCTAAATGAGCATTAATTTGACCACACAGCTCATTCCTATGAAGATACATTCAAACTCACAAAACGTGCTCAGCTCGGGCTGAAAATGCATTTAATGCAATAAAAACTCAAATTGAGTGTCACACCTAAACCAAAGGACTTATGCACACACTTCAACATGTATTTTGTTCAGGATGACCTCCTGAAGCCCATATGAGCATTAATTTGACTACACAATTCATTCCTATGAAGATACATTCACACTCACAAAACGTGCTCAGCTCGGGCTGAAAATGCATTTAAAGCAATAAAAACTCAAATTGAGTGTCACACCTAAACCAAAGGATTTATGCACACACTTCAACATGTATTTCGTTCAAGATGACCTCCTGAAGCCTAAATGAACATTAAGTTGACCACACAACTCATTCCTATGAAGATACATTCAAACTCACAAAACATGCTCAGCTCGGGCTGAAAATGCATTTAAAGCAATAAAAACTCAAATTGAGTGTCACGCCTGAACCAAAGGACTTATGCACACACTTCAACATGTATTTTGTTCAGGATGACCTCCTGAAGCCTATTTGAGCAATAATTTGACCACACAACTCATTCCTATGAAGATACATTCAAAGTCAGAAAGCGCGCTCAGCTCGGGCTGAAATGCATTTAAAGCAATAAAAACTCAAATTGAGTGTCACGCCTAAACAAAGGGACTTATGCACACACTTCAACATGTATTTAGTTCAGGATGACCACCTGAAGCCTAAATGAGCATTAATTTGACCACACAACTCATTCCTATGAAGATACATTCAAACTCACAAAACGTGCTCAGCTCGGGCTGAAAATGCATTTAAAGCAATAAAAACTCAAATTGAGTGTCACGCCTAAACAAAAGGACTTATGCACACACTTCATGTATTTTGTTCAGGATGACCTCCTGAAGCCCATATGAGCATTAATTTGACCACACAACTCATTCCTATGAAGATACATTCAAACTCACAAAACGTGCTCAGCTCGGGCTGAAAATGCATTTAAAGAAATAAAAACTCAAATTGAGTGTCACGCCTAAACCAAAGGACTTATGCACACACTTCAACATGTATTTAGTTCAAGAGGTCATCCTGAAGCCTATATGAGCATTAATTTGACCACATAACTCATTCTTATGAAGATACATTCAAACTCACAAAACGTGCTCAGCTCGGGCTGAAAATGCATTTAAAGTTATAAAAACTCAAATTGAGTGTCACGCCTAAACCAAAGGACTTATGCACACACTTCAACATGTATTT
Source organism: Hippocampus guttulatus (assembly GCF_054856545.1). NCBI lineage: Eukaryota > Metazoa > Chordata > Actinopteri > Syngnathiformes > Syngnathidae > Hippocampus > Hippocampus guttulatus. The sequence continues at coordinate 37,597,149 of NC_141261.1, read as the reverse complement.
AGTTCAAGAGGTCATCCTGAAGCCTAAATGAGCATTAATTTGACCACACAGCTCATTCCTATGAAGATACATTCAAACTCACAAAACGTGCTCAGCTCGGGCTGAAAATGCATTTAATGCAATAAAAACTCAAATTGAGTGTCACACCTAAACCAAAGGACTTATGCACACACTTCAACATGTATTTTGTTCAGGATGACCTCCTGAAGCCCATATGAGCATTAATTTGACTACACAATTCATTCCTATGAAGATACATTCACACTCACAAAACGTGCTCAGCTCGGGCTGAAAATGCATTTAAAGCAATAAAAACTCAAATTGAGTGTCACACCTAAACCAAAGGATTTATGCACACACTTCAACATGTATTTCGTTCAAGATGACCTCCTGAAGCCTAAATGAACATTAAGTTGACCACACAACTCATTCCTATGAAGATACATTCAAACTCACAAAACATGCTCAGCTCGGGCTGAAAATGCATTTAAAGCAATAAAAACTCAAATTGAGTGTCACGCCTGAACCAAAGGACTTATGCACACACTTCAACATGTATTTTGTTCAGGATGACCTCCTGAAGCCTATTTGAGCAATAATTTGACCACACAACTCATTCCTATGAAGATACATTCAAAGTCAGAAAGCGCGCTCAGCTCGGGCTGAAATGCATTTAAAGCAATAAAAACTCAAATTGAGTGTCACGCCTAAACAAAAGGACTTATGCACACACTTCAACATGTATTTAGTTCAGGATGACCACCTGAAGCCTAAATGAGCATTAATTTGACCACACAACTCATTCCTATGAAGATACATTCAAACTCACAAAACGTGCTCAGCTCGGGCTGAAAATGCATTTAAAGCAATAAAAACTCAAATTGAGTGTCACGCCTAAACAAAAGGACTTATGCACACACTTCATGTATTTTGTTCAGGATGACCTCCTGAAGCCCATATGAGCATTAATTTGACCACACAACTCATTCCTATGAAGATACATTCAAACTCACAAAACGTGCTCAGCTCGGGCTGAAAATGCATTTAAAGCAATAAAAACTCAAATTGAGTGTCACGCCCAAACCAAAGGACTTATGCACACACTTCAACATGTACTTAGTTCAGGATGTCCTCCTGAAGCCTAAATGAGCATTAATTTGACCACACAGCTCATTCCTATGAAGATACATTCAAACTCACAAAACGTGCTCAGCTCGGGCTGAAAATGCATTTAATGCAATAAAAACTCAAATTGAGTGTCACACCTAAACCAAAGGACTTATGCACACACTTCAACATGTATTTTGTTCAGGATGACCTCCTGAAGCCCATATGAGCATTAATTTGACTACACAATTCATTCCTATGAAGATACATTCACACTCACAAAACGTGCTCAGCTCGGGCTGAAAATGCATTTAAAGCAATAAAAACTCAAATTGAGTGTCACACCTAAACCAAAGGATTTATGCACACACTTCAACATGTATTTCGTTCAAGATGACCTCCTGAAGCCTAAATGAACATTAAGTTGACCACACAACTCATTCCTATGAAGATACATTCAAACTCACAAAACATGCTCAGCTCGGGCTGAAAATGCATTTAAAGCAATAAAAACTCAAATTGAGTGTCACGCCTGAACCAAAGGACTTATGCACACACTTCAACATGTATTTTGTTCAGGATGACCTCCTGAAGCCTATTTGAGCAATAATTTGACCACACAACTCATTCCTATGAAGATACATTCAAAGTCAGAAAGCGCGCTCAGCTCGGGCTGAAATGCATTTAAAGCAATAAAAACTCAAATTGAGTGTCACGCCTAAACAAAAGGACTTATGCACACACTTCAACATGTATTTAGTTCAGGATGACCACCTGAAGCCTAAATGAGCATTAATTTGACCACACAACTCATTCCTATGAAGATACATTCAAACTCACAAAACGTGCTCAGCTCGGGCTGAAAATGCATTTAAAGCAATAAAAACTCAAATTGAGTGTCACGCCTAAACAAAAGGACTTATGCACACACTTCATGTATTTTGTTCAGGATGACCTCCTGAAGCCCATATGAGCATTAATTTGACCACACAACTCATTCCTATGAAGATACATTCAAACTCACAAAACGTGCTCAGCTCGGGCTGAAAATGCATTTAAAGAAATAAAAACTCAAATTGAGTGTCACACCTAAACCAAAGGACTTATGCACACACTTCAACATGTATTTTGTTCAGGATGACTTCCTGAAGCCCATATGAGCATTAATTTGACTACACAACTCATTCCTATGAAGATACATTCAAACTCACAAAACGTGCTCAGCTCGGGCTGAAAATGCATTTAAAGCAATAAAAACTCAAATTGAGTGTCACGCCTAAAAAAGGACTTATCACACACTTCAACATGTATTGAGTTCAGGATTACCTCCTGAAGCCCATATGAGCATTAATTTGACCACACAACTCATTCCTATGAAGATACATTCAAACTCTCAAAACGTGCTCAGCTCGGGCTGAAAATGCATTTAAAGCTATAAAAACTCAAATTGAGTGTCACGCCTAAACCAAAGGACTTATGCACATACTTCAACATGTATTTTGTTCAGGAGGTCATCCTGAAGCCTATATGAGCATTAATTTGACTACACAACTCATTCCTATTAAGATACATTCAAACTCACAAAACGTGCTCAGCTCGGGCTGAAAATGCATTTAAAGCAATAAAAACTCAAATTGAGTGTCACGCCTAAACCAAAGGACTTATGCACACACTTCATGTATTTAGTTCAGGAGGTCATCCTGAAGCCTATATGAGCATTAATTTGACCACACAACTCATTCCTATGAAGATACATTCAAACTCACAAAACGTCCTCAGCTCGGGCTGAAAATGCATTTAAAGCAATAAAAACTCAAATTGAGTGTCACGCCTAAACCAAAGGACTTATGCACACACTTCATGTATTTTGTTCAGGATGACCTCCCGAAGCCTATATGAGCATTGATTTGACCACACAACTCATTCCTATGAAGATACATTCAAACTCAAAAAACGTGCTCAGCTCGGGCTGAAAATGCATTTAAAGCAATAAAAACTCAAATTGAGTGTCACGCCTAAACCAAAGGACTTATGCACACACTTCAACATGTATTTTGTTCAGGAGGTCATCCTGAAGCCTATATGAGCATTAATTTGACCACACAACTCATTCCTATGAAGATACATTCAAAGTCAGAAAGCGCGCTCAGCTCGGGCTGAAAATGCATTTAAAGCAATAAAAACTCAAATTGAGTGTCACGCCTAAACCAAAGGACTTATGCACACACTTTAACATGTATTTTGTTCAGGATGACCACCTGAAGCCTAAATGATCATTAATTTGACCATACAACTCATTCCTATGAAGATACATTCAAAGTCAGAAAGCGCGCTCAGCTCGGGCTGAAAATACATTTAAAGCAATAAAAACTCAAATTGAGTGTCACGCCTAAACCAAAGGATTTATGCACACACTTCAACATGTATTTAGTTCAGGAGGTCATCCTGAAGCCTATATGAGCATTAATTTGACCACATAACTCATTCCTATGAAGATACATTCAAACTCACAAAACGTGCTCAGCTCGGGCTGAAAATGCATTTAAAGCAATAAAAACTCAAATTGAGTGTCACGCCTAAACCAAAGGACTTATGCGCACACTTTAACATCTATTTTGTTCAGGAGGTCATCCTGAAGCCTATATGAGCATTAATTTGACCACAAAACTGATTCCTATCAAGATACATTCAAACTCACAAAACGTGCTCAGCTCGGGCTGAAAATGCATTTAAAGCAATAAAAACTCAAATTGAGTGTCACGCCTAAACCAAAGGACTTATGCACACACTTCAACATGTATTTAGTTCAGGAGGTCATCCTGAAGCCTAAATTAGCATTAATTTGACCACACAACTCATTCCTATGAAGATACATTCAAACTTACAAAACGTGCTCAGCTCGGGCTGAAAATGCATTTAAAGCAATAAAAACTCAAATTGAGTGTCACGCCTAAACCAAAGGACTTATGCACACACTTTAACATGTATTTTGTTCAGGATGACCTCCTGAAGCCTAAATTAGCATTAATTTGACCACACAACTCATTCCTATGAAGATACATTCAAAGTCAGAAAGCGCGCTCAGCTCGGGCTGAAAATGATTTAAAGCAATAAAACCTCAAATTGAGTGTCACGCCAAAACCAAAGGACTTATGCACACACTTCAACATGTATTTTGTTCAGGATGACCTCCTGAAGCCTAAATTAGCATTAATTTGACCACACAACTGATTCCTATCAAGATACATTCAAACTCACAAAACGTGCTCAGCTCGGGCTGAAAATGCATTTAAAGCAATAAAAACTCAAATTGAGTGGCACGCCTAAACCAAAGGACTTATGCGCACACTTTAACATCTATTTTGTTCAGGAGGTCATCCTGAAGCCTATATGAGCATTTTTGACCACACAGCTCATTCCTATGAAGATACATTCAAACTCACAAAACGTGCTCAGCTCGGGCTGAAAATGCATTTAATGCAATAAAAACTCAAATTGAGTGTCACACCTAAACCAAAGGACTTATGCACACATTTCAACATGTATTTTGTTCAGGATGACCTCCTGAAGCCCATATGAGCATTAATTTGACTACACAATTCATTCCTATGAAGATACATTCACACTCACAAAACGTGCTCAGCTCGGGCTGAAAATGCATTTAAAGCAATAAAAACTCAAATTGAGTGTCACACCTAAACCAAAGGATTTATGCACACACTTCAACATGTATTTTGTTCAAGATGACCTCCTGAAGCCTAAATGAACATTAAGTTGACCACACAACTCATTCCTATGAAGATACATTCAAACTCACAAAACATGCTCAGCTCGGGCTGAAAATGCATTTAAAGCTATAAAAACTCAAATTGAGTGTCACGCCTAAACCAAAGGACTTATGCACATACTTCAACATGTATTTTGTTCAGGAGGTCATCCTGAAGCCTATATGAGCATTAATTTGACTACACAACTCATTCCTATTAAGATACATTCAAACTCACAAAACGTGCTCAGCTCGGGCTGAAAATGCATTTAAAGCAATAAAAACTCAAATTGAGTGTCACGCCTAAACCAAAGGACTTATGCACACACTTCATGTATTTAGTTCAGGAGGTCATCCTGAAGCCTATATGAGCATTAATTTGACCACACAACTCATTCCTATGAAGATACATTCAAACTCACAAAACGTCCTCAGCTCGGGCTGAAAATGCATTTAAAGCAATAAAAACTCAAATTGAGTGTCACGCCTAAACCAAAGGACTTATGCACACACTTCAACATGTATTTTGTTCAGGATGACCTCCCGAAGCCTATATGAGCATTGATTTGACCACACAACTCATTCCTATGAAGATACATTCAAACTCACAAAACGTGCTCAGCTCGGGCTGAAAATGCATTTAAAGCAATAAAAATTCAAATTGAGTGTCACGCCTAAACCAAAGGACTTATGCACACACTTCAACATGTATTTTGTTCAGGAGGTCATCCTGAAGCCTATATGAGCATTAATTTGACCACACAACTCATTCCTATGAAGATACATTCAAAGTCAGAAAGCGCGCTCAGCTCGGGCTGAAAATGCATTTAAAGCAATAAAAACTCAAATTGAGTGTCACGCCTAAACCAAAGGACTTATGCACACACTTTAACATGTATTTTGTTCAGGATGACCACCTGAAGCCTAAATGATCATTAATTTGACCATACAACTCATTCCTATGAAGATACATTCAAAGTCAGAAAGCGCGCTCAGCTCGGGCTGAAAATACATTTAAAGCAATAAAAACTCAAATTGAGTGTCACGCCTAAACCAAAGGATTTATGCACACACTTCAACATGTATTTAGTTCAGGAGGTCATCCTGAAGCCTATATGAGCATTAATTTGACCACATAACTCATTCCTATGAAGATACATTCAAACTCACAAAACGTGCTCAGCTCGGGCTGAAAATGCATTTAAAGCAATAAAAACTCAAATTGAGTGTCACGCCTAAACCAAAGGACTTATGCGCACACTTTAACATCTATTTTGTTCAGGAGGTCATCCTGAAGCCTATATGAGCATTAATTTGACCACAAAACTGATTCCTATCAAGATACATTCAAACTCACAAAACGTGCTCAGCTCGGGCTGAAAATGCATTTAAAGCAATAAAAACTCAAATTGAGTGTCACGCCTAAACCAAAGGACTTATGCACACACTTCAACATGTATTTAGTTCAGGAGGTCATCCTGAAGCCTAAATTAGCATTAATTTGACCACACAACTCATTCCTATGAAGATACATTCAAACTTACAAAACGTGCTCAGCTCGGGCTGAAAATGCATTTAAAGCAATAAAAACTCAAATTGAGTGTCACGCCTAAACCAAAGGACTTATGCACACACTTTAACATGTATTTTGTTCAGGATGACCTCCTGAAGCCTAAATTAGCATTAATTTGACCACACAACTCATTCCTATGAAGATACATTCAAAGTCAGAAAGCGCGCTCAGCTCGGGCTGAAAATGATTTAAAGCAATAAAACCTCAAATTGAGTGTCACGCCAAAACCAAAGGACTTATGCACACACTTCAACATGTATTTTGTTCAGGATGACCTCCTGAAGCCTAAATTAGCATTAATTTGACCACACAACTGATTCCTATCAAGATACATTCAAACTCACAAAACGTGCTCAGCTCGGGCTGAAAATGCATTTAAAGCAATAAAAACTCAAATTGAGTGTCACGCCTAAACCAAAGGACTTATGCGCACACTTTAACATCTATTTTGTTCAGGAGGTCATCCTGAAGCCTATATGAGCATTTTTGACCACACAGCTCATTCCTATGAAGATACATTCAAACTCACAAAACGTGCTCAGCTCGGGCTGAAAATGCATTTAATGCAATAAAAACTCAAATTGAGTGTCACACCTAAACCAAAGGACTTATGCACACACTTCAACATGTATTTTGTTCAGGATGACCTCCTGAAGCCCATATGAGCATTAATTTGACTACACAATTCATTCCTATGAAGATACATTCACACTCACAAAACGTGCTCAGCTCGGGCTGAAAATGCATTTAAAGCAATAAAAACTCAAATTGAGTGTCACACCTAAACCAAAGGATTTATGCACACACTTCAACATGTATTTTGTTCAAGATGACCTCCTGAAGCCTAAATGAACATTAAGTTGACCACACAACTCATTCCTATGAAGATACATTCAAACTCACAAAACATGCTCAGCTCGGGCTGAAAATGCATTTAAAGCAATAAAAACTCAAATTGAGTGTCACGCATAAACCAAAGGACTTATGCACACACTTCAACATATATTTTGTTCAAGATGACCTCCTGAAGCCTAAATGAGCATTCATTTGACCACACAACTCATTCCTATGAAGATACATTCAAACTCACAAAACGTGCTCAGCTTGGGCTGAAAATGCATTTAAAGCAATAAAAACTCAAATTGAGTGTCACACCTAAACCAAAGGACTTATGCACACACTTCAACATGTATTTAGTTCAGGATGACCACCTGAAGCCTAAATGAGCATTAATTTGACCACACAACTCATTCCTATGAAGATACATTCAAACTCACAAAACGTGCTCAACTCGGGCTGAAAATGCATTTAAAGCAATAAAAACTCAAATTGAGTGTCACGCCTAAACCAAAGGACTTATGCACACACTTCAACATGTATTTAGTTCAGGATGACCACCTGAAGCCCATATGAGCATTAATTTGACTACACAACTCATTCCTATGAAGATACATTCAAACTCACAAAACGTGCTCAGCTCGGGCTGAAAATGCATTTAAAGCAATAAAAACTCAAATTGAGTGTCACGCCTAAACCAAAGGACTTATGCACACACTTCAACATGTATTTAGTTCAGGATGACCACCTGAAGCCTAAATGAGCATTAATTTGACCACACAACTCATTCCTATGAAGATACATTCAAACTCACAAAACGTGCTCAGCTCGGGCTGAAAATATATTCAAAGCAATAAAAACTCAAATTGAGTGTCACGCCTAAACCAAAGGACTTATGCACACACTTCAACATGTATTTTGTTCAGGATGACCTTCTGAAGCCCATATGAGCATTAATTTGACTACACAACTCATTCCTATGAAGATACATTCAAACTCACAAAACGTGCTCAGCTCGGGCTGAAAATGCATTTAAAGCAATAAAAACTCAAATTGAGTGTCACGCCTAAACCAAAGGACTTATGCACACACTTCAACATGTATTTTGTTCAGGATGACCTCCTGAAGTCTAAATAAGCATTAATTTGACCACACAACTCATTCCTATGAAGATACATTCAAACTCACAAAACGCGCTCAGCTCGGGCTGAAAATGCATTTAAAGCAATAAAAACTCAAATTGAGTGTCACACCTAAACCAAAGGACTTATGCACACACTTCAACATGTATTTAGTTCAGGATGACCAACTGAAGCCTAAATGAGCATTAATTTGACCACACAACTCATTCCTATGAAGATACATTCAAACTCACAAAACATGCTCAGCTCGGGCTGAAAATGCATTTAAAGCAATAAAAACTCAAATTGAATGTCACGCCTAAACCAAAGGACTTATGCACACACTTCAACATGTATTTTGTTCAGGATGACCACCTGAAGCCTAAATGAGCATTCATTTGACCACACAACTCATTCTATGAAGATACATTCAAACTCACAAAACGTGCTCAGCTCGGGCTGAAAATGCATTTAAAGCAATAAAAACTAAAATTTAGTGTCACGCCTAAACCAAAGGACTTATGCACACACTTCAACATGTGTTTTGTTCAGGATGACCTCCTGAAGCCTAAATGAGCAATAATTTGACCACACAACTCATTCCTATGAAGATACATTCAAACTCAAAAAACGTGCTCAGCTCGGGCTGAAAATTTATTTAAAGCAATAAAAACTCAAATTGAGTGTCACACCTAAACCAAAGGACTAATGCACACACTTCAACATGTATTTTGTTCAGGATGACCTCCTGAAGCCCATATGAGCATTAATTTGACCACATAACTCATTCCTATGAAGATACATTCAAACTCACAAAACGTGCTCAGCTCGGGCTGAAAATGCATTTAAAGCAATAAAAACTCAAATTGAGTGTCACGCCTAAACCAAAGGACTTATGCACACACTTCAACATGTATTTTGTTCACGATGACCACCTGAAGCCTAAATGAGCATTAATTTGACCACACAACTCATTCCTATGAAGATACATTCAAACTCACAAAACGCGCTCAACTCGGGCTGAAAATGCATTTAAAGCAATAAAAGCTCAAATTGAGTGTCACGCCTAAACCAAAGGACTTATGCACACACTTCAACATGTATTTTGTTCAGGATGACCTCCTGAAGCCCATATGAGCATTAATTTGACCACACAACTCATTCCTATGAAGATACATTCAAACACACAAAACGTGCTCAGCTCGGCCTGAAAATGCATTTAAAGCAATAAAAACTCAAATTGAGTGTCACGCCTAAACCAAAGGACTTATGCACACACTTCAACATGTATTTTGTTCAGGATGACCACCTGACGCCTAATTGAGCATTAATTTGACCACACAACTCATTCCTATGAAGATACATTCAAACTCACAAAACGCGCTCAGCTCGGGCTGAAAATGCATTTAAAGCAATAAAAACTCAAATTGAGTGTCACGCCTAAACCAAAGGACTTATGCACACACTACAACATGTATTTTGTTCAGGGTGACCTCCTGAAGCCTAAATAGGCATTAATTTGACCACACAACTCATTCCTATGAAGATACATTCAAACTCACAAAACGCGCTCAGCTCGGGCTGAAAATGCATTTAAAGCAATAAAAACTCAAATTGAGTGTCACGCCTAAACCAAAGGACTTATGCACACACTTCAACATGTATTTTGTTCAGGATGACCTCCTGAAGCCCATATGAGCATTAATTTGACTACACAACTCATTCCTATGAAGATACATTCAAACTCACAAAACGTGCTCAGCTCGGGCTGAAAATGCATTTAAAGCAATAAAAACTCAAATTGAGTGTCACGCCTAAACCAAAGGACTTATGCACACACTTCAACATGTATTTTGTTCAGGATGACCACCTGACGCCTAAATGAGCATTAATTTGACCACACAACTCATTCCTATGAAGATACATTCAAAGTCAGAAAGCGCGCTCAGCTCGGGCTGAAAATGCATTTAATTTAAAGCAATAAAAACTCAAATTGAGTGTCACGCCTAAACCAAAGGACTTATGCACACACTTCAACATGTATTTAGTTCAGGATGACCACCTGAAGCCTAAATGAGCATTAATTTGACTACACAACTCATTCCTATGAAGATACATTCAAACTCACAAAACGTGCTCAGCTCGGGCTGAAAATGCATTTAAAGCAATTAAAACTCAAATTGAGTGTCACACCTAAACCAAAGGACTTATGCACACACTTCAACATGTATTTTGCTCAGGATGACCTCCTGAAGCCCATATGAGCATTAGTTTGACTACACAACTCATTCCTATAAAGATACATTGAAACTCACAAAACGTGCTCAGCTCGGGCTGAAAATGCATTTAAAGCAATAAAAACTCAAATTGAGTGTCACGCCTAAACCAAAGGACTTATGCACACACTTCAACATGTGTTTTGTTCAGGATGACCTCCTGAAAGCCTAAATGAGCAATAATTTGACCACACAACTCATTCCTATGAAGATACATTCAAACTCAAAAAACGTGCTCAGCTCGGGCTGAAAATGCATTTAAAGCAATAAAAGCTCAAATTGAGTGTCACGCCTAAACCAAAGGACTTATGCACACACTTCAACATGTATTTTGTTCAGGATGACCTCCTGAAGCCCATATGAGCATTAATTTGACCACACAACTCATTCCTATGAAGATACATTAAAACTCACAAAACGCGCTCAGCTCGGGCTGAAAATGCATTTAAAGCAATAAAAACTCAAATTGAGTGTCACGCCTAAACCAAAGGACTTATGCACACACTACAACATGTATTTTGTTCAGGGTGACCTCCTGAAGCCTAAATAAGCATTAATTTGACCACACAACTCATTCCTATGAAGATACATTCAAACTCACAAAACGCGCTCAGCTCGAGCTGAAAATGCATTTAAAGCAATAAAAACTCAAATTGAGTGTCACACCTAAACCAAAGGACTTATGCACACACTTCAACATGTATTTTGTTCAGGATGACATCCTGAAGCCCATATGAGCATTAATTTGACTACACAACTCATTCCTATGAAGATACATTCAAACTCACAAAACGTGCTCAGCTCGGGCTGAAAATGCATTTAAAGCAATTAAAACTCAAATTGAGTGTCACACCTAAACCAAAGGACTTATGCACACACTTCAACATGTATTTTGCTCAGGATGACCTCGTGAAGCCCATATGAGCATTAGTTTGACTACACAACTCATTCCTATAAAGATACATTCAAACTCACAAAACGTGCTCAGCTCGGGCTGAAAATGCATTTAAAGCAATAAAAACTCAAATTGAGTGTCACGCCTAAACCAAAGGACTTATGCACACTTTTCAACATGTATTTTGTTCAGGATGACCTCCTGAAGCCTAAATCAGCAATAATTTAACCACACAACTCATTCCTATGAAGATACATTCAAAGTCAGAAAGCGCGCTCAGCTCGGGCTGAAAATGCATTCAATTTAAAGCAATAAAAACTCAAATTGAGTGTCACGCCTAAACCAAAGGACTTATTCACACACTTCAACATGTATTTAGTTCAGGATGACCACCTGAAGCCTAAATGAGCATTAATTTGACCACACAACTCATTCCTATGAAGATACATTCAAACTCACAAAACGTGCTCAGCTCCGGCTGAAAATGCATTTAAAGCAATAAAAACTCAAATTGAGTGTCACACCTAAACCAAAGGACTTATGCACACACTTCAACATGTATCCTGAAGCCCATATGAGCATTAATTTGACTACACAACTCATTCCTATGAAGATACATTCAAACTCACAAAACGTGCTCAGCTCAGGCTGAAAATGCATTTAAAGCAATAAAAACTCAAATTGAGTGTCACGCCTAAACCAAAGGACTTATGCACACACTTCAACATGTATTTAGTTCAGGATGACCACCTGAAGCCTAAATGAGCATTAATTTGACCACACAACTCATTCCTATGAAGATATTTTCAAACTCACAAAACGTGCTCAACTCGGGCTGAAAATGCATTTAAAGCAATAAAAACTCAAATTGAGTGTCACGCCTAAACCAAAGGACTTATGCACACACTTCAACATGTATTTTGTTCAGGATGACCTCCTGAAGCCTAAATAAGCATTAATTTGACCACACAACTCATTCCTATGAAAATACATTCAAACTCACAAAACGCGCTCAGCTCGGGCTGAAAATGCATTTAAAGCAATAAAAACTCAAATTGAGTGTCACACCTAAACCAAAGGACTTATGCACACACATCAACATGTATTTTGTTCAGGATGACCACCTGAAGCCTAAATGAGCATTAATTTGACCACACAACTCATTCCTATGAAGATACATTCAAACTCACAAAACATGCTCAGCTCGGGCTGAAAATGCATTTAAAGCAATAAAAACTCAAATTGAATGTCACGCCTAAACCAAAGGACTTATGCACACACTTCAACATGTATTTTGTTCAGGATGACCACCTGAAGCCTAAATGAGCATTAATTTGACCACACAACTCATTCTATGAAGATACATTCAAACTCACAAAACGTGCTCAGCTCGGGCTGAAAATGCATTTAAAGCAATAAAAACTCAAATTGAGTGTCACGCCTAAACCAAAGGACTTATGCCCACACTTCAACATGTATTTAGTTCAGGATGACCACCTGAAGCCTAAATGAGCATTAATTTGACCACACAACTCATTCCTATGAAGATACATTCAAACTCACAAAACGTGCTCAGCTCGGGCTGAAAATGCATTTAAAGGAATAAAAGCTCAAATTGAGTGTCACGCCTAAACCAAAGGACTTATGCACACACTTCAACATGTATTTTGTTCAGGATGACCTCCTGAAGCCCATATGAGCATTAATTTGACCACACAACTCATTCCTATGAAGATACATTCAAACACACAAAACGTGCTCAGCTCGGCCTGAAAATGCATTTAAAGCAATAAAAACTCAAATTGAGTGTCACGCCTAAACCAAAGGACTTATGCACACACTTCAACATGTATTTTGTTCAGGATGACCTCCTGAAGCCTAAATAAGCATTAATTTGACCACACAACTCATTTCTATGACGATACATTCAAACTCACAAAACGCGCTCAGCTCGGGCTGAAAATGCATTTAAAGCAATAAAAACTCAAATTGAGTGTCACACCTAAACCAAAGGACTTATGCACACACATCAACATGTATTTAGTTCAGGATGACCACCTGAAGCCTAAATGAGCATTAATTTGACCACACAACTCATTCCTATGAAGATACATTCAAACTCACAAAACATGCTCAGCTCGGGCTGAAAATGCATTTAAAGCAATAAAAACTCAAATTGAATGTCACGCCTAAACCAAAGGACTTATGCACACACTTCAACATGTATTTTGTTCAGGATGACCACCTGAAGCCTAAATGAGCATTAATTTGACCACACAACTCATTCTATGAAGATACATTCAAACACACAAAACGTGCTCAGCTCGGCCTGAAAATGCATTTAAAGCAATAAAAACTCAAATTGAGTGTCACGCCTAAACCAAAGGACTTATGCACACACTTCAACATGTATTTTGTTCAGGATGACCTCCTGAAGCCTAAATAAGCATTAATTTGACCACACAACTCATTTCTATGACGATACATTCAAACTCACAAAACGCGCTCAGCTCGGGCTGAAAATGCATTTAAAGCAATAAAAACTCAAATTGAGTGTCACACCTAAACCAAAGGACTTATGCACACACATCAACATGTATTTAGTTCAGGATGACCACCTGAAGCCTAAATGAGCATTAATTTGACCACACAACTCATTCCTATGAAGATACATTCAAACTCACAAAACATGCTCAGCTCGGGCTGAAAATGCATTTAAAGCAATAAAAACTCAAATTGAATGTCACGCCTAAACCAAAGGACTTATGCACACACTTCAACATGTATTTTGTTCAGGATGACCTCCTGAAGCCTAAATGAGCATTAATTTGACCACACAACTCATTCTATGAAGATACATTCAAACTCACAAAACGTGCTCAGCTCGGGCTGAAAATGCATTTAAAGCAATAAAAACTCAAATTGAGTGTCACGCCTAAACCAAAGGACTTATGCCCACACTTCAACATGTATTTAGTTCAGGATGACCACCTGAAGCCTAAATGAGCATTAATTTGACCACACAACTCATTCGTATGAAGATACATTCAAACTCACAAAACGTGCTCAGCTCGGGCTGAAAATGCATTTAAAGGAATAAAAGCTCAAATTGAGTGTCACGCCTAAACCAAAGGACTTATGCACACACTTCAACATGTATTTTGTTCAGGATGACCTCCTGAAGCCCATATGAGCATTAATTTGACCACACAACTCATTCCTATGAAGATACATTCAAACACACAAAACGTGCTCAGCTCGGCCTGAAAATGCATTTAAAGCAATAAAAACTCAAATTGAGTGTCACGCCTAAACCAAAGGACTTATGCACACACTTCAACATGTATTTTGTTCAGGATGACCACCTGACGCCTAAATGAGCATTAATTTGACCACACAACTCATTCCTATGAAGATACATTCAAACTCACAAAACGTGCTCAGCTCGGGCTGAAAATGCATTTAAAGCAATAAAAACTCAAATTGAGTGTCACGCCTAAACCAAAGGACTTATGCACACACTTCAACATGTATTTTGTTCAGGATGACCTCCTGAAGCCTAAATCAGCAATAATTTGACCACACAACTCATTCCTATGAAGATACATTCAAAGTCAGAAAGCGCGCTCAACTCGGGCTGAAAATGCATTTAAAGCAATAAAAACTCAAATTGAGTGTCACGCCTAAACCAAAGGACTTATGCACACACTTCAACATGTATTTAGTTCAGGATGACATCCTGAAGCCCATATGAGCATTAATTTGACTACACAACTCATTCCTATGAAGATACATTCAAACTCACAAAACGTGCTCAGCTCGGGCTGAAAATGCATTTAAAGCAATAAAAACTCAAATTGAGTGTCACGCCTAAACCAAAGGACTTATGCAAACACTTCAACATGTATTTAGTTCAGGATGACCACCTGAAGCCTAAATGAGCATTAATTTGACCACACAACTCATTCCTATGAAGATACATTCAAACTCACAAAACGTGCTCAACTCGGGCTGAAAATGCATTTAAAGGAATAAAAGCTCAAATTGAGTGTCACGCCTGAACCAAAGGACTTATGCACACACTTCAACATGTATTTTGTTCAGGATGACCTCCTGAAGCCCATATGAGCATTAATTTGACCACACAACTCATTCCTATGAAGATACATTCAAACACACAAAACGTGCTCAGCTCGGCCTGAAAATGCATTTAAAGCAATAAAAACTCAAATTGAGTGTCACACCTAAACCAAAGGACTTATGCACACACTTCAACATGTATTTTGTTCAGGATGACCTCCTGAAGCCCATATGAGCATTAATTTGACTACACAACTCATTCCTATGAAGATACATTCAAACTCACAAAACGTGCTCAGCTCGGGCTGAAAATGCATTTAAAGCAATAAAAACTCAAATTGAGTGTCACGCCTAAACCAAAGGACTTATGCACACACTTCAACATGTATTTTGTTCAGGATGACCTCCTGAAGTCTAAATCAGCAATAATTTGACCACACAACTCATTCCTATGAAGATACATTCAAAGTCAGAAAGCGCGCTCAGCTCGGGCTGAAAATGCATTTAATTTAAAGCAATAAAAACTCAAATTGAGTGTCACGCCTAAACCAAAGGACTTATGCACACACTTCAACATGTATTTAGTTCAGGATGACCACCTGAAGCCTAAATGAGCATTAATTTGACCACACAACTCATTCCTATGAAGATACATTCAAACTCACAAAACGCGCTCAGCTCGGGCTGAAAATGCATTTAAAGCAATAAAAACTCAAATTTAGTGTCACACCTAAACCAAAGGACTTATGCACACACTTTCAACATGTATTTAGTTCAGGATGACCTCCTGAAGCCCATATGAGCATTAATTTGACTACACAACTCATTCCTATGAAGATACATTCAAACTCACAAAACGTGCTCAGCTCGGGCTGAAAATGCATTTAAAGCAATAAAAACTCAAATTGAGTGTCACGCCTAAACCAAAGGACTTATGCACACACTTCAACATGTATTTTGTTCAGGATGACCTTCTGAAGCCCATATGAGCATTAATTTGACTACACAACTCATTCCTATGAAGATACATTCAAACTCACAAAACGTGCTCAGCTCGGGCTGAAAATGCATTTAAAGCAATAAAAACTCAAATTGAGTGTCACGCCTAAACCAAAGGACTTATGCACACACTTCAACATGTATTTTGTTCAGGATGACCTCCTGAAGTCTAAATAAGCATTAATTTGACCACACAACTCATTCCTATGAAGATACATTCAAACTCACAAAACGCGCTCAGCTCGGGCTGAAAATGCATTTAAAGCAATAAAAACTCAAATTGAGTGTCACACCTAAACCAAAGGACTTATGCACACACTTCAACATGTATTTAGTTCAGGATGACCAACTGAAGCCTAAATGAGCATTAATTTGACCACACAACTCATTCCTATGAAGATACATTCAAACTCACAAAACATGCTCAGCTCGGGCTGAAAATGCATTTAAAGCAATAAAAACTCAAATTGAATGTCACGCCTAAACCAAAGGACTTATGCACACACTTCAACATGTATTTTGTTCAGGATGACCACCTGAAGCCTAAATGAGCATTCATTTGACCACACAACTCATTCTATGAAGATACATTCAAACTCACAAAACGTGCTCAGCTCGGGCTGAAAATGCATTTAAAGCAATAAAAACTAAAATTTAGTGTCACGCCTAAACCAAAGGACTTATGCACACACTTCAACATGTGTTTTGTTCAGGATGACCTCCTGAAGCCTAAATGAGCAATAATTTGACCACACAACTCATTCCTATGAAGATACATTCAAACTCAAAAAACGTGCTCAGCTCGGGCTGAAAATTTATTTAAAGCAATAAAAACTCAAATTGAGTGTCACACCTAAACCAAAGGACTAATGCACACACTTCAACATGTATTTTGTTCAGGATGACCTCCTGAAGCCCATATGAGCATTAATTTGACCACATAACTCATTCCTATGAAGATACATTCAAACTCACAAAACGTGCTCAGCTCGGGCTGAAAATGCATTTAAAGCAATAAAAACTCAAATTGAGTGTCACGCCTAAACCAAAGGACTTATGCACACACTTCAACATGTATTTTGTTCACGATGACCACCTGAAGCCTAAATGAGCATTAATTTGACCACACAACTCATTCCTATGAAGATACATTCAAACTCACAAAACGCGCTCAACTCGGGCTGAAAATGCATTTAAAGCAATAAAAGCTCAAATTGAGTGTCACGCCTAAACCAAAGGACTTATGCACACACTTCAACATGTATTTTGTTCAGGATGACCTCCTGAAGCCCATATGAGCATTAATTTGACCACACAACTCATTCCTATGAAGATACATTCAAACACACAAAACGTGCTCAGCTCGGCCTGAAAATGCATTTAAAGCAATAAAAACTCAAATTGAGTGTCACGCCTAAACCAAAGGACTTATGCACACACTTCAACATGTATTTTGTTCAGGATGACCACCTGACGCCTAATTGAGCATTAATTTGACCACACAACTCATTCCTATGAAGATACATTCAAACTCACAAAACGCGCTCAGCTCGGGCTGAAAATGCATTTAAAGCAATAAAAACTCAAATTGAGTGTCACGCCTAAACCAAAGGACTTATGCACACACTACAACATGTATTTTGTTCAGGGTGACCTCCTGAAGCCTAAATAGGCATTAATTTGACCACACAACTCATTCCTATGAAGATACATTCAAAGTCACAAAACGCGCTCAGCTCGGGCTGAAAATGCATTTAAAGCAATAAAAACTCAAATTGAGTGTCACGCCTAAACCAAAGGACTTATGCACACACTTCAACATGTATTTTGTTCAGGATGACCTCCTGAAGCCCATATGAGCATTAATTTGACTACACAACTCATTCCTATGAAGATACATTCAAACTCACAAAACGTGCTCAGCTCGGGCTGAAAATGCATTTAAAGCAATAAAAACTCAAATTGAGTGTCACGCCTAAACCAAAGGACTTATGCACACACTTCAACATGTATTTTGTTCAGGATGACCACCTGACGCCTAAATGAGCATTAATTTGACCACACAACTCATTCCTATGAAGATACATTCAAAGTCAGAAAGCGCGCTCAGCTCGGGCTGAAAATGCATTTAATTTAAAGCAATAAAAACTCAAATTGAGTGTCACGCCTAAACCAAAGGACTTATGCACACACTTCAACATGTATTTTGCTCAGGAT
Organism: Hippocampus guttulatus; assembly: GCF_054856545.1. Lineage (NCBI taxonomy): Eukaryota > Metazoa > Chordata > Actinopteri > Syngnathiformes > Syngnathidae > Hippocampus > Hippocampus guttulatus. The sequence goes on along the minus strand of NC_141261.1, from coordinate 37,578,278 downwards.
GACCTCCTGAAGCCCATATGAGCATTAATTTGACTACACAACTCATTCCTATGAAGATACATTCAAACTCACAAAACGTGCTCAGCTCGGGCTGAAAATGCATTTAAAGCAATTAAAACTCAAATTGAGTGTCACACCTAAACCAAAGGACTTATGCACACACTTCAACATGTATTTTGCTCAGGATGACCTCCTGAAGCCCATATGAGCATTAGTTTGACTACACAACTCATTCCTATAAAGATACATTGAAACTCACAAAACGTGCTCAGCTCGGGCTGAAAATGCATTTAAAGCAATAAAAACTCAAATTGAGTGTCACGCCTAAACCAAAGGACTTATGCACACACTTCAACATGTGTTTTGTTCAGGATGACCTCCTGAAAGCCTAAATGAGCAATAATTTGACCACACAACTCATTCCTATGAAGATACATTCAAACTCAAAAAACGTGCTCAGCTCGGGCTGAAAATGCATTTAAAGCAATAAAAGCTCAAATTGAGTGTCACGCCTAAACCAAAGGACTTATGCACACACTTCAACATGTATTTTGTTCAGGATGACCTCCTGAAGCCCATATGAGCATTAATTTGACCACACAACTCATTCCTATGAAGATACATTAAAACTCACAAAACGCGCTCAGCTCGGGCTGAAAATGCATTTAAAGCAATAAAAACTCAAATTGAGTGTCACGCCTAAACCAAAGGACTTATGCACACACTACAACATGTATTTTGTTCAGGGTGACCTCCTGAAGCCTAAATAAGCATTAATTTGACCACACAACTCATTCCTATGAAGATACATTCAAACTCACAAAACGCGCTCAGCTCGGGCTGAAAATGCATTTAAAGCAATAAAAACTCAAATTGAGTGTCACACCTAAACCAAAGGACTTATGCACACACTTCAACATGTATTTTGTTCAGGATGACATCCTGAAGCCCATATGAGCATTAATTTGACTACACAACTCATTCCTATGAAGATACATTCAAACTCACAAAACGTGCTCAGCTCGGGCTGAAAATGCATTTAAAGCAATTAAAACTCAAATTGAGTGTCACACCTAAACCAAAGGACTTATGCACACACTTCAACATGTATTTTGCTCAGGATGACCTCGTGAAGCCCATATGAGCATTAGTTTGACTACACAACTCATTCCTATAAAGATACATTCAAACTCACAAAACGTGCTCAGCTCGGGCTGAAAATGCATTTAAAGCAATAAAAACTCAAATTGAGTGTCACGCCTAAACCAAAGGACTTATGCACACTTTTCAACATGTATTTTGTTCAGGATGACCTCCTGAAGCCTAAATCAGCAATAATTTAACCACACAACTCATTCCTATGAAGATACATTCAAAGTCAGAAAGCGCGCTCAGCTCGGGCTGAAAATGCATTCAATTTAAAGCAATAAAAACTCAAATTGAGTGTCACGCCTAAACCAAAGGACTTATTCACACACTTCAACATGTATTTAGTTCAGGATGACCACCTGAAGCCTAAATGAGCATTAATTTGACCACACAACTCATTCCTATGAAGATACATTCAAACTCACAAAACGTGCTCAGCTCCGGCTGAAAATGCATTTAAAGCAATAAAAACTCAAATTGAGTGTCACGCCTAAACCAAAGGACTTATGCACACACTTCAACATGTATTTTGTTCAGGATGACCTCCTGAAGCCCATATGAGCATTCATTTGACTACACAACTCATTCCTATGAAGATACATTCAAACTCACAAAACGTGCTCAGCTCGGGCTGAAAATGCATTTAAAGCAATAAAAACTCAAATTGAGTGTCACGCCTAAACCAAAGGACTTATGCACACACTTCAACATGTATTTTGTTCAGGATGACCACCTGACGCCTAAATGAGCATTAATTTGACCACACAACTCATTCCTATGAAGATACATTCAAAGTCACAAAACGCGCTCAGCTCGGGCTGAAAATGCATTTAAAGCAATAAAAACTCAAATTGAGTGTCACGCCTAAACCAAAGGACTTATGCACACACTTCAACATGTATTTTGTTCAGGATGACCTCCTGAAGCCCATATGAGCATTAATTTGACTACACAACTCATTCCTATGAAGATACATTCAAACTCACAAAACGTGCTCAGCTCGGGCTGAAAATGCATTTAAAGCAATAAAAACTCAAATTGAGTGTCACGCCTAAACCAAAGGACTTATGCACACACTTCAACATGTATTTTGTTCAGGATGACCACCTGACGCCTAAATGAGCATTAATTTGACCACACAACTCATTCCTATGAAGATACATTCAAAGTCAGAAAGCGCGCTCAGCTCGGGCTGAAAATGCATTTAATTTAAAGCAATAAAAACTCAAATTGAGTGTCACGCCTAAACCAAAGGACTTATGCACACACTTCAACATGTATTTTGCTCAGGATGACCTCCTGAAGCCCATATGAGCATTAATTTGACTACACAACTCATTCCTATGAAGATACATTCAAACTCACAAAACGTGCTCAGCTCGGGCTGAAAATGCATTTAAAGCAATTAAAACTCAAATTGAGTGTCACACCTAAACCAAAGGACTTATGCACACACTTCAACATGTATTTTGCTCAGGATGACCTCCTGAAGCCCATATGAGCATTAGTTTGACTACACAACTCATTCCTATAAAGATACATTGAAACTCACAAAACGTGCTCAGCTCGGGCTGAAAATGCATTTAAAGCAATAAAAACTCAAATTGAGTGTCACGCCTAAACCAAAGGACTTATGCACACACTTCAACATGTGTTTTGTTCAGGATGACCTCCTGAAAGCCTAAATGAGCAATAATTTGACCACACAACTCATTCCTATGAAGATACATTCAAACTCAAAAAACGTGCTCAGCTCGGGCTGAAAATGCATTTAAAGCAATAAAAGCTCAAATTGAGTGTCACGCCTAAACCAAAGGACTTATGCACACACTTCAACATGTATTTTGTTCAGGATGACCTCCTGAAGCCCATATGAGCATTAATTTGACCACACAACTCATTCCTATGAAGATACATTAAAACTCACAAAACGCGCTCAGCTCGGGCTGAAAATGCATTTAAAGCAATAAAAACTCAAATTGAGTGTCACGCCTAAACCAAAGGACTTATGCACACACTACAACATGTATTTTGTTCAGGGTGACCTCCTGAAGCCTAAATAAGCATTAATTTGACCACACAACTCATTCCTATGAAGATACATTCAAACTCACAAAACGCGCTCAGCTCGGGCTGAAAATGCATTTAAAGCAATAAAAACTCAAATTGAGTGTCACACCTAAACCAAAGGACTTATGCACACACTTCAACATGTATTTTGTTCAGGATGACATCCTGAAGCCCATATGAGCATTAATTTGACTACACAACTCATTCCTATGAAGATACATTCAAACTCACAAAACGTGCTCAGCTCGGGCTGAAAATGCATTTAAAGCAATTAAAACTCAAATTGAGTGTCACACCTAAACCAAAGGACTTATGCACACACTTCAACATGTATTTTGCTCAGGATGACCTCGTGAAGCCCATATGAGCATTAGTTTGACTACACAACTCATTCCTATAAAGATACATTCAAACTCACAAAACGTGCTCAGCTCGGGCTGAAAATGCATTTAAAGCAATAAAAACTCAAATTGAGTGTCACGCCTAAACCAAAGGACTTATGCACACTTTTCAACATGTATTTTGTTCAGGATGACCTCCTGAAGCCTAAATCAGCAATAATTTAACCACACAACTCATTCCTATGAAGATACATTCAAAGTCAGAAAGCGCGCTCAGCTCGGGCTGAAAATGCATTCAATTTAAAGCAATAAAAACTCAAATTGAGTGTCACGCCTAAACCAAAGGACTTATTCACACACTTCAACATGTATTTAGTTCAGGATGACCACCTGAAGCCTAAATGAGCATTAATTTGACCACACAACTCATTCCTATGAAGATACATTCAAACTCACAAAACGTGCTCAGCTCCGGCTGAAAATGCATTTAAAGCAATAAAAACTCAAATTGAGTGTCACACCTAAACCAAAGGACTTATGCACACACTTCAACATGTATCCTGAAGCCCATATGAGCATTAATTTGACTACACAACTCATTCCTATGAAGATACATTCAAACTCACAAAACGTGCTCAGCTCAGGCTGAAAATGCATTTAAAGCAATAAAAACTCAAATTGAGTGTCACACCTAAACCAAAGGACTTATGCACACACTTCAACATGTATTTTGTTCAGGATGACCTCCTGAAGCCCATATGAGCATTAATTTGACTACACAACTCATTCCTATGAAGATACATTCAAACTCACAAAACGTGCTCAGCTCGGGCTGAAAATGCATTTAAAGCAATAAAAACTCAAATTGAGTGTCACGCCTAAACCAAAGGACTTATGCACACACTTCAACATGTATTTAGTTCAGGATGACCACCTGAAGCCTAAATGAGCATTAATTTGACCACACAACTCATTCCTATGAAGATATTTTCAAACTCACAAAACGTGCTCAACTCGGGCTGAAAATGCATTTAAAGCAATAAAAACTCAAATTGAGTGTCACGCCTAAACCAAAGGACTTATGCACACACTTCAACATGTATTTTGTTCAGGATGACCTCCTGAAGCCTAAATAAGCATTAATTTGACCACACAACTCATTCCTATGAAAATACATTCAAACTCACAAAACGCGCTCAGCTCGGGCTGAAAATGCATTTAAAGCAATAAAAACTCAAATTGAGTGTCACACCTAAACCAAAGGACTTATGCACACACATCAACATGTATTTTGTTCAGGATGACCACCTGAAGCCTAAATGAGCATTAATTTGACCACACAACTCATTCCTATGAAGATACATTCAAACTCACAAAACATGCTCAGCTCGGGCTGAAAATGCATTTAAAGCAATAAAAACTCAAATTGAATGTCACGCCTAAACCAAAGGACTTATGCACACACTTCAACATGTATTTTGTTCAGGATGACCACCTGAAGCCTAAATGAGCATTAATTTGACCACACAACTCATTCTATGAAGATACATTCAAACTCACAAAACGTGCTCAGCTCGGGCTGAAAATGCATTTAAAGCAATAAAAACTCAAATTGAGTGTCACGCCTAAACCAAAGGACTTATGCCCACACTTCAACATGTATTTAGTTCAGGATGACCACCTGAAGCCTAAATGAGCATTAATTTGACCACACAACTCATTCCTATGAAGATACATTCAAACTCACAAAACGTGCTCAGCTCGGGCTGAAAATGCATTTAAAAGAATAAAAGCTCAAATTGAGTGTCACGCCTAAACCAAAGGACTTATGCACACACTTCAACATGTATTTTGTTCAGGATGACCTCCTGAAGCCCATATGAGCATTAATTTGACCACACAACTCATTCCTATGAAGATACATTCAAACACACAAAACGTGCTCAGCTCGGCCTGAAAATGCATTTAAAGCAATAAAAACTCAAATTGAGTGTCACGCCTAAACCAAAGGACTTATGCACACACTTCAACATGTATTTTGTTCAGGATGACCTCCTGAAGCCTAAATAAGCATTAACTTGACCACACAACTCATTTCTATGACGATACATTCAAACTCACAAAACGCGCTCAGCTCGGGCTGAAAATGCATTTAAAGCAATAAAAACTCAAATTGAGTGTCACACCTAAACCAAAGGACTTATGCACACACATCAACATGTATTTAGTTCAGGATGACCACCTGAAGCCTAAATGAGCATTAATTTGACCACACAACTCATTCCTATGAAGATACATTCAAACTCACAAAACATGCTCAGCTCGGGCTGAAAATGCATTTAAAGCAATAAAAACTCAAATTGAATGTCACGCCTAAACCAAAGGACTTATGCACACACTTCAACATGTATTTTGTTCAGGATGACCACCTGAAGCCTAAATGAGCATTAATTTGACCACACAACTCATTCTATGAAGATACATTCAAACTCACAAAACGTGCTCAGCTCGGGCTGAAAATGCATTTAAAGCAATAAAAACTCAAATTGAGTGTCACGCCTAAACCAAAGGACTTATGCCCACACTTCAACATGTATTTAGTTCAGGATGACCACCTGAAGCCTAAATGAGCATTAATTTGACCACACAACTCATTCCTATGAAGATACATTCAAACTCACAAAACGTGCTCAGCTCGGGCTGAAAATGCATTTAAAGGAATAAAAGCTCAAATTGAGTGTCACGCCTAAACCAAAGGACTTATGCACACACTTCAACATGTATTTTGTTCAGGATGACCTCCTGAAGCCCATATGAGCATTAATTTGACCACACAACTCATTCCTATGAAGATACATTCAAACACACAAAACGTGCTCAGCTCGGCCTGAAAATGCATTTAAAGCAATAAAAACTCAAATTGAGTGTCACGCCTAAACCAAAGGACTTATGCACACACTTCAACATGTATTTTGTTCAGGATGACCACCCGACGCCTAAATGAGCATTAATTTGACCACACAACTCATTCCTATGAAGATACATTCAAACTCACAAAACGTGCTCAGCTCGGGCTGAAAATGCATTTAAAGCAATAAAAACTCAAATTGAGTGTCACGCCTAAACCAAAGGACTTATGCACACACTTCAACATGTATTTTGTTCAGGATGACCTCCTGAAGCCTAAATCAGCAATAATTTGACCACACAACTCATTCCTATGAAGATACATTCAAAGTCAGAAAGCGCGCTCAGCTCGGGCTGAAAATGCATTTAATTTAAAGCAATAAAAACTCAAATTGAGTGTCACGCCTAAACCAAAGGACTTATGCACAAACTTCAACATGTATTTTGTTCAGGATGACCCTCTGAACCCCATATGAGCATTAATTTGACTACACAACTCATTCCTATGAAGATACATTTAAACTCACAAAACTTGCTTAGCTCGGGCTGAAAATGCATTTAAAGCAATAAAAACTCAAATTGAGTGTCACGCCTAAACCAAAGGACTTATGCACACACTTCAACATGTATTTTGTTCAGGATGACCACCTGACGCCTAAATGAGCATTAATTTGACCACACAACTCATTCCTATGAAGATACATTCAAACTCACAAAACGTGCTCAGCTCGGGCTCAAAATGCATTTAAAGCAATAAAAACTCAAATTGAGTGTCACGCCTAAACCAAAGGACTTATGCACACACTTCAACATGTAGTTTGTTCAGGATGACCTCCTGAAGCCTAAATCAGCAATAATTTGACCACACAACTCATTCCTATGAAGATACATTCAAAGTCAGAAAGCGCGCTCAGCTCGGGCTGAAAATGCATTTAATTTAAAGCAATAAAAACTCAAATTGAGTGTCACGCCTAAACCAAAGGACTTATGCACACACTTCAACATGTATTTTGTTCAGGATGACCTCCTGAAGCCCATATGAGGATTAATTTGACTACACAACTCATTCCTATGAAGATACATTCAAACTCACAAAACGCGCTCAGCTCGGGCTGAAAATGCATTTAAAGCAATAAAAACTCAAATTGAGTTTCACACCTAAACCAAAGGACTTATGCACACACTTCAACATGTATTTTGTTCAGGATGACCTCCTGAAGCCCATATGAGCATTAATTTGACTACACAACTCATTCCTATGAAGATACATTCAAACTCACAAAACGCGCTCAGCTCGGGCTGAAAATGCATTTAAAGCAATAAAAACTCAAATTTAGTGTCACACCTAAACCAAAGGACTTATGGACACACTTCAACATGTATTTAGTTCAGGATGACATCCTGAAGCCCATATGAGCATTAATTTGACTACACAACTCATTCCTATGAAGATACATTCAAACTCACAAAACGTGCTCAACTCGGGCTGAAAATGCATTTAAAGCAATAAAAACTCAAATTGAGTGTCACGCCTAAACCAAAGGACTTATGCACACACTTCAACATGTATTTTGTTCAGGATGACCTCCTGAAGCCCATATGAGCATTAATTTGACTACACAACTCATTCCTATGAAGATACATTCAAACTCACAAAACGTGCTCAGCTCGGGCTGAAAATGCATTTAAAGCAATAAAAACTCAGATTGAGTGTCACGCCTAAACCAAAGGACTTATGCACACACTTCAACATGTATTTTGTTCAGGATGACCACCTGACGCCTAAATGAGCATTAATTTGACCACACAACTCATTCCTATGAAGATACATTCAAAGTCAGAAAGCGCGCTCAGCTCGGGCTGAAAATGCATTTAATTTAAAGCAATAAAAACTCAAATTGAGTGTCACGCCTAAACCAAAGGACTTATGCACACACTTCAACATGTATTTAGTTCAGGATGACCACCTGAAGCCTAAATGAGCATTAATTTGACTACACAACTCATTCCTATGAAGATACATTCAAACTCACAAAACGTGCTCAGCTCGGGCTGAAAATGCATTTAAAGCAATAAAAACTCAAATTGAGTGTCACGCCTAAACCAAAGGACTTATGCACACACTTCAACATGTATTTTGTTCAGGATGACCTCCTGAAGCCTAAATAAGCATTAATTTGACCACACAACTCATTTCTATGACGATACATTCAAACTCACAAAACGCGCTCAGCTCGGGCTGAAAATGCATTTAAAGCAATAAAAACTCAAATTGAGTGTCACACCTAAACCAAAGGACTTATGCACACACATCAACATGTATTTAGTTCAGGATGACCACCTGAAGCCTAAATGAGCATTAATTTGACCACACAACTCATTCCTATGAAGATACATACAAACTCACAAAACGTGCTCAGCTCGGGCTGAAAATGTATTTAAAGCAATAAAAACTCAAATTGAGTGTCACACCTAAACCAAAGGACTTATGCACACACTTCAACATGTATTTTGTTCAGGATGACCCTCTGAACCCCATATGAGCATTAATTTGACTACACAACTCATTCCTATGAAGATACATTTAAACTCACAAAACTTGCTTAGCTCGGGCTGAAAATGCATTTAAAGCAATAAAAACTCAAATTGAGTGTCACGCCTAAACCAAAGGACTTATGCACACACTTCAACATGTATTTTGTTCAGGATGACCACCTGAAGCCTAAATGAGCATTAATTTGACCACACAACTCATTCCTATGAAGATACATTCAAACTCACAAAACATGCTCAGCTCGGGCTGAAAATGCATTTAAAGCAATAAAAACTCAAATTGAATGTCACGCCTAAACCAAAGGACTTATGCACACACTTCAACATGTATTTTGTTCAGGATGACCTCCTGAAGCCCATATGAGCATTAATTTGACTACACAACTCATTCCTATGAAGATACATTCAAACTCACAAAACGTGCTCAACTCGGGCTGAAAATGCATTTAAAGCAATAAAAACTCAAATTGAGTGTCACGCCTAAACCAAAGGACTTATGCACACACTTCAACATGTATTTTGTTCAGGATGACCACCTGACGCCTAAATGAGCATTAATTTGACCACACAACTCATTCCTATGAAGATACATTCAAAGTCAGAAAGCGCGCTCAGCTCGGGCTGAAAATGCATTTAATTTAAAGCAATAAAAACTCAAATTGAGTGTCACGCCTAAACCAAAGGACTTATGCACACACTTCAAAATGTATTTAGTTCAGGATGACCACCTGAAGCCTAAATGAGCATTAATTTGACTACACAACTCATTCCTATGAAGATACATTCAAACTCACAAAACGTGCTCAGCTCGGGCTGAAAATGCATTTAAAGCAATAAAAACTCAAATTGAGTGTCACACCTAAACCAAAGGACTTATGCACACACTTCAACATGTATTTTGTTCAGGATGACCTCCTGAAGCCCATATGAGCAATAATTTGACTACACAACTCATTCCTATAAAGATACATTCAAACTCACAAAACGTGCTCAGCTCGGGCTGAAAATGCATTTAAAGCAATAAAAACTCAAATTGAGTGTCACGCCTAAACCAAAGGACTTATGCACACACTTCAACATGTATTTAGTTCAGGATGACCACCTGAAGCCTAAATGAGCATTAATTTGACCACACAACTCATTCCTATGAAGATACATTCAAACTCACAAAACGTGCTCAGCTCGGGCTGAAAATGCATTTAAAGCAATAAAAACTCAAATTGAGTGTCACGCCTAAACCAAAGGACTTATGCACACACTTCAACATGTATTTTGTTCAGGATGACCTCCTGAAGCCTAAATCAGCAATAATTTCACCACACAACTCATTCCTATGAAGATACATTCAAAGTCAGAAAGCGCGCTCAGCTCGGGCTGAAAATGCATTTAATTTAAAGCAATAAAAACTCAAATTGAGTGTCACGCCTAAACCAAAGGACTTATGCCCACACTTCAACATGTATTTAGTTCAGGATGACCACCTGAAGCCTAAATGAGCATTAATTTGACCACACAACTCATTCCTATGAAGATACATTCAAACTCACAAAACGTGCTCAGCTCGGGCTGAAAATGCATTTAAAGGAATAAAAGCTCAAATTGAGTGTCACGCCTAAACCAAAGGACTTATGCACACACTTCAACATGTATTTTGTTCAGGATGACCTCCTGAAGCCTAAATAAGCATTAATTTGACCACACAACTCATTTCTATGACGATACATTCAAACTCACAAAACGCGCTCAGCTCGGGCTGAAAATGCATTTAAAGCAATAAAAACTCAAATTGAGTGTCACACCTAAACCAAAGGACTTATGCACACACATCAACATGTATTTAGTTCAGGATGACCACCTGAAGCCTAAATGAGCATTAATTTGACCACACAACTCATTCCTATGAAGATACATTCAAACTCACAAAACATGCTCAGCTCGGGCTGAAAATGCATTTAAAGCAATAAAAACTCAAATTGAATGTCACGCCTAAACCAAAGGACTTATGCACACACTTCAACATGTATTTTGTTCAGGATGACCACCTGAAGCCTAAATGAGCATTAATTTGACCACACAACTCATTCTATGAAGATACATTCAAACTCACAAAACGTGCTCAGCTCGGGCTGAAAATGCATTTAAAGCAATAAAAACTCAAATTGAGTGTCACGCCTAAACCAAAGGACTTATGCCCACACTTCAACATGTATTTAGTTCAGGATGACCACCTGAAGCCTAAATGAGCATTAATTTGACCACACAACTCATTCCTATGAAGATACATTCAAACTCACAAAACGTGCTCAGCTCGGGCTGAAAATGCATTTAAAGGAATAAAAGCTCAAATTGAGTGTCACGCCTAAACCAAAGGACTTATGCACACACTTCAACATGTATTTTGTTCAGGATGACCTCCTGAAGCCCATATGAGCATTAATTTGACCACACAACTCATTCCTATGAAGATACATTCAAACACACAAAACGTGCTCAGCTCGGGCTGAAAATGCATTTAAAGCAATAAAAACTCAAATTGAGTGTCACGCCTAAACCAAAGGACTTATGCACACACTTCAACATGTATTTTGTTCAGGATGACCTCCTGAAGCCTAAATAAGCATTAATTTGACCACACAACTCATTTCTATGACGATACATTCAAACTCACAAAACGCGCTCAGCTCGGGCTGAAAATGCATTTAAAGCAATAAAAACTCAAATTGAGTGTCACACCTAAACCAAAGGACTTATGCACACACATCAACATGTATTTAGTTCAGGATGACCACCTGAAGCCTAAATGAGCATTAATTTGACCACACAACTCATTCCTATGAAGATACATTCAAACTCACAAAACGTGCTCAGCTCGGGCTGAAAATGCATTTAAAGCAATAAAAACTCAAATTGAGTGTCACACCTAAACCAAAGGACTTATGCACACACTTCAACATGTATTTTGTTCAGGATGACCCTCTGAACCCCATATGAGCATTAATTTGACTACACAACTCATTCCTATGAAGATACATTCAAACTCACAAAACGTGCTCAGCTCGGGCTGAAAATGCATTTAAAGCAATAAAAACTCAAATTGAGTGTCACGCCTAAACCAAAGGACTTATGCACACACTTCAACATGTATTTTGTTCAGGATGACCACCTGACGCCTAAATGAGCATTAATTTGACCACACAACTCATTCCTATGAAGATACATTCAAACTCACAAAACGTGCTCAGCTCGGGCTGAAAATGCATTTAAAGCAATAAAAACTCAAATTGAGTGTCACGCCTAAACCAAAGGACTTATGCACACACTTCAACATGTATTTTGTTCAGGATGACCTCCTGAAGCCTAAATCAGCAATAATTTGACCACACAACTCATTCCTATGAAGATACATTCAAAGTCAGAAAGCGCGCTCAGCTCGGGCTGAAAATGCATTTAATTTAAAGCAATAAAAACTCAAATTGAGTGTCACGCCTAAACCAAAGGACTTATGCACACACTTCAACATGTATTTAGTTCAGGATGACCACCTGAAGCCTAAATGAGCATTAATTTGACCACACAACTCATTCCTATGAAGATACATTCAAACTCACAAAACGTGCTCAGCTCGGGCTGAAAATGCATTTAAAGCAATAAAAACTCAAATTGAGTTTCACACCTAAACCAAAGGACTTATGCACACACTTCAACATGTATTTTGTTCAGGATGACCTCCTGAAGCCCATATGAGCATTAATTTGACTACACAACTCATTCCTATGAAGATACATTCAAACTCACAAAACGTGCTCAGCTCGGGCTGAAAATGCATTTAAAGCAATAAAAACTCAAATTGAGTGTCACGCCTAAACCAAAGGACTTATGCACACACTTCAACATGTATTTTGTTCAGGATGACCTCCTGAAGCCTAAATAAGCATTAATTTGACCACACAACTCATTCCTATGAAGATACATTCAAACTCACAAAACGCGCTCAGCTCGGGCTGAAAATGCATTTAAAGCAATAAAAACTCAAATTTAGTGTCACACCTAAACCAAAGGACTTATGGACACACTTCAACATGTATTTAGTTCAGGATGACATCCTGAAGCCCATATGAGCATTAATTTGACTACACAACTCATTCCTATGAAGATACATTCAAACTCACAAAACGTGCTCAACTCGGGCTGAAAATGCATTTAAAGCAATAAAAACTCAAATTGAGTGTCACGCCTAAACCAAAGGACTTATGCACACACTTCAACATGTATTTTGTTCAGGATGACCTCCTGAAGCCCATATGAGCATTAATTTGACTACACAACTCATTCCTATGAAGATACATTCAAACTCACAAAACGTGCTCAGCTCGGGCTGAAAATGCATTTAAAGCAATAAAAACTCAGATTGAGTGTCACGCCTAAACCAAAGGACTTATGCACACACTTCAACATGTATTTTGTTCAGGATGACCACCTGACGCCTAAATGAGCATTAATTTGACCACACAACTCATTCCTATGAAGATACATTCAAAGTCAGAAAGCGCGCTCAGCTCGGGCTGAAAATGCATTTAATTTAAAGCAATAAAAACTCAGATTGAGTGTCACGCCTAAACCAAAGGACTTATGCACACACTTCAACATGTATTTAGTTCAGGATGACCACCTGAAGCCTAAATGAGCATTAATTTGACTACACAACTCATTCCTATGAAGATACATTCAAACTCACAAAACGTGCTCAGCTCGGGCTGAAAATGCATTTAAAGCAATAAAAACTCAAATTGAGTGTCACGCCTAAACCAAAGGACTTATGCACACACTTCAACATGTATTTTGTTCAGGATGACCTCCTGAAGCCTAAATAAGCATTAATTTGACCACACAACTCATTTCTATGACGATACATTCAAACTCACAAAACGCGCTCAGCTCGGGCTGAAAATGCATTTAAAGCAATAAAAACTCAAATTGAGTGTCACACCTAAACCAAAGGACTTATGCACACACATCAACATGTATTTAGTTCAGGATGACCACCTGAAGCCTAAATGAGCATTAATTTGACCACACAACTCATTCCTATGAAGATACATTCAAACTCACAAAACGTGCTCAGCTCGGGCTGAAAATGCATTTAAAGCAATAAAAACTCAAATTGAGTGTCACGCCTAAACCAAAGGACTTATGCACACACTTCAACATGTATTTTGTTCAGGATGACCACCTGACGCCTAAATGAGCATTAATTTGACCACACAACTCATTCCTATGAAGATACATTCAAACTCACAAAACGTGCTCAACTCGGGCTGAAAATGCATTTAAAGCAATAAAAACTCAAATTGAGTGTCACGCCTAAACCAAAGGACTTATGCACACACTTCAACATGTATTTTGTTCAGGATGACCTCCTGAAGCCTAAATAAGCATTAATTTGACCACACAACTCATTCCTATGAAGATACATTCAAACTCACAAAACGCGCTCAGCTCGGGCTGAAAATGCATTTAAAGCAATAAAAACTCAAATTGAGTGTCACACCTAAACCAAAGGACTTATGCACACACTTCAACATGTATTTTGTTCAGGATGACCACCTGAAGCCTAAATGAGCATTAATTTGACCACACAACTCATTCCTATGAAGATACATTCAAACTCACAAAACGTGCTCAGCTCGGGCTGAAAATGCATTTAAAGCAATAAAAACTCAAATTGAATGTCACGCCTAAACCAAAGGACTTATGCACACACTTCAACATGTATTTTGTTCAGGATGACCTCCTGAAGCCCATATGAGCATTAATTTGACTACACAACTCATTCCTATGAAGATACATTCAAACTCACAAAACGTGCTCAGCTCGGGCTGAAAATGCATTTAAAGCAATAAAAACTCAAATTGAGTGTCACGCCTAAACCAAAGGACTTATGCACACACTTCAACATGTATTTTGTTCAGGATGACCACCTGACGCCTAAATGAGCATTAATTTGACCACACAACTCATTCCTATGAAGATACATTCAAAGTCAGAAAGCGCGCTCAGCTCGGGCTGAAAATGCATTTAATTTAAAGCAATAAAAACTCAAATTGAGTGTCACGCCTAAACCAAAGGACTTATGCACACACTTCAAAATGTATTTAGTTCAGGATGACCACCTGAAGCCTAAATGAGCATTAATTTGACTACACAACTCATTCCTATGAAGATACATTCAAACTCACAAAACGTGCTCAGCTCGGGCTGAAAATGCATTTAAAGCAATAAAAACTCAAATTGAGTGTCACACCTAAACCAAAGGACTTATGCACACACTTCAACATGTATTTTGTTCAGGATGACCTCCTGAAGCCCATATGAGCAATAATTTGACTCCACAACTCATTCCTATAAAGATACATTCAAACTCACAAAACGTGCTCAGCTCGGGCTGAAAATGCATTTAAAGCAATAAAAACTCAAATTGAGTGTCACGCCTAAACCAAAGGACTTATGCACACACTTCAACATGTATTTAGTTCAGGATGACCACCTGAAGCCTAAATGAGCATTAATTTGACCACACAACTCATTCCTATGAAGATACATTCAAACTCACAAAACGTGCTCAGCTCGGGCTGAAAATGCATTTAAAGCAATAAAAACTCAAATTGAGTGTCACGCCTAAACCAAAGGACTTATGCACACACTTCAACATGTATTTTGTTCAGGATGACCTCCTGAAGCCTAAATCAGCAATAATTTCACCACACAACTCATTCCTATGAAGATACATTCAAAGTCAGAAAGCGCGCTCAGCTCGGGCTGAAAATGCATTTAATTTAAAGCAATAAAAACTCAAATTGAGTGTCACGCCTAAACCAAAGGACTTATGCACACACTTCAACATGTATTTAGTTCTGGATGACCACCTGAAGCCTAAATGAGCATTAATTTGACCACACAACTCATTCCTATGAAGATACATTCAAACTCACAAAACGTGCTCAGCTCGGGCTGAAAATGCATTTAAAGCAATAAAAACTCAAATTGAGTGTCACACCTAAACCAAAGGACTTATGCACACACTTAGACATGTATTTTGTTCAGGATGACCTCCTGAAGCCCATATGAGCATTAATTTGACTACACAACTCATTCCTATGAAGATACATTCAAACTCACAAAACGTGCTCAGCTCGGGCTGAAAATGCATTTAAAGCAATAAAAACTCAAATTGAGTGTCACGCCTAAACCAAAGGACTTATGCACACACTTCAACATGTATTTAGTTCAGGATGACCACCTGAAGCCTAAATGAGCATTAATTTGACCACATAACTCATTCCTATGAAGATATTTTCAAACTGACAAAACGTGCTCAACTCGGGCTGAAAATGCATTTAAAGCAATAAAAACTCAAATTGAGTGTCACGCCTAAACCAAAGGACTTATGCACACACTTCAACATGTATTTTGTTCAGGATGACCTCCTGAAGCCCAAATAAGCATTAATTTGACCACACAACTCATTCCTATGAAGATACATTCAAACTCACAAAACGCGCTCAGCTCGGGCTGAAAATGCATTTAAAGCAATAAAAACTCAAATTGAGTGTCACACCTAAACCAAAGGACTTATTCACACACGTCAACATGTATTTTGTTCAGGATGACCACCTGAAGCCTAAATGAGCATTAATTTGACCACACAACTCATTCCTATGAAGATACATTCAAACTCACAAAACATGCTCAGCTCGGGCTGAAAATGCATTTAAAGCAATAAACACTCAAATTGAATGTCACGCCTAAACCAAAGGACTTATGCACACACTTCAACATGTATTTTGTTCAGGATGACCACCTGAAGCCTAAATGAGCATTAATTTGACCACACAACTCATTCTATGAAGATACATTCAAACTCACAAAACGTGCTCAGCTCGGGCTGAAAATGCATTTAAAGCAATAAAAACTCAAATTGAGTGTCACGCCTAAACCAAAGGACTTATGCCCACACTTCAACATGTATTTAGTTCAGGATGACCACCTGAAGCTTAAATGAGCATTAATTTGACAACACAACTCATTCCTATGAAGATACATTCAAACTCACAAAACGTGCTCAGCTCGGGCTGAAAATGCATTTAAAGCAATAAAAACTCAAATTGAGTGTCACGCCTAAATCAAAGGACTTATGCACACACTTCAACATGTATTTTGTTCAGGATGGCCTCCTGAAGCCTAAATCAGCAATAATTTCACCACACAACTCATTCCTATGAAGATACATTCAAAGTCAGAAAGCGCGCTCAGCTCGGGCTGAAAATGCATTTAATTTAAAGCAATAAAAACTCAAATTGAGTGTCACACCTAAACCAAAGGACTTATGCACACACGTCAACATGTATTTTGTTCAGGATGACCACCTGAAGCCTAAATGAGCATTAATTTGACCACACAACTCATTCTATGAAGATACATTCAAACTCACAAAACGTGCTCAGCTTGGGCTGAAAATGCATTTAAAGCAATAAAAACTCAAATTGAGTGTCACACCTAAACCAAAGGACTTATGCCCACACTTCAACATGTATTTAGTTCAGGATGACCACCTGAAGCCTAAATGAGCATTAATTTGACCACACAACTCATTCCTATGAAGATACATTCAAACTCACAAAACGTGCTCAGCTCGGGCTGAAAATGCATTTAAAGCAATAAAAACTCAAATTGAGTGTCACGCCTAAATCAAAGGACTTATGCACACACTTCAACATGTATTTTGTTCAGGATGACCACCTGAAGCCTAAATGAGCATTAATTTGACCACACAACTCATTCTATGAAGATACATTCAAACTCACAAAACGTGCTCAGCTCGGGCTGAAAATGCATTTAAAGCAATAAAAACTCAAATTGAGTGTCACGCCTAAACAAAAGGACTTATGCACACACTTCAACATGTATTTTGTTCAGGATGACCTCCTGAAGCCTAAATCAGCAATAATTTCACCACACAACTCATTCCTATGAAGATACATTCAAAGTCAGAAAGCGCGCTCAGCTCGGGCTGAAAATGCATTTAATTTAAAGCAATAAAAACTCAAATTGAGTGTCACGCCTAAACCAAAGGACTTATGCACACACTTCAACATGTATTTAGTTCAGGATGACCACCTGAAGCCTAAATGAGCATTAATTTGACCACACAACTCATTCCTATGAAGATACATTCAAACTCACAAAACGTGCTCAGCTCTGGCTGAAAATGCATTTAAAGCAATAAAAACTCAAATTGAGTGTCACACCTAAACCAAAGGACTTATGCACACACTTCAACATGTATTTTGTTCAGGATGACCTCCTGAAGCCCATATGAGCATTAATTTGACTACACAACTCATTCCTATGAAGATACATTCAAACTCACAAAACGTGCTCAGCTCGGGCTGAAAATGCATTTAAAGCAATAAAAACTCAAATTGAGTGTCACGCCTAAACCAAAGGACTTATGCACACACTTCAACATGTATTTAGTTCAGGATGACCACCTGAAGCTTAAATGAGCATTAATTTGACCACACAACTCATTCCTATGAAGATACATTCAAACTCACAAAACGTGCTCAGCTCGGGCTGAAAATGCATTTAAAGCAATAAAAACTCAAATTGAGTGTCACGCCTAAATCAAAGGACTTATGCACACACTTCAACATGTATTTTGTTCAGGATGACCACCTGAAGCCTAAATGAGCATTAATTTGACCACACAACTCATTCTATGAAGATACATTCAAACTCACAAAACGTGCTCAGCTCGGGCTGAAAATGCATTTAAAGCAATAAAAACTCAAATTGAGTGTCACGCCTAAACCAAAGGACTTATGCACACACTTCAACATGTATTTTGTTCAGGATGGCCTCCTGAAGCCTAAATCAGCAATAATTTCACCACACAACTCATTCCTATGAAGATACATTCAAAGTCAGAAAGCGCGCTCAGCTCGGGCTGAAAATGCATTTAATTTAAAGCAATAAAAACTCAAATTGAGTGTCACACCTAAACCAAAGGACTTATGCACACACTTCAACATGTATTTAGTTCAGGATGACCACCTGAAGCCTAAATGAGCATTAATTTGACCACACAACTCATTCCTATGAAGATACATTCAAACTCACAAAACGTGCTCAGCTCCGGCTGAAAATGCATTTAAAGCAATAAAAACTCAAATTGAGTGTCACACCTAAACCAAAGGACTTATGCACACACTTCAACATGTATTTTGTTCAGGATGACCTCCTGAAGCCCATATGAGCATTAATTTGACTACACAACTCATTCCTATGAAGATACATTCAAACTCACAAAACGTGCTCAGCTCGGGCTGAAAATGCATTTAAAGCAATAAAAACTCAAATTGAGTGTCACGCCTAAACCAAAGGACTTATGCACACACTTCAACATGTATTTAGTTCAGGATGACCACCTGAAGCCTAAATGAGCATTAATTTGACCACACAACTCATTCCTATGAAGATACATTCAAACTCACAAAACGTGCTCAACTCGGGCTGAAAATGCATTTAAAGCAATAAAAACTCAAATTGAGTGTCACGCCTAAACCAAAGGACTTATGCACACACTTCAACATGTATTTTGTTCAGGATGACCTCCTGAAGCCTAAATAAGCATTAATTTGACCACACAACTCATTCCTATGAAGATACATTCAAACTCACAAAACGCGCTCAGCTCGGGCTGAAAATGCATTTAAAGCAATAAAAACTCAAATTGAGTGTCACACCTAAACCAAAGGACTTATGCACACACGTCAACATGTATTTTGTTCAGGATGACCACCTGAAGCCTAAATGAGCATTAATTTGACCACACAACTCATTCCTATGAAGATACATTCAAACTCACAAAACATGCTCAGCTCGGGCTGAAAATGCATTTAAAGCAATAAAAACTCAAATTGAATGTCACGCCTAAACCAAAGGACTTATGCACACACTTCAACATGTATTTTGTTCAGGATGACCACCTGAAGCCTAAATGAGCATTAATTTGACCACACAACTCATTCCTATGAAGATACATTCAAACACACAAAACGTGCTCAGCTCGGCCTGAAAATGCATTTAAAGCAATAAAAACTCAAATTGAGTGTCACGCCTAAACCAAAGGACTTATGCACACACTTCAACATGTATTTTGTTCAGGATGACCTCCTGAAGCCTAAATCAGCAATAATTTGACCACACAACTCATTCCTATGAAGATACATTCAAAGTCAGAAAGCGCGCTCAGCTCGGGCTGAAAATGCATTTAAAGCAATAAAAACTCAAATTGAGTGTCACACCTAAACCAAAGGACTTATGCACACACTTCAACATGTATTTAGTTCAGGATGACCACCGGAAGCCTAAATGAGCATTAATTTGACCACACAACTCATTCCTATGAAGATACATTCAAACTCACAAAACGCGCTCAGCTCGGGCTAAAAATGCATTTAAAGCAATAAAAACTCAAATTGAATGTCACGCCTAAACCAAAGGACTTATGCACACACTTCAACATGTATTTTGTTCAGGATGACCACCTGAAGCCTAAATGAGCATTAATTTGACCACACAACTCATTCTATGAAGATACATTCAAACTCACAAAACGTGCTCAGCTCGGGCTGAAAATGCATTTAAAGCAATAAAAACTCAAATTGAGTGTCACGCCTAAACCAAAGGACTTATGCACACACTTCCACATGTATTTTGTTCAGGATGACCTCCTGAAGCCTAAATGAGCAATAATTTGACCACACAACTCATTCCTATGAAGATACATTCAAACTCAAAAAACGTGCTCAGCTCGGGCTGAAAATGCATTTAAAGCAATAAAAACTCAAATTGAGTGTCACACCTAAACCAAAGGACTTATGCACTCACTTCAACATGTATTTTGTTCAGGATGACCTCCTGAACTCCATATGAGCATTAATTTGACCACACAACTCATTCCTATGAAGATGCATTCAAACTCACAAAACGTGCTCAGCTCGGGCTGAAAATGCATTTAAAGCAATAAAAACTCAAATTGAGTGTCACGCCTAAACCAAAGGACTTATGCACACACTTCAACATGTATTTTGTTCACGATGACCACCTGAAGCCTAAATGAGCATTATTTTGACCACACAACTCATTCCTATGAAGATACATTCAAACTCACAAAACGTGCTCAACTCGGGCTGAAAATGCATTTAAAGCAATAAAAGCTCAAATTGAGTGTCACGCCTGAACCAAAGGACTTATGCACACACTTCAACATGTATTTTGTTCAGGATGACCTCCTGAAGCCCATATGGGCATTAATTTGACCACACAACTCATTCCTATGAAGATACATTCAAACACACAAAACGTGCTCAGCTCGGCCTGAAAATGCATTTAAAGCAATAAAAACTCAAATTGAGTGTCACGCCTAAACCAAAGGACTTATGCACACACTTCAACATGTATTTTGTTCAGGATGACCACCTGACGCCTAAATGAGCATTAATTTGACCACACAACTCATTCCTATGAAGATACATTCAAACTCACAAAACGTGCTCAGCTCGGGTTAAAAATGCATTTAAAGCAATAAAAACTCAAATTGAGTGTCACGCCTAAACCAAAGGACTTATGCACACACTTCAACATGTATTTTGTTCAGGATGACCTCCTGAAGCCTAAATCAGCAATAATTTGACCACACAACTCATTCCTATGAAGATACATTCAAAGTCAGAAAGCGCGCTCAGCTCGGGCTGAAAAAGCATTTAATTTAAAGCAATAAAAACTCAAATTGAGTGTTACGCCTAAACCAAAGGACTTATGCACACACTTCAACATGTATTTAGTTCAGGATGACCACCTGAAGCCTAAATGAGCATTAATTTGACCACACAACTCATTCCTATGAAGATACATTCAAACTCACAAAACGTGCTCAGCTTGGGCTGAAAATGCATTTAAAGCAATAAAAACTCAAATTGAGTGTCACACCTAAACCAAAGGACTTATGCACACACTTCAACATGTATTTTGTTCAGGATGACCTCCTGAAGCCCATATGAGGATTAATTTGACTACACAACTCATTCCTATGAAGATACATTCAAACTCACAAAACGTGCTCAGCTCGGGCTGAAAATGCATTTAAAGCAATAAAAACTCAAATTGAGTGTCACGCCTAAACCAAAGGACTTATGCACACACTTCAACATGTATTTAGTTCAGGATGACCACCTGAAGCCTAAATGAGCATTAATTTGACCACACAACTCATTCCTATGAAGATACATTCAAACTCACAAAACGTGCTCAACTCGGGCTGAAAATGCATTTAAAGCAATAAAAACTCAAATTGAGTGTCACGCCTAAACCAAAGGACTTATGCACACACTTCAACATGTATTTAGTTCAGGATGACATCCTGAAGCCCATATGAGCATTAATTTGACTACACAACTCATTCCTATGAAGATACATTCAAACTCACAAAACGTGCTCAGCTCGGGCTGAAAATGCATTTAAAGCAATAAAAACTCAAATTGAGTGTCACGCCTAAACCAAAGGACTTATGCAAACACTTCAACATGTATTTAGTTCAGGATGACCACCTGAAGCCTAAATGAGCATTAATTTGACCACACAACTCATTCCTATGAAGATACATTCAAACTCACAAAACGTGCTCAACTCGGGCTGAAAAATGCATTTAAAGGAATAAAAGCTCAAATTGAGTGTCACGCCTGAACCAAAGGACTTATGCACACACTTCAACATGTATTTTGTTCAGGATGACCTCCTGAAGCCCATATGAGCATTAATTTGACCACACAACTCATTCCTATGAAGATACATTCAAACACACAAAACGTGCCCAGCTCGGCCTGAAAATGCATTTAAAGCAATAAAACCTCAAATTGAGTGTCACACCTAAACCAGGGCGGCCCGGTAGTCCAGTGGTTAGCACGTCGGCTTCACAGTGCAGAGGTACCGGGTTCGATTCCGGCTCCGGCCTCCCTGTGTGGAGTTTGCATGTTCTCCCCGGGCCTGCGTGGGTTTTCTCCGGGTACTCCGGTTTCCTCCCACATTCCAAAAACATGCATGGCAGGCTGATTGAACGCTCTAAATTGTCCCTAGGTGTGAATGTGAGCGTGGATGGTTGTTCGTCTCTGTGTGCCCTGCGATTGGCTGGCAACCGATTCAGGGTGTCCCCCGCCTACTGCCCGAAGACAGCTGGGATAGGCTCCAGCACCCCCCGCGACCCTAGTGAGGATCAAGCGGTTCGGAAAATGGATGGATGGATGGACACCTAAACCAAAGGACTTATGCACACACTTCAACATGTATTTTGTTCAGGATGACCTCCTGAAGCCCATATGAGCATTAATTTGACTACACAACTCATTCCTATGAAGATACATTCAAACTCACAAAACGTGCTCAGCTCGGGCTGAAAATGCATTTAAAGCAATAAAAACTCAAATTGAGTGTCACGCCTAAACCAAAGGACTTATGCACACACTTCAACATGTATTTTGTTCAGGATGACCTCCTGAAGCCTAAATGAGCAATAATTTGACCACACAACTCATTCCTATGAAGATACATTCAAACTCAAAAAACGTGCTCAGCTCGGGCTGAAAATGCATTTAAAGCAATAAAAACTCAAATTGAGTGTCACACCTAAACCAAAGGACTTATGCACTCACTTCAACATGTATTTTGTTCAGGATGACCTCCTGAACTCCATATGAGCATTAATTTGACCACACAACTCATTCCTATGAAGATGCATTCAAACTCACAAAACGTGCTCAGCTCGGGCTGAAAATGCATTTAAAGCAATAAAAACTCAAATTGAGTGTCACGCCTAAACCAAAGGACTTATGCACACACTTCAACATGTATTTTGTTCAGGATGACCTCCTGAAGTCTAAATCAGCAATAATTTGACCACACAACTCATTCCTATGAAGATACATTCAAAGTCAGAAAGCGCGCTCAGCTCGGGCTGAAAATGCATTTAATTTAAAGCAATAAAAACTCAAATTGAGTGTCACGCCTAAACCAAAGGACTTATGCACACACTTCAACATGTATTTAGTTCAGGATGACCACCTGAAGCCTAAATGAGCATTAATTTGACCACACAACTCATCCCTATGAAGATACATTCAAACTCACAAAACGCGCTCAGCTCGGGCTGAAAATGCATTTAAAGCAATAAAAACTCAAATTTAGTGTCACACCTAAACCAAAGGACTTATGCACACACTTCAACATGTATTTAGTTCAGGATGACCTCCTGAAGCCCATATGAGCATTAATTTGACTACACAACTCATTCCTATGAAGATACATTCAAACTCACAAAACGTGCTCAGCTCGGGCTGAAAATGCATTTAAAGCAATAAAAACTCAAATTGAGTGTCACGCCTAAACCAAAGGACTTATGCACACACTTCAACATGTATTTAGTTCAGGATGACCACCTGAAGCCTAAATGAGCATTAATTTGACCACACAACTCATTCCTATGAAGATACATTCAAACTCACAAAACGTGCTCAGCTTGGGCTGAAAATAAATTTAAAGCAATGAAAACTCAAATTGAGTGTCACACCTAAACCAAAGGACTTATGCACACACTTCAACATGTATTTTGTTCAGGATGACCACCTGAAGCCTAAATGAGCATTAATTTGACCACACAACTCATTCCTATGAAGATACATTCAAACTCACAAAACATGCTCAGCTCGGGCTGAAAATGCATTTAAAGCAATAAAAACTCAAATTGAATGTCACGCCTAAACCAAAGGACTTATGCACACACTTCAACATGTATTTTGTTCAGGATGACCACCTGAAGCCTAAATGAGCATTAATTTGACCACACAACTCATTCCTATGAAGATACATTCAAACACACAAAACGTGCTCAGCTCGGCCTGAAAATGCATTTAAAGCAATAAAAACTCAAATTGAGTGTCACGCCTAAACCAAAGGACTTATGCACACACTTCAACATGTATTTTGTTCAGGATGACCTCCTGAAGCCTAAATCAGCAATAATTTGACCACACAACTCATTCCTATGAAGATACATTCAAAGTCAGAAAGCGCGCTCAGCTCGGGCTGAAAATGCATTTAATTTAAAGCAATAAAAACTCAAATTGAGTGTCACACCTAAACCAAAGGACTTATGCACACACTTCAACATGTATTTAGTTCAGGATGACCACCTGAAGCCTAAATGAGCATTAATTTGACCACACAACTCATTCCTATGAAGATACATTCAAACTCACAAAACGTGCTTAGCTCCGGCTGAAAATGCATTTAAAGCAATAAAAACTCAAATTGAGTGTCACACCTAAACCAAAGGACTTATGCACACACTTCAACATGTATTTTGTTCAGGATGACCTCCTGAAGCCCATATGAGCATTAATTTGACTACACAACTCATTCCTATGAAGATACATTCAAACTCACAAAACGTGCTCAGCTCGGGCTGAAAATGCATTTAAAGCAATAAAAACTCAAATTGAGTGTCACGCCTAAACCAAAGGACTTATGCACACACTTCAACATGTATTTAGTTCAGGATGACCACCTGAAGCCTAAATGAGCATTAATTTGACCACACAACTCATTCCTATGAAGATACATTCAAACTCACAAAACGTGCTCAACTCGGGCTGAAAATGCATTTAAAGCAATAAAAACTCAAATTGAGTGTCACACCTAAACCAAAGGACTTATGCACACACGTCAACATGTATTTTGTTCAGGATGACCACCTGAAGCCTAAATGAGCATTAATTTGACCACACAACTCATTCCTATGAAGATACATTCAAACTCACAAAACATGCTCAGCTCGGGCTGAAAATGCATTTAAAGCAATAAAAACTCAAATTGAATGTCACGCCTAAACCAAAGGACTTATGCACACACTTCAACATGTATTTTGTTCAGGATGACCACCTGAAGCCTAAATGAGCATTAATTTGACCACACAACTCATTCCTATGAAGATACATTCAAACACACAAAACGTGCTCAGCTCGGCCTGAAAATGCATTTAAAGCAATAAAAACTCAAATTGAGTGTCACGCCTAAACCAAAGGACTTATGCACACACTTCAACATGTATTTTGTTCAGGATGACCTCCTGAAGCCTAAATCAGCAATAATTTGACCACACAACTCATTCCTATGAAGATACATTCAAAGTCAGAAAGCGCGCTCAGCTCGGGCTGAAAATGCATTTAAAGCAATAAAAACTCAAATTGAGTGTCACACCTAAACCAAAGGACTTATGCACACACTTCAACATGTATTTAGTTCAGGATGACCACCTGAAGCCTAAATGAGCATTAATTTGACCACACAACTCATTCCTATGAAGATACATTCAAACTCACAAAACGCGCTCAGCTCGGGCTAAAAATGCATTTAAAGCAATAAAAACTCAAATTGAATGTCACGCCTAAACCAAAGGACTTATGCACACACTTCAACATGTATTTTGTTCAGGATGACCTCCTGAAGCCTAAATGAGCAATAATTTGACCACACAACTCATTCCTATGAAGATACATTCAAACTCAAAAAACGTGCTCAGCTCGGGCTGAAAATGCATTTAAAGCAATAAAAACTCAAATTGAGTGTCACACCTAAACCAAAGGACTTATGCACTCACTTCAACATGTATTTTGTTCAGGATGACCTCCTGAACTCCATATGAGCATTAATTTGACCACACAACTCATTCCTATGAAGATGCATTCAAACTCACAAAACGTGCTCAGCTCGGGCTGAAAATGCATTTAAAGCAATAAAAACTCAAATTGAGTGTCACGCCTAAACCAAAGGACTTATGCACACACTTCAACATGTATTTTGTTCACGATGACCACCTGAAGCCTAAATGAGCATTATTTTGACCACACAACTCATTCCTATGAAGATACATTCAAACTCACAAAACGTGCTCAACTCGGGCTGAAAATGCATTTAAAGCAATAAACGCTCAAATTGAGTGTCACGCCTGAACCAAAGGACTTATGCACACACTTCAACATGTATTTTGTTCAGGATGACCTCCTGAAGCCCATATGGGCATTAATTTGACCACACAACTCATTCCTATGAAGATACATTCAAACACACAAAAGGTGCTCAGCTCGGCCTGAAAATGCATTTAAAGCAATAAAAACTCAAATTGAGTGTCACGCCTAAACCAAAGGACTTATGCACAGACTTCAACATGTATTTTGTTCAGGATGACCACCTGACGCCTAAATGAGCATTAATTTGACCACACAACTCATTCCTATGAAGATACATTCAAACTCACAAAACGTGCTCAGCTCGGGTTAAAAATGCATTTAAAGCAATAAAAATTCAAATTGAGTGTCACGCCTAAACCAAAGGACTTATGCACACACTTCAACATGTATTTTGTTCAGGATGACCTCCTGAAGCCTAAATCAGCAATAATTTGACCACACAACTCATTCCTATGAAGATACATTCAAAGTCAGAAAGCGCGCTCAGCTCGGGCTGAAAAAGCATTTAATTTAAAGCAATAAAAACTCAAATTGAGTGTTACGCCTAAACCAAAGGACTTATGCACACACTTCAACATGTATTTAGTTCAGGATGACCACCTGAAGCCTAAATGAGCATTAATTTGACCACACAACTCATTCCTATGAAGATACATTCAAACTCACAAAACGTGCTCAGCTTGGGCTGAAAATGCATTTAAAGCAATAAAAACTCAAATTGAGTGTCACACCTAAACCAAAGGACTTATGCACACACTTCAACATGTATTTTGTTCAGGATGACCTCCTGAAGCCCATATGAGGATTAATTTGACTACACAACTCATTCCTATGAAGATACATTCAAACTCACAAAACGTGCTCAGCTCGGGCTGAAAATGCATTTAAAGCAATAAAAACTCAAATTGAGTGTCACGCCTAAACCAAAGGACTTATGCACACACTTCAACATGTATTTAGTTCAGGATGACCACCTGAAGCCTAAATGAGCATTAATTTGACCACACAACTCATTCCTATGAAGATACATTCAAACTCACAAAACGTGCTCAACTCGGGCTGAAAATGCATTTAAAGCAATAAAAACTCAAATTGAGTGTCACGCCTAAACCAAAGGACTTATGCACACACTTCAACATGTATTTAGTTCAGGATGACATCCTGAAGCCCATATGAGCATTAATTTGACTACACAACTCATTCCTATGAAGATACATTCAAACTCACAAAACGTGCTCAGCTCGGGCTGAAAATGCATTTAAAGCAATAAAAAGTCAAATTGAGTGTCACGCCTAAACCAAAGGACTTATGCACACACTTCAACGTGTATTTAGTTCAGGATGACCACCTGAAGCCTAAATGAGCATTAATTTGACCACACAACTCATTCCTATGAAGATACATTCAAACTCACAAAACGTGCTCAGCTCGGGCTGAAAATGCATTCAAAGCAATAAAAACTCAAATTGAGTGTCACGCCTAAACCAAAGGACTTATGCACACACTTCAACATGTATTTTGTTCAGGATGACCTTCTGAAGCCCATATGAGCATTAATTTGACTACACAACTCATTCCTATGAAGATACATTCAAACTCACAAAACGTGCTCAGCTCGGGCTGAAAATGCATTTAAAGCAATAAAAACTCAAATTGAGTGTCACGCCTAAACCAAAGGACTTATGCACACACTTCAACATGTATTTTGTTCAGGATGACCTCCTGAAGTCTAAATAAGCATTAATTTGACCACACAACTCATTCCTATGAAGATACATTCAAACTCACAAAACGCGCTCAGCTCGGGCTGAAAATGCATTTAAAGCAATAAAAACTCAAATTGAGTGTCACACCTAAACCAAAGGACTTATGCACACACTTCAACATGTATTTAGTTCAGGATGACCAACTGAAGCCTAAATGAGCATTAATTTGACCACACAACTCATTCCTATGAAGATACATTCAAACTCACAAAACATGCTCAGCTCGGGCTGAAAATGCATTTAAAGCAATAAAAACTCAAATTGAATGTCACGCCTAAACCAAAGGACTTATGCACACACTTCAACATGTATTTTGTTCAGGATGACCACCTGAAGCCTAAATGAGCATTCATTTGACCACACAACTCATTCTATGAAGATACATTCAAACTCACAAAACGTGCTCAGCTCGGGCTGAAAATGCATTTAAAGCAATAAAAACTAAAATTTAGTGTCACGCCTAAACCAAAGGACTTATGCACACACTTCAACATGTGTTTTGTTCAGGATGACCTCCTGAAGCCTAAATGAGCAATAATTTGACCACACAACTCATTCCTATGAAGATACATTCAAACTCAAAAAACGTGCTCAGCTCGGGCTGAAAATTTATTTAAAGCAATAAAAACTCAAATTGAGTGTCACACCTAAACCAAAGGACTAATGCACACACTTCAACATGTATTTTGTTCAGGATGACCTCCTGAAGCCCATATGAGCATTAATTTGACCACATAACTCATTCCTATGAAGATACATTCAAACTCACAAAACGTGCTCAGCTCGGGCTGAAAATGCATTTAAAGCAATAAAAACTCAAATTGAGTGTCACGCCTAAACCAAAGGACTTATGCACACACTTCAACATGTATTTTGTTCACGATGACCACCTGAAGCCTAAATGAGCATTAATTTGACCACACAACTCATTCCTATGAAGATACATTCAAACTCACAAAACGCGCTCAACTCGGGCTGAAAATGCATTTAAAGCAATAAAAGCTCAAATTGAGTGTCACGCCTAAACCAAAGGACTTATGCACACACTTCAACATGTATTTTGTTCAGGATGACCTCCTGAAGCCCATATGAGCATTAATTTGACCACACAACTCATTCCTATGAAGATACATTCAAACACACAAAACGTGCTCAGCTCGGCCTGAAAATGCATTTAAAGCAATAAAAACTCAAATTGAGTGTCACACCTAAACCAAAGGACTTATGCACACACTTCAACATGTATTTTGTTCAGGATGACCACCTGACGCCTAAATGAGCATTAATTTGACCACACAACTCATTCCTATGAAGATACATTCAAACTCACAAAACGCGCTCAGCTCGGGCTGAAAATGCATTTAAAGCAATAAAAACTCAAATTGAGTGTCACACCTAAACCAAAGGACTTATGCACACACTACAACATGTATTTTGTTCAGGGTGACCTCCTGAAGCCTAAATAGGCATTAATTTGACCACACAACTCATTCCTATGAAGATACATTCAAACTCACAAAACATGCTCAGCTCGGGCTGAAAATGCATTTAAAGCAATAAAAACTCAAATTGAATGTCACGCCTAAACCAAAGGACTTATGCACACACTACAACATGTATTTTGTTCACGATGACCACCTGAAGCCTAAATGAGCATTAATTTGACCACACAACTCATTCCTATGAAGATACATTCAAAGTCAGAAAGCGCGCTCAGCTCGGGCTGAAAATGCATTTAATTTAAAGCAATAAAAACTCAAATTGAGTGTCACGCCTGAACCAAAGGACTTATGCACACACTTCAACATGTATTTTGTTCAGGATGACCTCCTGAAGCCCATATGAGCATTAATTTGACCACACAACTCATTCCTATGAAGATACATTCAAACACACAAAACGTGCTCAGCTCGGCCTGAAAATGCATTTAAAGCAATAAAAACTCAAATTGAGTGTCACACCTAAACCAAAGGACTTATGCACACACTTCAACATGTATTTTGTTCAGGATGACCTCCTGAAGCCCATATGAGCATTAATTTGACTACACAACTCATTCCTATGAAGATACATTCAAACTCACAAAACGTGCTCAGCTCGGGCTGAAAATGCATTTAAAGCAATAAAAACTCAAATTGAGTGTCACGCCTAAACCAAAGGACTTATGCACACACTTCAACATGTATTTTGTTCAGGATGACCTCCTGAAGTCTAAATCAGCAATAATTTGACCACACAACTCATTCCTATGAAGATACATTCAAAGTCAGAAAGCGCGCTCAGCTCGGGCTGAAAATGCATTTAATTTAAAGCAATAAAAACTCAAATTGAGTGTCACGCCTAAACCAAAGGACTTATGCACACACTTCAACATGTATTTAGTTCAGGATGACCACCTGAAGCCTAAATGAGCATTAATTTGACCACACAACTCATTCCTATGAAGATACATTCAAACTCACAAAACGCGCTCAGCTCGGGCTGAAAATGCATTTAAAGCAATAAAAACTCAAATTTAGTGTCACACCTAAACCAAAGGACTTATGCACACACTTTCAACATGTATTTAGTTCAGGATGACCTCCTGAAGCCCATATGAGCATTAATTTGACTACACAACTCATTCCTATGAAGATACATTCAAACTCACAAAACGTGCTCAGCTCGGGCTGAAAATGCATTTAAAGCAATAAAAACTCAAATTGAGTGTCACGCCTAAACCAAAGGACTTATGCACACACTTCAACGTGTATTTAGTTCAGGATGACCACCTGAAGCCTAAATGAGCATTAATTTGACCACACAACTCATTCCTATGAAGATACATTCAAACTCACAAAACGTGCTCAGCTCGGGCTGAAAATGCATTCAAAGCAATAAAAACTCAAATTGAGTGTCACGCCTAAACCAAAGGACTTATGCACACACTTCAACATGTATTTTGTTCAGGATGACCTTCTGAAGCCCATATGAGCATTAATTTGACTACACAACTCATTCCTATGAAGATACATTCAAACTCACAAAACGTGCTCAGCTCGGGCTGAAAATGCATTTAAAGCAATAAAAACTCAAATTGAGTGTCACGCCTAAACCAAAGGACTTATGCACACACTTCAACATGTATTTTGTTCAGGATGACCTCCTGAAGTCTAAATAAGCATTAATTTGACCACACAACTCATTCCTATGAAGATACATTCAAACTCACAAAACGCGCTCAGCTCGGGCTGAAAATGCATTTAAAGCAATAAAAACTCAAATTGAGTGTCACACCTAAACCAAAGGACTTATGCACACACTTCAACATGTATTTAGTTCAGGATGACCAACTGAAGCCTAAATGAGCATTAATTTGACCACACAACTCATTCCTATGAAGATACATTCAAACTCACAAAACATGCTCAGCTCGGGCTGAAAATGCATTTAAAGCAATAAAAACTCAAATTGAATGTCACGCCTAAACCAAAGGACTTATGCACACACTTCAACATGTATTTTGTTCAGGATGACCACCTGAAGCCTAAATGAGCATTCATTTGACCACACAACTCATTCCTATGAAGATACATTCAAACTCACAAAACGCGCTCAACTCGGGCTGAAAATGCATTTAAAGCAATAAAAGCTCAAATTGAGTGTCACGCCTAAACCAAAGGACTTATGCACACACTTCAACATGTATTTTGTTCAGGATGACCTCCTGAAGCCCATATGAGCATTAATTTGACCACACAACTCATTCCTATGAAGATACATTCAAACACACAAAACGTGCTCAGCTCGGCCTGAAAATGCATTTAAAGCAATAAAAACTCAAATTGAGTGTCACGCCTAAACCAAAGGACTTATGCACACACTTCAACATGTATTTTGTTCAGGATGATCACCTGACGCCTAAATGAGCATTAATTTGACCACACAACTCATTCCTATGAAGATACATTCAAACTCACAAAACGCGCTCAGCTCGGGCTGAAAATGCATTTAAAGCAATAAAAACTCAAATTGAGTGTCACGCCTAAACCAAAGGACTTATGCACACACTACAACATGTATTTTGTTCAGGGTGACCTCCTGAAGCCTAAATAGGCATTAATTTGACCACACAACTCATTCCTATGAAGATACATTCAAACTCACAAAACGCGCTCAGCTCGGGCTGAAAATGCATTTAAAGCAATAAAAACTCAAATTGAGTGTCACGCCTAAACCAAAGGACTTATGCACACACTTCAACATGTATTTTGTTCAGGATGACCTCCTGAAGCCCATATGAGCATTAATTTGACTACACAACTCATTCCTATGAAGATACATTCAAACTCACAAAACGTGCTCAGCTCGGGCTGAAAATGCATTTAAAGCAATAAAAACTCAAATTGAGTGTCACGCCTAAACCAAAGGACTTATGCACACACTTCAACATGTATTTTGTTCAGGATGACCACCTGACGCCTAAATGAGCATTAATTTGACCACACAACTCATTCCTATGAAGATACATTCAAAGTCAGAAAGCGCGCTCAGCTCGGGCTGAAAATGCATTTAATTTAAAGCAATAAAAACTCAAATTGAGTGTCACGCCTAAACCAAAGGACTTATGCACACACTTCAACATGTATTTAGTTCAGGATGACCACCTGAAGCCTAAATGAGCATTAATTTGACTACACAACTCATTCCTATGAAGATACATTCAAACTCACAAAACGTGCTCAGCTCGGGCTGAAAATGCATTTAAAGCAATTAAAACTCAAATTGAGTGTCACACCTAAACCAAAGGACTTATGCACACACTTCAACATGTATTTTGCTCAGGATGACCTCCTGAAGCCCATATGAGCATTAGTTTGACTACACAACTCATTCCTATAAAGATACATTGAAACTCACAAAACGTGCTCAGCTCGGGCTGAAAATGCATTTAAAGCAATAAAAACTCAAATTGAGTGTCACGCCTAAACCAAAGGACTTATGCACACACTTCAACATGTGTTTTGTTCAGGATGACCTCCTGAAGCCTAAATGAGCAATAATTTGACCACACAACTCATTCCTATGAAGATACATTCAAACTCAAAAAACGTGCTCAGCTCGGGCTGAAAATGCATTTAAAGCAATAAAAACTCAAATTGAGTGTCACAACTAAACCAAAGGACTTATGCACACACTTCAACATGTATTTTGTTCAGGATGACCTCCTGAAGCACATATGAGCATTAATTTGACCACACAACTCATTCCTATGAAGATACATTCAAACTCACAAAACGTGCTCAGCTCGGGCTGAAAATGCATTTAAAGCAATAAAAACTCAAATTGAGTGTCACGCCTAAACCAAAGGACTTATGCACACACTTCAACATGTATTTTGTTCAGGATGACCTTCTGAAGCCCATATGAGCATTAATTTGACTACACAACTCATTCCTATGAAGATACATTCAAACTCACAAAACGCGCTCAGCTCGGGCTGAAAATGCATTTAAAGCAATAAAAACTCAAATTGAGTGTCACGCCTAAACCAAAGGACTTATGCACACACTACAACATGTATTTTGTTCAGGGTGACCTCCTGAAGCCTAAATAAGCATTAATTTGACCACACAACTCATTCCTATGAAGATACATTCAAACTCACAAAACGTGCTCAGCTCGGGCTGAAAATGCATTTAAAGCAATAAAAACTCAAATTGAGTGTCACACCTAAACCAAAGGACTTATGCACACACTTCAACATGTATTTAGTTCAGGATGACCACCTGAAGCCTAAATGAGCATTAATTTGACCACACAACTCATTCCTATGAAGATACATTCAAAGTCAGAAAGCGCGCTCAGCTCGGGCTGAAAATGCATTTAATTTAAAGCAATAAAAACTCAAATTGAGTGTCACGCCTAAACCAAAGGACTTATGCACACACTTCAACATGTATTTAGTTCAGGATGACCACCTGAAGCCTAAATGAGCATTAATTTGACTACACAACTCATTCCTATGAAGATACATTCAAACTCACAAAACGTGCTCAGCTCGGGCTGAAAATGCATTTAAAGCAATTAAAACTCAAATTGAGTGTCACACCTAAACCAAAGGACTTATGCACACACTTCAACATGTATTTTGCTCAGGATGACCTCCTGAAGCCCATATGAGCATTAGTTTGACTACACAACTCATTCCTATAAAGATACATTGAAACTCACAAAACGTGCTCAGCTCGGGCTGAAAATGCATTTAAAGCAATAAAAACTCAAATTGAGTGTCACGCCTAAACCAAAGGACTTATGCACACACTTCAACATGTGTTTTGTTCAGGATGACCTCCTGAAGCCTAAATGAGCAATAATTTGACCACACAACTCATTCCTATGAAGATACATTCAAACTCAAAAAACGTGCTCAGCTCGGGCTGAAAATGCATTTAAAGCAATAAAAACTCAAATTGAGTGTCACAACTAAACCAAAGGACTTATGCACACACTTCAACATGTATTTTGTTCAGGATGACCTCCTGAAGCACATATGAGCATTAATTTGACCACACAACTCATTCCTATGAAGATACATTCAAACTCACAAAACGTGCTCAGCTCGGGCTGAAAATGCATTTAAAGCAATAAAAACTCAAATTGAGTGTC
The DNA here is from genome assembly GCF_054856545.1 of Hippocampus guttulatus. Taxonomy (NCBI): domain Eukaryota; kingdom Metazoa; phylum Chordata; class Actinopteri; order Syngnathiformes; family Syngnathidae; genus Hippocampus; species Hippocampus guttulatus. The sequence continues at coordinate 37,542,704 of NC_141261.1, read as the reverse complement.
ACGCCTAAACCAAAGGACTTATGCACACACTTCAACATGTATTTTGTTCAGGATGACCTTCTGAAGCCCATATGAGCATTAATTTGACTACACAACTCATTCCTATGAAGATACATTCAAACTCACAAAACGCGCTCAGCTCGGGCTGAAAATGCATTTAAAGCAATAAAAACTCAAATTGAGTGTCACGCCTAAACCAAAGGACTTATGCACACACTACAACATGTATTTTGTTCAGGGTGACCTCCTGAAGCCTAAATAAGCATTAATTTGACCACACAACTCATTCCTATGAAGATACATTCAAACTCACAAAACGTGCTCAGCTCGGGCTGAAAATGCATTTAAAGCAATAAAAACTCAAATTGAGTGTCACACCTAAACCAAAGGACTTATGCACACACTTCAACATGTATTTAGTTCAGGATGACCACCTGAAGCCTAAATGAGCATTAATTTGACCACACAACTCATTCCTATGAAGATACATTCAAACTCACAAAACGCGCTCAGCTCGGGCTGAAAATGCATTTAAAGCAATAAAAACTCAAATTGAGTGTCACACCTAAACCAAAGGACTTATGCACACACTTCAACATGTATTTTGTTCAGGATGACATCCTGAAGCCCATATGAGCATTAATTTGACTACACAACTCATTCCTATGAAGATACATTCAAACTCACAAAACGTGCTCAGCTCGGGCTGAAAATGCATTTAAAGCAATAAAAACTCAAATTGAGTGTCACACCTAAACCAAAGGACTTATGCACACACTTCAACATGTATTTAGTTCAGGATGACCACCTGAAGCCTAAATGAGCATTAATTTGACCACACAACTCATTCCTATGAAGATATTTTCAAACTCACAAAACGTGCTCAACTCGGGCTGAAAATGCATTTAAAGCAATAAAAACTCAAATTGAGTGTCACGCCTAAACCAAAGGACTTATGCACACACTTCAACATGTATTTTGTTCAGGATGACCTCCTGAAGCCTAAATAAGCATTAATTTGACCACACAACTCATTCCTATGAAGATACATTCAAATTCACAAAACGCGCTCAGCTCGGGCTGAAAATGCATTTAAAGGAATAAAAACTCAAATTGAGTGTCACACCTAAACCAAAGGACTTATGCACACACGTCAACATGTATTTTGTTCAGGATGACCACCTGAAGCCTAAATGAGCATTAATTTGACCACACAACTCATTCCTATGAAGATACATTCAAACTCACAAAACGTGCTCAGCTTGGGCTGAAAATGCATTTAAAGCAATGAAAACTCAAATTGAGTGTCACACCTAAACCAAAGGACTTATGCACACACTTCAACATGTATTTTGTTCAGGATGACCTCCTGAAGCCCATATGAGCATTAATTTGACTACACAACTCATTCCTATGAAGATACATTCAAACTCACAAAACGTGCTCAGCTCGGGCTGAAAATGCATTTAAAGCAATAAAAACTCAAATTGAGTGTCACGCCTAAACCAAAGGACTTATGCACACACTTCAACATGTATTTAGTTCAGGATGACCACCTGAAGCCTAAATGAGCATTAATTTGACCACACAACTCATTCCTATGAAGATACATTCAAACTCACAAAACGTGCTCAACTCGGGCTGAAAATGCATTTAAAGCAATAAAAACTCAAATTGAGTGTCACGCCTAAACCAAAGGACTTATGCACACACTTCAACATGTATTTAGTTCAGGATGACATCCTGAAGCCCATATGAGCATTAATTTGACTACACAACTCATTCCTATGAAGATACATTCAAACTCACAAAACGTGCTCAGCTCGGGCTGAAAATGCATTTAAAGCAATAAAAACTCAAATTGAGTGTCACGCCTAAACCAAAGGACTTATGCAAACACTTCAACATGTATTTAGTTCAGGATGACCACCTGAAGCCTAAATGAGCATTAATTTGACCACACAACTCATTCCTATGAAGATACATTCAAACTCACAAAACGTGCTCAACTCGGGCTGAAAATGCATTTAAAGGAATAAAAGCTCAAATTGAGTGTCACGCCTGAACCAAAGGACTTATGCACACACTTCAACATGTATTTTGTTCAGGATGACCTCCTGAAGCCCATATGAGCATTAATTTGACCACACAACTCATTCCTATGAAGATACATACAAACATACAAAACGTGCTCAGCTCGGCCTGAAAAATGCATTTAAAGCAATAAAAACTCAAATTGAGTGTCACGCCTAAACCAAAGGACTTATGCACACACTTCAACATGTATTTTGTTCAGGATGACCTCCTGAAGCCTAAATAAGCATTAATTTGACCACACAACTCATTCCTATGAAGATACATTCAAATTCACAAAACGCGCTCAGCTCGGGCTGAAAATGCATTTAAAGGAATAAAAACTCAAATTGAGTGTCACACCTAAACCAAAGGACTTATGCACACACGTCAACATGTATTTTGTTCAGGATGACCACCTGAAGCCTAAATGAGCATTAATTTGACCACACAACTCATTCCTATGAAGATACATTCAAACTCACAAAACGTGCTCAGCTTGGGCTGAAAATGCATTTAAAGCAATGAAAACTCAAATTGAGTGTCACACCTAAACCAAAGGACTTATGCACACACTTCAACATGTATTTTGTTCAGGATGACCTCCTGAAGCCCATATGAGCATTAATTTGACTACACAACTCATTCCTATGAAGATACATTCAAACTCACAAAACGTGCTCAGCTCGGGCTGAAAATGCATTTAAAGCAATAAAAACTCAAATTGAGTGTCACGCCTAAACCAAAGGACTTATGCACACACTTCAACATGTATTTAGTTCAGGATGACCACCTGAAGCCTAAATGAGCATTAATTTGACCACACAACTCATTCCTATGAAGATACATTCAAACTCACAAAACGTGCTCAACTCGGGCTGAAAATGCATTTAAAGCAATAAAAACTCAAATTGAGTGTCACGCCTAAACCAAAGGACTTATGCACACACTTCAACATGTATTTAGTTCAGGATGACATCCTGAAGCCCATATGAGCATTAATTTGACTACACAACTCATTCCTATGAAGATACATTCAAACTCACAAAACGTGCTCAGCTCGGGCTGAAAATGCATTTAAAGCAATAAAAACTCAAATTGAGTGTCACGCCTAAACCAAAGGACTTATGCAAACACTTCAACATGTATTTAGTTCAGGATGACCACCTGAAGCCTAAATGAGCATTAATTTGACCACACAACTCATTCCTATGAAGATACATTCAAACTCACAAAACGTGCTCAACTCGGGCTGAAAATGCATTTAAAGGAATAAAAGCTCAAATTGAGTGTCACGCCTGAACCAAAGGACTTATGCACACACTTCAACATGTATTTTGTTCAGGATGACCTCCTGAAGCCCATATGAGCATTAATTTGACCACACAACTCATTCCTATGAAGATACATACAAACATACAAAACGTGCTCAGCTCGGCCTGAAAAATGCATTTAAAGCAATAAAAACTCAAATTGAGTGTCACACCTAAACCAAAGGACTTATGCACACACTTCAACATGTATTTTGTTCAGGATGACCTCCTGAAGCCCATATGAGCATTAATTTGACTACACAACTCATTCCTATGAAGATACATTCAAACTCACAAAACGTGCTCAGCTCGGGCTGAAAATGCATTTAAAGCAATAAAAACTCAAATTGAGTGTCACGCCTAAACCAAAGGACTTATGCACACACTTCAACATGTATTTTGTTCAGGATGACCTCCTGAAGTCTAAATCAGCAATAATTTGACCACACAACTCATTCCTATGAAGATACATTCAAAGTCAGAAAGCGCGCTCAGCTCGGGCTGAAAATGCATTTAATTTAAAGCAATAAAAACTCAAATTGAGTGTCACGCCTAAACCAAAGGACTTATGCACACACTTCAACATGTATTTTGTTCAGGATGACCTCCTGAAGCCCATATGAGCATTAATTTGACTACACAACTCATTCCTATGAAGATACATTCAAACTCACAAAATGTGCTCAGCTTGGGCTGAAAATCCATTTAAAGCAATAAAAACTCAAATTGAGTGTCACACCTAAACCAAAGGACTTATGCACACACTTCAACATGTATTTTGTTCAGGATGACCTCCTGAAGCCCATATGAGGATTAATTTGACTACACAACTCATTCCTATGAAGATACATTCAAACTCACAAAACGTGCTCAGCTCGGGCTGAAAATGCATTTAAAGCAATAAAAACTCAAATTGAGTGTCACGCCTAAACCAAAGGACTTATGCACACACTTCAACATGTATTTAGTTCAGGATGACCACCTGAAGCCTAAATGAGCATTAATTTGACCACACAACTCATTCCTATGAAGATACATTCAAACTCACAAAACGTGCTCAACTCGGGCTGAAAATGCATTTAAAGCAATAAAAACTCAAATTGAGTGTCACGCCTAAACCAAAGGACTTATGCACACACTTCAACATGTATTTAGTTCAGGATGACATCCTGAAGCCCATATGAGCATTAATTTGACTACACAACTCATTCCTATGAAGATACATTCAAACTCACAAAACGTGCTCAGCTCGGGCTGAAAATGCATTTAAAGCAATAAAAACTCAAATTGAGTGTCACGCCTAAACCAAAGGACTTATGCAAACACTTCAACATGTATTTAGTTCAGGATGACCACCTGAAGCCTAAATGAGCATTAATTTGACCACACAACTCATTCCTATGAAGATACATTCAAACTCACAAAACGTGCTCAACTCGGGCTGAAAAATGCATTTAAAGGAATAAAAGCTCAAATTGAGTGTCACGCCTGAACCAAAGGACTTATGCACACACTTCAACATGTATTTTGTTCAGGATGACCTCCTGAAGCCCATATGAGCATTAATTTGACCACACAACTCATTCCTATGAAGATACATTCAAACACACAAAACGTGCTCAGCTCGGCCTGAAAATGCATTTAAAGCAATAAAACCTCAAATTGAGTGTCACACCTAAACCAAAGGACTTATGCACACACTTCAACATGTATTTTGTTCAGGATGACCTCCTGAAGCCCATATGAGCATTAATTTGACTACACAACTCATTCCTATGAAGATACATTCAAACTCACAAAACGTGCTCAGCTCGGGCTGAAAATGCATTTAAAGCAATAAAAACTCAAATTGAGTGTCACGCCTAAACCAAAGGACTTATGCACACACTTCAACATGTATTTTGTTCAGGATGACCTCCTGAAGTCTAAATCAGCAATAATTTGACCACACAACTCATTCCTATGAAGATACATTCAAAGTCAGAAAGCGCGCTCAGCTCGGGCTGAAAATGCATTTAATTTAAAGCAATAAAAACTCAAATTGAGTGTCACGCCTAAACCAAAGGACTTATGCACACACTTCAACATGTATTTAGTTCAGGATGACCACCTGAAGCCTAAATGAGCATTAATTTGACCACACAACTCATCCCTATGAAGATACATTCAAACTCACAAAACGCGCTCAGCTCGGGCTGAAAATGCATTTAAAGCAATAAAAACTCAAATTTAGTGTCACACCTAAACCAAAGGACTTATGCACACACTTCAACATGTATTTAGTTCAGGATGACCTCCTGAAGCCCATATGAGCATTAATTTGACTACACAACTCATTCCTATGAAGATACATTCAAACTCACAAAACGTGCTCAGCTCGGGCTGAAAATGCATTTAAAGCAATAAAAACTCAAATTGAGTGTCACGCCTAAACCAAAGGACTTATGCACACACTTCAACATGTATTTAGTTCAGGATGACCACCTGAAGCCTAAATGAGCATTAATTTGACCACACAACTCATTCCTATGAAGATACATTCAAACTCACAAAACGTGCTCAGCTTGGGCTGAAAATAAATTTAAAGCAATGAAAACTCAAATTGAGTGTCACACCTAAACCAAAGGACTTATGCACACACTTCAACATGTATTTTGTTCAGGATGACCTCCTGAAGCCCATATGAGCATTAATTTGACTACACAACTCATTCCTATGAAGATACATTCAAACTCACAAAACGTGCTCAGCTCGGGCTGAAAATGCATTTAAAGCAATAAAAACTCAAATTGAGTGTCACGCCTAAACCAAAGGACTTATGCACACACTTCAACATGTATTTAGTTCAGGATGACCACCTGAAGCCTAAATGAGCATTAATTTGACCACACAACTCATTCCTATGAAGATACATTCAAACTCACAAAACGTGCTCAACTCGGGCTGAAAATGCATTTAAAGCAATAAAAACTCAAATTGAGTGTCACGCCTAAACCAAAGGACTTATGCACACACTTCAACATGTATTTAGTTCAGGATGACATTCTGAAGCCCATATGAGCATTAATTTGACTACACAACTCATTCCTATGAAGATACATTCAAACTCACAAAACGTGCTCAGCTCGGGCTGAAAATGCATTTAAAGCAATAAAAACTCAAATTGAGTGTCACGCCTAAACCAAAGGACTTATGCAAACACTTCAACATGTATTTAGTTCAGGATGACCACCTGAAGCCTAAATGAGCATTAATTTGACCACACAACTCATTCCTATGAAGATACATTCAAACTCACAAAACGTGCTCAACTCGGGCTGAAAATGCATTTAAAGGAATAAAAGCTCAAATTGAGTGTCACGCCTGAACCAAAGGACTTATGCACACACTTCAACATGTATTTTGTTCAGGATGACCTCCTGAAGCCCATATGAGCATTAATTTGACCACACAACTCATTCCTATGAAGATACATTCAAACACACAAAACGTGCTCAGCTCGGCCTGAAAATGCATTTAAAGCAATAAAAACTCAAATTGAGTGTCACACCTAAACCAAAGGACTTATGCACACACTTCAACATGTATTTTGTTCAGGATGACCTCCTGAAGCCCATATGAGCATTAATTTGACTACACAACTCATTCCTATGAAGATACATTCAAACTCACAAAACGTGCTCAGCTCGGGCTGAAAATGCATTTAAAGCAATAAAAACTCAAATTGAGTGTCACGCCTAAACCAAAGGACTTATGCACACACTTCAACATGTATTTTGTTCAGGATGACCTCCTGAAGTCTAAATCAGCAATAATTTGACCACACAACTCATTCCTATGAAGATACATTCAAAGTCAGAAAGCGCGCTCAGCTCGGGCTGAAAATGCATTTAATTTAAAGCAATAAAAACTCAAATTGAGTGTCACACCTAAACCAAAGGACTTATGCACACACTTCAACATGTATTTAGTTCAGGATGACCACCTGAAGCCTAAATGAGCATTAATTTGACCACACAACTCATTCCTATGAAGATACATTCAAACTCACAAAACGTGCTTAGCTCCGGCTGAAAATGCATTTAAAGCAATAAAAACTCAAATTGAGTGTCACACCTAAACCAAAGGACTTATGCACACACTTCAACATGTATTTTGTTCAGGATGACCTCCTGAAGCCCATATGAGCATTAATTTGACTACACAACTCATTCCTATGAAGATACATTCAAACTCACAAAACGTGCTCAGCTCGGGCTGAAAATGCATTTAAAGCAATAAAAACTCAAATTGAGTGTCACGCCTAAACCAAAGGACTTATGCACACACTTCAACATGTATTTAGTTCAGGATGACCACCTGAAGCCTAAATGAGCATTAATTTGACCACACAACTCATTCCTATGAAGATACATTCAAACTCACAAAACGTGCTCAACTCGGGCTGAAAATGCATTTAAAGCAATAAAAACTCAAATTGAGTGTCACGCCTAAACCAAAGGACTTATGCAAACACTTCAACATGTATTTAGTTCAGGATGACCACCTGAAGCCTAAATGAGCATTAATTTGACCACACAACTCATTCCTATGAAGATACATTCAAACTCACAAAACGTGCTCAACTCGGGCTGAAAATGCATTTAAAGGAATAAAAGCTCAAATTGAGTGTCACGCCTGAACCAAAGGACTTATGCACACACTTCAACATGTATTTTGTTCAGGATGACCTCCTGAAGCCCATATGAGCATTAATTTGACCACACAACTCATTCCTATGAAGATACATTCAAACACACAAAACGTGCTCAGCTCGGCCTGAAAATGCATTTAAAGCAATAAAAACTCAAATTGAGTGTCACACCTAAACCAAAGGACTTATGCACACACTTCAACATGTATTTTGTTCAGGATGACCTCCTGAAGCCCATATGAGCATTAATTTGACTACACAACTCATTCCTATGAAGATACATTCAAACTCACAAAACGTGCTCAGCTCGGGCTGAAAATGCATTTAAAGCAATAAAAACTCAAATTGAGTGTCACGCCTAAACCAAAGGACTTATGCACACACTTCAACATGTATTTTGTTCAGGATGACCTCCTGAAGTCTAAATCAGCAATAATTTGACCACACAACTCATTCCTATGAAGATACATTCAAAGTCAGAAAGCGCGCTCAGCTCGGGCTGAAAATGCATTTAATTTAAAGCAATAAAAACTCAAATTGAGTGTCACACCTAAACCAAAGGACTTATGCACACACTTCAACATGTATTTAGTTCAGGATGACCACCTGAAGCCTAAATGAGCATTAATTTGACCACACAACTCATTCCTATGAAGATACATTCAAACTCACAAAACGTGCTTAGCTCCGGCTGAAAATGCATTTAAAGCAATAAAAACTCAAATTGAGTGTCACACCTAAACCAAAGGACTTATGCACACACTTCAACATGTATTTTGTTCAGGATGACCTCCTGAAGCCCATATGAGCATTAATTTGACTACACAACTCATTCCTATGAAGATACATTCAAACTCACAAAACGTGCTCAGCTCGGGCTGAAAATGCATTTAAAGCAATAAAAACTCAAATTGAGTGTCACGCCTAAACCAAAGGACTTATGCACACACTTCAACATGTATTTAGTTCAGGATGACCACCTGAAGCCTAAATGAGCATTAATTTGACCACACAACTCATTCCTATGAAGATACATTCAAACTCACAAAACGTGCTCAACTCGGGCTGAAAATGCATTTAAAGCAATAAAAACTCAAATTGAGTGTCACACCTAAACCAAAGGACTTATGCACACACGTCAACATGTATTTTGTTCAGGATGACCACCTGAAGCCTAAATGAGCATTAATTTGACCACACAACTCATTCCTATGAAGATACATTCAAACTCACAAAACATGCTCAGCTCGGGCTGAAAATGCATTTAAAGCAATAAAAACTCAAATTGAATGTCACGCCTAAACCAAAGGACTTATGCACACACTTCAACATGTATTTTGTTCAGGATGACCACCTGAATCCTAAATGAGCATTAATTTGACCACACAACTCATTCCTATGAAGATACATTCAAACACACAAAACGTGCTCAGCTCGGCCTGAAAATGCATTTAAAGCAATAAAAACTCAAATTGAGTGTCACGCCTAAACCAAAGGACTTATGCACACACTTCAACATGTATTTTGTTCAGGATGACCTCCTGAAGCCTAAATCAGCAATAATTTGACCACACAACTCATTCCTATGAAGATACATTCAAAGTCAGAAAGCGCGCTCAGCTCGGGCTGAAAATGCATTTAAAGCAATAAAAACTCAAATTGAGTGTCACACCTAAACCAAAGGACTTATGCACACACTTCAACATGTATTTAGTTCAGGATGACCACCTGAAGCCTAAATGAGCATTAATTTGACCACACAACTCATTCCTATGAAGATACATTCAAACTCACAAAACGCGCTCAGCTCGGGCTAAAAATGCATTTAAAGCAATAAAAACTCAAATTGAATGTCACGCCTAAACCAAAGGACTTATGCACACACTTCAACATGTATTTTGTTCAGGATGACCTCCTGAAGCCTAAATGAGCAATAATTTGACCACACAACTCATTCCTATGAAGATACATTCAAACTCAAAAAACGTGCTCAGCTCGGGCTGAAAATGCATTTAAAGCAATAAAAACTCAAATTGAGTGTCACACCTAAACCAAAGGACTTATGCACTCACTTCAACATGTATTTTGTTCAGGATGACCTCCTGAACTCCATATGAGCATTAATTTGACCACACAACTCATTCCTATGAAGATGCATTCAAACTCACAAAACGTGCTCAGCTCGGGCTGAAAATGCATTTAAAGCAATAAAAACTCAAATTGAGTGTCACGCCTAAACCAAAGGACTTATGCACACACTTCAACATGTATTTTGTTCACGATGACCACCTGAAGCCTAAATGAGCATTATTTTGACCACACAACTCATTCCTATGAAGATACATTCAAACTCACAAAACGTGCTCAACTCGGGCTGAAAATGCATTTAAAGCAATAAACGCTCAAATTGAGTGTCACGCCTGAACCAAAGGACTTATGCACACACTTCAACATGTATTTTGTTCAGGATGACCTCCTGAAGCCCATATGGGCATTAATTTGACCACACAACTCATTCCTATGAAGATACATTCAAACACACAAAAGGTGCTCAGCTCGGCCTGAAAATGCATTTAAAGCAATAAAAACTCAAATTGAGTGTCACGCCTAAACCAAAGGACTTATGCACACACTTCAACATGTATTTTGTTCAGGATGACCACCTGACGCCTAAATGAGCATTAATTTGACCACACAACTCATTCCTATGAAGATACATTCAAACTCACAAAACGTGCTCAGCTCGGGTTAAAAATGCATTTAAAGCAATAAAAATTCAAATTGAGTGTCACGCCTAAACCAAAGGACTTATGCACACACTTCAACATGTATTTTGTTCAGGATGACCTCCTGAAGCCTAAATCAGCAATAATTTGACCACACAACTCATTCCTATGAAGATACATTCAAAGTCAGAAAGCGCGCTCAGCTCGGGCTGAAAAAGCATTTAATTTAAAGCAATAAAAACTCAAATTGAGTGTTACGCCTAAACCAAAGGACTTATGCACACACTTCAACATGTATTTAGTTCAGGATGACCACCTGAAGCCTAAATGAGCATTAATTTGACCACACAACTCATTCCTATGAAGATACATTCAAACTCACAAAACGTGCTCAGCTTGGGCTGAAAATGCATTTAAAGCAATAAAAACTCAAATTGAGTGTCACACCTAAACCAAAGGACTTATGCACACACTTCAACATGTATTTTGTTCAGGATGACCTCCTGAAGCCCATATGAGGATTAATTTGACTACACAACTCATTCCTATGAAGATACATTCAAACTCACAAAACGTGCTCAGCTCGGGCTGAAAATGCATTTAAAGCAATAAAAACTCAAATTGAGTGTCACGCCTAAACCAAAGGACTTATGCACACACTTCAACATGTATTTAGTTCAGGATGACCACCTGAAGCCTAAATGAGCATTAATTTGACCACACAACTCATTCCTATGAAGATACATTCAAACTCACAAAACGTGCTCAACTCGGGCTGAAAATGCATTTAAAGCAATAAAAACTCAAATTGAGTGTCACGCCTAAACCAAAGGACTTATGCACACACTTCAACATGTATTTAGTTCAGGATGACATCCTGAAGCCCATATGAGCATTAATTTGACTACACAACTCATTCCTATGAAGATACATTCAAACTCACAAAACGTGCTCAGCTCGGGCTGAAAATGCATTTAAAGCAATAAAAAGTCAAATTGAGTGTCACGCCTAAACCAAAGGACTTATGCACACACTTCAACGTGTATTTAGTTCAGGATGACCACCTGAAGCCTAAATGAGCATTAATTTGACCACACAACTCATTCCTATGAAGATACATTCAAACTCACAAAACGTGCTCAGCTCGGGCTGAAAATGCATTCAAAGCAATAAAAACTCAAATTGAGTGTCACGCCTAAACCAAAGGACTTATGCACACACTTCAACATGTATTTTGTTCAGGATGACCTTCTGAAGCCCATATGAGCATTAATTTGACTACACAACTCATTCCTATGAAGATACATTCAAACTCACAAAACGTGCTCAGCTCGGGCTGAAAATGCATTTAAAGCAATAAAAACTCAAATTGAGTGTCACGCCTAAACCAAAGGACTTATGCACACACTTCAACATGTATTTTGTTCAGGATGACCTCCTGAAGTCTAAATAAGCATTAATTTGACCACACAACTCATTCCTATGAAGATACATTCAAACTCACAAAACGCGCTCAGCTCGGGCTGAAAATGCATTTAAAGCAATAAAAACTCAAATTGAGTGTCACACCTAAACCAAAGGACTTATGCACACACTTCAACATGTATTTAGTTCAGGATGACCAACTGAAGCCTAAATGAGCATTAATTTGACCACACAACTCATTCCTATGAAGATACATTCAAACTCACAAAACATGCTCAGCTCGGGCTGAAAATGCATTTAAAGCAATAAAAACTCAAATTGAATGTCACGCCTAAACCAAAGGACTTATGCACACACTTCAACATGTATTTTGTTCAGGATGACCACCTGAAGCCTAAATGAGCATTCATTTGACCACACAACTCATTCTATGAAGATACATTCAAACTCACAAAACGTGCTCAGCTCGGGCTGAAAATGCATTTAAAGCAATAAAAACTAAAATTTAGTGTCACGCCTAAACCAAAGGACTTATGCACACACTTCAACATGTGTTTTGTTCAGGATGACCTCCTGAAGCCTAAATGAGCAATAATTTGACCACACAACTCATTCCTATGAAGATACATTCAAACTCAAAAAACGTGCTCAGCTCGGGCTGAAAATTTATTTAAAGCAATAAAAACTCAAATTGAGTGTCACACCTAAACCAAAGGACTAATGCACACACTTCAACATGTATTTTGTTCAGGATGACCTCCTGAAGCCCATATGAGCATTAATTTGACCACATAACTCATTCCTATGAAGATACATTCAAACTCACAAAACGTGCTCAGCTCGGGCTGAAAATGCATTTAAAGCAATAAAAACTCAAATTGAGTGTCACGCCTAAACCAAAGGACTTATGCACACACTTCAACATGTATTTTGTTCACGATGACCACCTGAAGCCTAAATGAGCATTAATTTGACCACACAACTCATTCCTATGAAGATACATTCAAACTCACAAAACGCGCTCAACTCGGGCTGAAAATGCATTTAAAGCAATAAAAGCTCAAATTGAGTGTCACGCCTAAACCAAAGGACTTATGCACACACTTCAACATGTATTTTGTTCAGGATGACCTCCTGAAGCCCATATGAGCATTAATTTGACCACACAACTCATTCCTATGAAGATACATTCAAACACACAAAACGTGCTCAGCTCGGCCTGAAAATGCATTTAAAGCAATAAAAACTCAAATTGAGTGTCACACCTAAACCAAAGGACTTATGCACACACTTCAACATGTATTTTGTTCAGGATGACCACCTGACGCCTAAATGAGCATTAATTTGACCACACAACTCATTCCTATGAAGATACATTCAAACTCACAAAACGCGCTCAGCTCGGGCTGAAAATGCATTTAAAGCAATAAAAACTCAAATTGAGTGTCACACCTAAACCAAAGGACTTATGCACACACTACAACATGTATTTTGTTCAGGGTGACCTCCTGAAGCCTAAATAGGCATTAATTTGACCACACAACTCATTCCTATGAAGATACATTCAAACTCACAAAACATGCTCAGCTCGGGCTGAAAATGCATTTAAAGCAATAAAAACTCAAATTGAATGTCACGCCTAAACCAAAGGACTTATGCACACACTACAACATGTATTTTGTTCACGATGACCACCTGAAGCCTAAATGAGCATTAATTTGACCACACAACTCATTCCTATGAAGATACATTCAAAGTCAGAAAGCGCGCTCAGCTCGGGCTGAAAATGCATTTAATTTAAAGCAATAAAAACTCAAATTGAGTGTCACGCCTGAACCAAAGGACTTATGCACACACTTCAACATGTATTTTGTTCAGGATGACCTCCTGAAGCCCATATGAGCATTAATTTGACCACACAACTCATTCCTATGAAGATACATTCAAACACACAAAACGTGCTCAGCTCGGCCTGAAAATGCATTTAAAGCAATAAAAACTCAAATTGAGTGTCACACCTAAACCAAAGGACTTATGCACACACTTCAACATGTATTTTGTTCAGGATGACCTCCTGAAGCCCATATGAGCATTAATTTGACTACACAACTCATTCCTATGAAGATACATTCAAACTCACAAAACGTGCTCAGCTCGGGCTGAAAATGCATTTAAAGCAATAAAAACTCAAATTGAGTGTCACGCCTAAACCAAAGGACTTATGCACACACTTCAACATGTATTTTGTTCAGGATGACCTCCTGAAGTCTAAATCAGCAATAATTTGACCACACAACTCATTCCTATGAAGATACATTCAAAGTCAGAAAGCGCGCTCAGCTCGGGCTGAAAATGCATTTAATTTAAAGCAATAAAAACTCAAATTGAGTGTCACGCCTAAACCAAAGGACTTATGCACACACTTCAACATGTATTTAGTTCAGGATGACCACCTGAAGCCTAAATGAGCATTAATTTGACCACACAACTCATTCCTATGAAGATACATTCAAACTCACAAAACGCGCTCAGCTCGGGCTGAAAATGCATTTAAAGCAATAAAAACTCAAATTTAGTGTCACACCTAAACCAAAGGACTTATGCACACACTTTCAACATGTATTTAGTTCAGGATGACCTCCTGAAGCCCATATGAGCATTAATTTGACTACACAACTCATTCCTATGAAGATACATTCAAACTCACAAAACGTGCTCAGCTCGGGCTGAAAATGCATTTAAAGCAATAAAAACTCAAATTGAGTGTCACGCCTAAACCAAAGGACTTATGCACACACTTCAACGTGTATTTAGTTCAGGATGACCACCTGAAGCCTAAATGAGCATTAATTTGACCACACAACTCATTCCTATGAAGATACATTCAAACTCACAAAACGTGCTCAGCTCGGGCTGAAAATGCATTCAAAGCAATAAAAACTCAAATTGAGTGTCACGCCTAAACCAAAGGACTTATGCACACACTTCAACATGTATTTTGTTCAGGATGACCTTCTGAAGCCCATATGAGCATTAATTTGACTACACAACTCATTCCTATGAAGATACATTCAAACTCACAAAACGTGCTCAGCTCGGGCTGAAAATGCATTTAAAGCAATAAAAACTCAAATTGAGTGTCACGCCTAAACCAAAGGACTTATGCACACACTTCAACATGTATTTTGTTCAGGATGACCTCCTGAAGTCTAAATAAGCATTAATTTGACCACACAACTCATTCCTATGAAGATACATTCAAACTCACAAAACGCGCTCAGCTCGGGCTGAAAATGCATTTAAAGCAATAAAAACTCAAATTGAGTGTCACACCTAAACCAAAGGACTTATGCACACACTTCAACATGTATTTAGTTCAGGATGACCAACTGAAGCCTAAATGAGCATTAATTTGACCACACAACTCATTCCTATGAAGATACATTCAAACTCACAAAACATGCTCAGCTCGGGCTGAAAATGCATTTAAAGCAATAAAAACTCAAATTGAATGTCACGCCTAAACCAAAGGACTTATGCACACACTTCAACATGTATTTTGTTCAGGATGACCACCTGAAGCCTAAATGAGCATTCATTTGACCACACAACTCATTCCTATGAAGATACATTCAAACTCACAAAACGCGCTCAACTCGGGCTGAAAATGCATTTAAAGCAATAAAAGCTCAAATTGAGTGTCACGCCTAAACCAAAGGACTTATGCACACACTTCAACATGTATTTTGTTCAGGATGACCTCCTGAAGCCCATATGAGCATTAATTTGACCACACAACTCATTCCTATGAAGATACATTCAAACACACAAAACGTGCTCAGCTCGGCCTGAAAATGCATTTAAAGCAATAAAAACTCAAATTGAGTGTCACGCCTAAACCAAAGGACTTATGCACACACTTCAACATGTATTTTGTTCAGGATGATCACCTGACGCCTAAATGAGCATTAATTTGACCACACAACTCATTCCTATGAAGATACATTCAAACTCACAAAACGCGCTCAGCTCGGGCTGAAAATGCATTTAAAGCAATAAAAACTCAAATTGAGTGTCACGCCTAAACCAAAGGACTTATGCACACACTACAACATGTATTTTGTTCAGGGTGACCTCCTGAAGCCTAAATAGGCATTAATTTGACCACACAACTCATTCCTATGAAGATACATTCAAACTCACAAAACGCGCTCAGCTCAAGCTGAAAATGCATTTAAAGCAATAAAAACTCAAATTGAGTGTCACGCCTAAACCAAAGGACTTATGCACACACTTCAACATGTATTTTGTTCAGGATGACCTCCTGAAGCCCATATGAGCATTAATTTGACTACACAACTCATTCCTATGAAGATACATTCAAACTCACAAAACGTGCTCAGCTCGGGCTGAAAATGCATTTAAAGCAATAAAAACTCAAATTGAGTGTCACGCCTAAACCAAAGGACTTATGCACACACTTCAACATGTATTTTGTTCAGGATGACCACCTGACGCCTAAATGAGCATTAATTTGACCACACAACTCATTCCTATGAAGATACATTCAAAGTCAGAAAGCGCGCTCAGCTCGGGCTGAAAATGCATTTAATTTAAAGCAATAAAAACTCAAATTGAGTGTCACGCCTAAACCAAAGGACTTATGCACACACTTCAACATGTATTTAGTTCAGGATGACCACCTGAAGCCTAAATGAGCATTAATTTGACTACACAACTCATTCCTATGAAGATACATTCAAACTCACAAAACGTGCTCAGCTCGGGCTGAAAATGCATTTAAAGCAATTAAAACTCAAATTGAGTGTCACACCTAAACCAAAGGACTTATGCACACACTTCAACATGTATTTTGCTCAGGATGACCTCCTGAAGCCCATATGAGCATTAGTTTGACTACACAACTCATTCCTATAAAGATACATTGAAACTCACAAAACGTGCTCAGCTCGGGCTGAAAATGCATTTAAAGCAATAAAAACTCAAATTGAGTGTCACGCCTAAACCAAAGGACTTATGCACACACTTCAACATGTGTTTTGTTCAGGATGACCTCCTGAAGCCTAAATGAGCAATAATTTGACCACACAACTCATTCCTATGAAGATACATTCAAACTCAAAAAACGTGCTCAGCTCGGGCTGAAAATGCATTTAAAGCAATAAAAACTCAAATTGAGTGTCACAACTAAACCAAAGGACTTATGCACACACTTCAACATGTATTTTGTTCAGGATGACCTCCTGAAGCACATATGAGCATTAATTTGACCACACAACTCATTCCTATGAAGATACATTCAAACTCACAAAACGTGCTCAGCTCGGGCTGAAAATGCATTTAAAGCAATAAAAACTCAAATTGAGTGTCACGCCTAAACCAAAGGACTTATGCACACACTTCAACATGTATTTTGTTCAGGATGACCTTCTGAAGCCCATATGAGCATTAATTTGACTACACAACTCATTCCTATGAAGATACATTCAAACTCACAAAACGCGCTCAGCTCGGGCTGAAAATGCATTTAAAGCAATAAAAACTCAAATTGAGTGTCACGCCTAAACCAAAGGACTTATGCACACACTACAACATGTATTTTGTTCAGGGTGACCTCCTGAAGCCTAAATAAGCATTAATTTGACCACACAACTCATTCCTATGAAGATACATTCAAACTCACAAAACGTGCTCAGCTCGGGCTGAAAATGCATTTAAAGCAATAAAAACTCAAATTGAGTGTCACACCTAAACCAAAGGACTTATGCACACACTTCAACATGTATTTAGTTCAGGATGACCACCTGAAGCCTAAATGAGCATTAATTTGACCACACAACTCATTCCTATGAAGATACATTCAAACTCACAAAACGCGCTCAGCTCGGGCTGAAAATGCATTTAAAGCAATAAAAACTCAAATTGAGTGTCACACCTAAACCAAAGGACTTATGCACACACTTCAACATGTATTTTGTTCAGGATGACATCCTGAAGCCCATATGAGCATTAATTTGACTACACAACTCATTCCTATGAAGATACATTCAAACTCACAAAACGTGCTCAGCTCGGGCTGAAAATGCATTTAAAGCAATAAAAACTCAAATTGAGTGTCACACCTAAACCAAAGGACTTATGCACACACTTCAACATGTATTTAGTTCAGGATGACCACCTGAAGCCTAAATGAGCATTAATTTGACCACACAACTCATTCCTATGAAGATATTTTCAAACTCACAAAACGTGCTCAACTCGGGCTGAAAATGCATTTAAAGCAATAAAAACTCAAATTGAGTGTCACGCCTAAACCAAAGGACTTATGCACACACTTCAACATGTATTTTGTTCAGGATGACCTCCTGAAGCCTAAATAAGCATTAATTTGACCACACAACTCATTCCTATGAAGATACATTCAAATTCACAAAACGCGCTCAGCTCGGGCTGAAAATGCATTTAAAGGAATAAAAACTCAAATTGAGTGTCACACCTAAACCAAAGGACTTATGCACACACGTCAACATGTATTTTGTTCAGGATGACCACCTGAAGCCTAAATGAGCATTAATTTGACCACACAACTCATTCCTATGAAGATACATTCAAACTCACAAAACGTGCTCAGCTTGGGCTGAAAATGCATTTAAAGCAATGAAAACTCAAATTGAGTGTCACACCTAAACCAAAGGACTTATGCACACACTTCAACATGTATTTTGTTCAGGATGACCTCCTGAAGCCCATATGAGCATTAATTTGACTACACAACTCATTCCTATGAAGATACATTCAAACTCACAAAACGTGCTCAGCTCGGGCTGAAAATGCATTTAAAGCAATAAAAACTCAAATTGAGTGTCACGCCTAAACCAAAGGACTTATGCACACACTTCAACATGTATTTAGTTCAGGATGACCACCTGAAGCCTAAATGAGCATTAATTTGACCACACAACTCATTCCTATGAAGATACATTCAAACTCACAAAACGTGCTCAACTCGGGCTGAAAATGCATTTAAAGCAATAAAAACTCAAATTGAGTGTCACGCCTAAACCAAAGGACTTATGCACACACTTCAACATGTATTTAGTTCAGGATGACATCCTGAAGCCCATATGAGCATTAATTTGACTACACAACTCATTCCTATGAAGATACATTCAAACTCACAAAACGTGCTCAGCTCGGGCTGAAAATGCATTTAAAGCAATAAAAACTCAAATTGAGTGTCACGCCTAAACCAAAGGACTTATGCAAACACTTCAACATGTATTTAGTTCAGGATGACCACCTGAAGCCTAAATGAGCATTAATTTGACCACACAACTCATTCCTATGAAGATACATTCAAACTCACAAAACGTGCTCAACTCGGGCTGAAAATGCATTTAAAGGAATAAAAGCTCAAATTGAGTGTCACGCCTGAACCAAAGGACTTATGCACACACTTCAACATGTATTTTGTTCAGGATGACCTCCTGAAGCCCATATGAGCATTAATTTGACCACACAACTCATTCCTATGAAGATACATACAAACATACAAAACGTGCTCAGCTCGGCCTGAAAAATGCATTTAAAGCAATAAAAACTCAAATTGAGTGTCACGCCTAAACCAAAGGACTTATGCACACACTTCAACATGTATTTTGTTCAGGATGACCTCCTGAAGCCTAAATAAGCATTAATTTGACCACACAACTCATTCCTATGAAGATACATTCAAATTCACAAAACGCGCTCAGCTCGGGCTGAAAATGCATTTAAAGGAATAAAAACTCAAATTGAGTGTCACACCTAAACCAAAGGACTTATGCACACACGTCAACATGTATTTTGTTCAGGATGACCACCTGAAGCCTAAATGAGCATTAATTTGACCACACAACTCATTCCTATGAAGATACATTCAAACTCACAAAACGTGCTCAGCTTGGGCTGAAAATGCATTTAAAGCAATGAAAACTCAAATTGAGTGTCACACCTAAACCAAAGGACTTATGCACACACTTCAACATGTATTTTGTTCAGGATGACCTCCTGAAGCCCATATGAGCATTAATTTGACTACACAACTCATTCCTATGAAGATACATTCAAACTCACAAAACGTGCTCAGCTCGGGCTGAAAATGCATTTAAAGCAATAAAAACTCAAATTGAGTGTCACGCCTAAACCAAAGGACTTATGCAAACACTTCAACATGTATTTAGTTCAGGATGACCACCTGAAGCCTAAATGAGCATTAATTTGACCACACAACTCATTCCTATGAAGATACATTCAAACTCACAAAACGTGCTCAACTCGGGCTGAAAATGCATTTAAAGGAATAAAAGCTCAAATTGAGTGTCACGCCTGAACCAAAGGACTTATGCACACACTTCAACATGTATTTTGTTCAGGATGACCTCCTGAAGCACATATGAGCATTAATTTGACCACACAACTCATTCCTATGAAGATACATTCAAACTCACAAAACGTGCTCAGCTCGGGCTGAAAATGCATTTAAAGCAATAAAAACTCAAATTGAGTGTCACGCCTAAACCAAAGGACTTATGCACACACTTCAACATGTATTTTGTTCAGGATGACCTTCTGAAGCCCATATGAGCATTAATTTGACTACACAACTCATTCCTATGAAGATACATTCAAACTCACAAAACGCGCTCAGCTCGGGCTGAAAATGCATTTAAAGCAATAAAAACTCAAATTGAGTGTCACGCCTAAACCAAAGGACTTATGCACACACTACAACATGTATTTTGTTCAGGGTGACCTCCTGAAGCCTAAATAAGCATTAATTTGACCACACAACTCATTCCTATGAAGATACATTCAAACTCACAAAACGTGCTCAGCTCGGGCTGAAAATGCATTTAAAGCAATAAAAACTCAAATTGAGTGTCACGCCTAAACCAAAGGACTTATGCACACACTTCAACATGTATTTAGTTCAGGATGACCACCTGAAGCCTAAATGAGCATTAATTTGACCACACAACTCATTCCTATGAAGATACATTCAAACTCACAAAACGTGCTCAACTCGGGCTGAAAATGCATTTAAAGCAATAAAAACTCAAATTGAGTGTCACGCCTAAACCAAAGGACTTATGCACACACTTCAACATGTATTTAGTTCAGGATGACATCCTGAAGCCCATATGAGCATTAATTTGACTACACAACTCATTCCTATGAAGATACATTCAAACTCACAAAACGTGCTCAGCTCGGGCTGAAAATGCATTTAAAGCAATAAAAACTCAAATTGAGTGTCACGCCTAAACCAAAGGACTTATGCACACACTTCAACATGTATTTAGTTCAGGATGACCACCTGAAGCCTAAATGAGCATTAATTTGACCACACAACTCATTCCTATGAAGATACATTCAAACTCACAAAACGCGCTCAGCTCGGGCTGAAAATGCATTTAAAGCAATAAAAACTCAAATTTAGTGTCACACCTAAACCAAAGGACTTATGCACACACTTCAACATGTATTTTGTTCAGGATGACCTCCTGAAGTCTAAATAAGCATTAATTTGACCACACAACTCATTCCTATGAAGATACATTCAAACTCACAAAACGTGCTCAGCTCGGGCTGAAAATGCATTCAAAGCAATAAAAACTCAAATTGAATGTCACGCCTAAACCAAAGGACTTATGCACACACTTCAACATGTATTTTGTTCAGGATGACCACCTGAAGCCTAAATGAGCATTCATTTGACCACACAACTCATTCTATGAAGATACATTCAAACTCACAAAACGTGCTCAGCTCGGGCTGAAAATGCATTTAAAGCAATCAAAACTAAAATTTAGTGTCACGCCTAAACCAAAGGACTTATGCACACACTTCAACATGTGTTTTGTTCAGGATGACCTCCTGAAGCCTAAATGAGCAATAATTTGACCACACAACTCATTCCTATGAAGATACATTCAAACTCACAAAACGTGCTCAGCTCGGGCTGAAAATGCATTTAAAGCAATAAAAACTCAAATTGAGTGTCACGCCTAAACCAAAGGACTTATGCACACACTTCAACATGTATTTTGTTCAGGATGACCTCCTGAAGTCTAAATAAGCATTAATTTGACCACACAACTCATTCCTATGAAGATACATTCAAACTCACAAAACGCGCTCAGCTCGGGCTGAAAATGCATTTAAAGCAATAAAAACTCAAATTGAGTGTCACACCTAAACCAAAGGACTTATGCACACACTTCAACATGTATTTAGTTCAGGATGACCAACTGAAGCCTACATGAGCATTAATTTGACCACACAACTCATTCCTATGAAGATACATTCAAACTCACAAAACATGCTCAGCTCGGGCTGAAAATGCATTTAAAGCAATAAAAACTCAAATTGAATGTCACGCCTAAACCAAAGGACTTATGCACACACTTCAACATGTATTTTGTTCAGGATGACCACCTGAAGCCTAAATGAGCATTCATTTGACCACACAACTCATTCTATGAAGATACATTCAAACTCACAAAACGTGCTCAGCTCGGGCTGAAAATGCATTTAAAGCAATAAAAACAAAAATTTAGTGTCACGCCTAAACCAAAGGACTTATGCACACACTTCAACATGTGTTTTGTTCAGGATGACCTCCTGAAGCCTAAATGAGCAATAATTTGACCACACAACTCATTCCTATGAAGATACATTCAAACTCAAAAAACGTGCTCAGCTCGGGCTGAAAATGCATTTAAAGCAATAAAAACTCAAATTGAGTGTCACACCTAAACCAAAGGACTTATGCACACACTTCAACATGTATTTTGTTCAGGATGACATCCTGAAGCCCATATGAGCATTAATTTGACTACACAACTCATTCCTATGAAGATACATTCAAACTCACAAAACGTGCTCAGCTCGGGCTGAAAATGCATTTAAAGCAATAAAAACTCAAATTGAGTGTCACGCCTAAACCAAAGGACTTATGCACACACTTCAACATGTATTTTGTTCAGGATGACCTCCTGAAGCCTAAATAAGCATTAATTTGACCACACAACTCATTCCTATGAAGATACATTCAAACTCACAAAACGCGCTCAGCTCGGGCTGAAAATGCATTTAAAGCAATAAAAACTCAAATTGAGTGTCACGCCTAAACCAAAGGACTTATGCACACACTTCAACATGTGTTTTGTTCAGGATGACCTCCTGAAGCCTAAATGAGCATTAATTTGACCACACAACTCATTCCTATGAAGATACATTCAAACTCACAAAACGTGCTCAGCTTGGGCTGAAAATGCATTTAAAGCAATGAAAACTCAAATTGAGTGTCACACCTAAACCAAAGGACTTATGCACACACTTCAACATGTATTTTGTTCAGGATCACCTCCTGAAGCCCATATGAGCATTAATTTGACCACACAACTCATTCCTATGAAGATACATTCAAACTCACAAAACGCGCTCAGCTTGGGCTGAAAATGCATTTAAAGCAATAAAAACTCAAATTGAGTGTCACGCCTAAACCAAAGGACTTATGCACACACTTCAACATGTATTTAGTTCAGGATGACCACCTGAAGCCTAAATGAGCATTAATTTGACCACACAACTCATTCCTATGAAGATACATTCAAACTCACAAAACGTGCTCAGCTCGGGCTGAAAATGCATTCAAAGCAATAAAAACTCAAATTGAGTGTCACGCCTAAACCAAAGGACTTATGCACACACTTCAACATGTATTTTGTTCAGGATGACCTTCTGAAGCCCATATGAGCATTAATTTGACTACACAACTCATTCCTATGAAGATACATTCAAACTCACAAAACGTGCTCAGCTCGGGCTGAAAATGCATTTAAAGCAATTAAAACTCAAATTGAGTGTCACACCTAAACCAAAGGACTTATGCACACACTTCAACATGTATTTTGCTCAGGATGACCTCCTGAAGCCCATATGAGCATTAGTTTGACTACACAACTCATTCCTATAAAGATACATTGAAACTCACAAAACGTGCTCAGCTCGGGCTGAAAATGCATTTAAAGCAATAAAAACTCAAATTGAGTGTCACGCCTAAACCAAAGGACTTATGCACACACTTCAACATGTGTTTTGTTCAGGATGACCTCCTGAAGCCTAAATGAGCAATAATTTGACCACACAACTCATTCCTATGAAGATACATTCAAACTCAAAAAACGTGCTCAGCTCGGGCTGAAAATGCATTTAAAGCAATAAAAACTCAAATTGAGTGTCACAACTAAACCAAAGGACTTATGCACACACTTCAACATGTATTTTGTTCAGGATGACCTCCTGAAGCACATATGAGCATTAATTTGACCACACAACTCATTCCTATGAAGATACATTCAAACTCACAAAACGTGCTCAGCTCGGGCTGAAAATGCATTTAAAGCAATAAAAACTCAAATTGAGTGTCACGCCTAAACCAAAGGACTTATGCACACACTTCAACATGTATTTTGTTCACGATGACCACCTGAAGCCTAAATGAGCATTAATTTGACCACACAACTCATTCCTATGAAGATACATTCAAACTCACAAAACACGCTCAACTCGGGCTGAAAATGCATTTAAAGCAATAAAAGCTCAAATTGAGTGTCACGCCTAAACCAAAGGACTTATGCACACACTTCAACATGTATTTTGTTCAGGATCACCTCCTGAAGCCCATATGAGCATTAATTTGACCACACAACTCATTCCTATGAAGATACATTCAAACTCACAAAACACGCTCAGCTCGGGCTGAAAATGCATTTAAAGCAATAAAAACTCAAATTGAGTGTCACGCCTAAACCAAAGGACTTATGCACACACTACAACATGTATTTTGTTCAGGGTGACCTCCTGAAGCCTAAATAAGCATTAATTTGACCACACAACTCATTCCTATGAAGATACATTCAAACTCACAAAACGCGCCCAGCTCGGGCTGAAAATGCATTTAAAGCAATAAAAACTCAAATTGAGTGTCACGCCTAAACCAAAGGACTTATGCACACACTTCAACATGTATTTTGTTCAGGATGACATCCTGAAGCCCATATGAGCATTAATTTGACTACACAACTCATTCCTATGAAGATACATTCAAACTCACAAAACGTGCTCAGCTCGGGCTGAAAATGCATTTAAAGCAATTAAAACTCAAATTGAGTGTCACACCTAAACCAAAGGACTTATGCACACACTTCAACATGTATTTTGCTCAGGATGACCTCGTGAAGCCCATATGAGCATTAGTTTGACTACACAACTCATTCCTAAAAAGATACATTCAAACTCACAAAACGTGCTCAGCTCGGGCTGAAAATGCATTTAAAGCAATAAAAACTCAAATTGAGTGTCACGCCTAAACCAAAGGACTTATGCACACACTTCAACATGTATTTTGTTCAGGATGACCTCCTGAAGTCTAAATAAGCATTAATTTGACCACACAACTCATTCCTATGAAGATACATTCAAACTCACAAAACGCGCTCAGCTCGGGCTGAAAATGCATTTAAAGCAATAAAAACTCAAATTGAGTGTCACACCTAAACCAAAGGACTTATGCACACACTTCAACATGTATTTAGTTCAGGATGACCAACTGAAGCCTAAATGAGCATTAATTTGACCACACAACTCATTCCTATGAAGATACATTCAAACTCACAAAACATGCTCAGCTCGGGCTGAAAATGCATTTAAAGCAATAAAAACTCAAATTGAATGTCACGCCTAAACCAAAGGACTTATGCACACACTTCAACATGTATTTTGTTCAGGATGACCACCTGAAGCCTAAATGAGCATTCATTTGACCACACAACTCATTCTATGAAGATACATTCAAACTCACAAAACGTGCTCAGCTCGGGCTGAAAATGCATTTAAAGCAATAAAAACTAAAATTTAGTGTCACGCCTAAACCAAAGGACTTATGCACACACTTCAACATGTGTTTTGTTCAGGATGACCTCCTGAAGCCTAAATGAGCAATAATTTGACCACACAACTCATTCCTATGAAGATACATTCAAACTCAAAAAACGTGCTCAGCTCGGGCTGAAAATTTATTTAAAGCAATAAAAACTCAAATTGAGTGTCACACCTAAACCAAAGGACTAATGCACACACTTCAACATGTATTTTGTTCAGGGTGACCTCCTGAAGCCCATATGAGCATTAATTTGACCACATAACTCATTCCTATGAAGATACATTCAAACTCACAAAACGTGCTCAGCTCGGGCTGAAAATGCATTTAAAGCAATAAAAACTCAAATTGAGTGTCACGCCTAAACCAAAGGACTTATGCACACACTTCAACATGTATTTTGTTCACGATGACCACCTGAAGCCTAAATGAGCATTAATTTGACCACACAACTCATTCCTATGAAGATACATTCAAACTCACAAAACGCGCTCAACTCGGGCTGAAAATGCATTTAAAGCAATAAAAGCTCAAATTGAGTGTCACGCCTAAACCAAAGGACTTATGCACACACTTCAACATGTATTTTGTTCAGGATGACCTCCTGAAGCCCATATGAGCATTAATTTGACCACACAACTCATTCCTATGAAGATACATTCAAACACACAAAACGTGCTCAGCTCGGCCTGAAAATGCATTTAAAGCAATAAAAACTCAAATTGAGTGTCACGCCTAAACCAAAGGACTTATGCACACACTTCAACATGTATTTTGTTCAGGATGACCACCTGACGCCTAAATGAGCATTAATTTGACCACACAACTCATTCCTATGAAGATACATTCAAACTCACAAAACGCGGTCAGCTCGGGCTGAAAATGCATTTAAAGCAATAAAAACTCAAATTGAGTGTCACGCCTAAACCAAAGGACTTATGCACACACTACAACATGTATTTTGTTCAGGGTGACCTCCTGAAGCCTAAATAGGCATTAATTTGACCACACAACTCATTCCTATGAAGATACATTCAAACTCACAAAACGCGCTCAGCTCGGGCTGAAAATGCATTTAAAGCAATAAAAACTCAAATTGAGTGTCACGCCTAAACCAAAGGACTTATGCACACACTTCAACATGTATTTTGTTCAGGATGACCTCCTGAAGCCCATATGAGCATTAATTTGACTACACAACTCATTCCTATGAAGATACATTCAAACTCACAAAACGTGCTCAGCTCGGGCTGAAAATGCATTTAAAGCAATAAAAACTCAAATTGAGTGTCACGCCTAAACCAAAGGACTTATGCACACACTTCAACATGTATTTTGTTCAGGATGACCACCTGACGCCTAAATGAGCATTAATTTGACCACACAACTCATTCCTATGAAGATACATTCAAAGTCAGAAAGCGCGCTCAGCTCGGGCTGAAAATGCATTTAATTTAAAGCAATAAAAACTCAAATTGAGTGTCACGCCTGAACCAAAGGACTTATGCACACACTTCAACATGTATTTTGTTCAGGATGACCTCCTGAAGCCCATATGAGCATTAATTTGACCACACAACTCATTCCTATGAAGATACATTCAAACACACAAAACGTGCTCAGCTCGGCCTGAAAATGCATTTAAAGCAATAAAAACTCAAATTGAGTGTCACACCTAAACCAAAGGACTTATGCACACACTTCAACATGTATTTTGTTCAGGATGACCTCCTGAAGCCCATATGAGCATTAATTTGACTACACAACTCATTCCTATGAAGATACATTCAAACTCACAAAACGTGCTCAGCTCGGGCTGAAAATGCATTTAAAGCAATAAAAACTCAAATTGAGTGTCACGCCTAAACCAAAGGACTTATGCACACACTTCAACATGTATTTTGTTCAGGATGACCTCCTGAAGTCTAAATCAGCAATAATTTGACCACACAACTCATTCCTATGAAGATACATTCAAAGTCAGAAAGCGCGCTCAGCTCGGGCTGAAAATGCATTTAATTTAAAGCAATAAAAACTCAAATTGAGTGTCACGCCTAAACCAAAGGACTTATGCACACACTTCAACATGTATTTAGTTCAGGATGACCACCTGAAGCCTAAATGAGCATTAATTTGACCACACAACTCATTCCTATGAAGATACATTCAAACTCACAAAACGCGCTCAGCTCGGGCTGAAAATGCATTTAAAGCAATAAAAACTCAAATTTAGTGTCACACCTAAACCAAAGGACTTATGCACACACTTTCAACATGTATTTAGTTCAGGATGACCTCCTGAAGCCCATATGAGCATTAATTTGACTACACAACTCATTCCTATGAAGATACATTCAAACTCACAAAACGTGCTCAGCTCGGGCTGAAAATGCATTTAAAGCAATAAAAACTCAAATTGAGTGTCACGCCTAAACCAAAGGACTTATGCACACACTTCAACGTGTATTTAGTTCAGGATGACCACCTGAAGCCTAAATGAGCATTAATTTGACCACACAACTCATTCCTATGAAGATACATTCAAACTCACAAAACGTGCTCAGCTCGGGCTGAAAATGCATTCAAAGCAATAAAAACTCAAATTGAGTGTCACGCCTAAACCAAAGGACTTATGCACACACTTCAACATGTATTTTGTTCAGGATGACCTTCTGAAGCCCATATGAGCATTAATTTGACTACACAACTCATTCCTATGAAGATACATTCAAACTCACAAAACGTGCTCAGCTCGGGCTGAAAATGCATTTAAAGCAATAAAAACTCAAATTGAGTGTCACGCCTAAACCAAAGGACTTATGCACACACTTCAACATGTATTTTGTTCAGGATGACCTCCTGAAGTCTAAATAAGCATTAATTTGACCACACAACTCATTCCTATGAAGATACATTCAAACTCACAAAACGCGCTCAGCTCGGGCTGAAAATGCATTTAAAGCAATAAAAACTCAAATTGAGTGTCACACCTAAACCAAAGGACTTATGCACACACTTCAACATGTATTTTGTTCAGGATGACCAACTGAAGCCTAAATGAGCATTAATTTGACCACACAACTCATTCCTATGAAGATACATTCAAACTCACAAAACATGCTCAGCTCGGGCTGAAAATGCATTTAAAGCAATAAAAACTCAAATTGAATGTCACGCCTAAACCAAAGGACTTATGCACACACTTCAACATGTATTTTGTTCAGGATGACCACCTGAAGCCTAAATGAGCATTCATTTGACCACACAACTCATTCCTATGAAGATACATTCAAACTCACAAAACGCGCTCAACTCGGGCTGAAAATGCATTTAAAGCAATAAAAGCTCAAATTGAGTGTCACGCCTAAACCAAAGGACTTATGCACACACTTCAACATGTATTTTGTTCAGGATGACCTCCTGAAGCCCATATGAGCATTAATTTGACCACACAACTCATTCCTATGAAGATACATTCAAACACACAAAACGTGCTCAGCTCGGCCTGAAAATGCATTTAAAGCAATAAAAACTCAAATTGAGTGTCACGCCTAAACCAAAGGACTTATGCACACACTTCAACATGTATTTTGTTCAGGATGACCACCTGACGCCTAAATGAGCATTAATTTGACCACACAACTCATTCCTATGAAGATACATTCAAAGTCAGAAAGCGCGCTCAGCTCGGGCTGAAAATGCATTTAATTTAAAGCAATAAAAACTCAAATTGAGTGTCACGCCTGAACCAAAGGACTTATGCACACACTTCAACATGTATTTTGTTCAGGATGACCTCCTGAAGCCCATATGAGCATTAATTTGACCACACAACTCATTCCTATGAAGATACATTCAAACACACAAAACGTGCTCAGCTCGGCCTGAAAATGCATTTAAAGCAATAAAAACTCAAATTGAGTGTCACACCTAAACCAAAGGACTTATGCACACACTTCAACATGTATTTTGTTCAGGATGACCTCCTGAAGCCCATATGAGCATTAATTTGACTACACAACTCATTCCTATGAAGATACATTCAAACTCACAAAACGTGCTCAGCTCGGGCTGAAAATGCATTTAAAGCAATAAAAACTCAAATTGAGTGTCACGCCTAAACCAAAGGACTTATGCACACACTTCAACATGTATTTTGTTCAGGATGACCTCCTGAAGTCTAAATCAGCAATAATTTGACCACACAACTCATTCCTATGAAGATACATTCAAAGTCAGAAAGCGCGCTCAGCTCGGGCTGAAAATGCATTTAATTTAAAGCAATAAAAACTCAAATTGAGTGTCACGCCTAAACCAAAGGACTTATGCACACACTTCAACATGTATTTAGTTCAGGATGACCACCTGAAGCCTAAATGAGCATTAATTTGACCACACAACTCATTCCTATGAAGATACATTCAAACTCACAAAACGCGCTCAGCTCGGGCTGAAAATGCATTTAAAGCAATAAAAACTCAAATTTAGTGTCACACCTAAACCAAAGGACTTATGCACACACTTTCAACATGTATTTAGTTCAGGATGACCTCCTGAAGCCCATATGAGCATTAATTTGACTACACAACTCATTCCTATGAAGATACATTCAAACTCACAAAACGTGCTCAGCTCGGGCTGAAAATGCATTTAAAGCAATAAAAACTCAAATTGAGTGTCACGCCTAAACCAAAGGACTTATGCACACACTTCAACGTGTATTTAGTTCAGGATGACCACCTGAAGCCTAAATGAGCATTAATTTGACCACACAACTCATTCCTATGAAGATACATTCAAACTCACAAAACGTGCTCAGCTCGGGCTGAAAATGCATTCAAAGCAATAAAAACTCAAATTGAGTGTCACGCCTAAACCAAAGGACTTATGCACACACTTCAACATGTATTTTGTTCAGGATGACCTTCTGAAGCCCATATGAGCATTAATTTGACTACACAACTCATTCCTATGAAGATACATTCAAACTCACAAAACGTGCTCAGCTCGGGCTGAAAATGCATTTAAAGCAATAAAAACTCAAATTGAGTGTCACGCCTAAACCAAAGGACTTATGCACACACTTCAACATGTATTTTGTTCAGGATGACCTCCTGAAGTCTAAATAAGCATTAATTTGACCACACAACTCATTCCTATGAAGATACATTCAAACTCACAAAACGCGCTCAGCTCGGGCTGAAAATGCATTTAAAGCAATAAAAACTCAAATTGAGTGTCACACCTAAACCAAAGGACTTATGCACACACTTCAACATGTATTTTGTTCAGGATGACCAACTGAAGCCTAAATGAGCATTAATTTGACCACACAACTCATTCCTATGAAGATACATTCAAACTCACAAAACATGCTCAGCTCGGGCTGAAAATGCATTTAAAGCAATAAAAACTCAAATTGAATGTCACGCCTAAACCAAAGGACTTATGCACACACTTCAACATGTATTTTGTTCAGGATGACCACCTGAAGCCTAAATGAGCATTCATTTGACCACACAACTCATTCCTATGAAGATACATTCAAACTCACAAAACGCGCTCAACTCGGGCTGAAAATGCATTTAAAGCAATAAAAGCTCAAATTGAGTGTCACGCCTAAACCAAAGGACTTATGCACACACTTCAACATGTATTTTGTTCAGGATGACCTCCTGAAGCCCATATGAGCATTAATTTGACCACACAACTCATTCCTATGAAGATACATTCAAACACACAAAACGTGCTCAGCTCGGCCTGAAAATGCATTTAAAGCAATAAAAACTCAAATTGAGTGTCACGCCTAAACCAAAGGACTTATGCACACACTTCAACATGTATTTTGTTCAGGATGACCACCTGACGCCTAAATGAGCATTAATTTGACCACACAACTCATTCCTATGAAGATACATTCAAACTCACAAAACGCGCTCAGCTCGGGCTGAAAATGCATTTAAAGCAATAAAAACTCAAATTGAGTGTCACGCCTAAACCAAAGGACTTATGCACACACTACAACATGTATTTTGTTCAGGGTGACCTCCTGAAGCCTAAATAGGCATTAATTTGACCACACAACTCATTCCTATGAAGATACATTCAAACTCACAAAACGCGCTCAGCTCGGGCTGAAAATGCATTTAAAGCAATAAAAGCTCAAATTGAGTGTCACGCCTAAACCAAAGGACTTATGCACACACTTCAACATGTATTTTGTTCAGGATGACCTCCTGAAGCCCATATGAGCATTAATTTGACTACACAACTCATTCCTATGAAGATACATTCAAACTCACAAAACGTGCTCAGCTCGGGCTGAAAATGCATTTAAAGCAATAAAAACTCAAATTGAGTGTCACGCCTAAACCAAAGGACTTATGCACACACTTCAACATGTATTTTGTTCAGGATGACCACCTGACGCCTAAATGAGCATTAATTTGACCACACAACTCATTCCTATGAAGATACATTCAAAGTCAGAAAGCGCGCTCAGCTCGGGCTGAAAATGCATTTAATTTAAAGCAATAAAAACTCAAATTGAGTGTCACGCCTAAACCAAAGGACTTATGCACACACTTCAACATGTATTTAGTTCAGGATGACCACCTGAAGCCTAAATGAGCATTAATTTGACTACACAACTCATTCCTATGAAGATACATTCAAACTCACAAAACGTGCTCAGCTCGGGCTGAAAATGCATTTAAAGCAATTAAAACTCAAATTGAGTGTCACACCTAAACCAAAGGACTTATGCACACACTTCAACATGTATTTTGTTCACGATGACCACCTGAAGCCTAAATGAGCATTAATTTGACCACACAACTCATTCCTATGAAGATACATTCAAACTCACAAAACACGCTCAACTCGGGCTGAAAATGCATTTAAAGCAATAAAAGCTCAAATTGAGTGTCACGCCTAAACCAAAGGACTTATGCACACACTTCAACATGTATTTTGTTCAGGATGACCTCCTGAAGCCCATATGAGCATTAATTTGACCACACAACTCATTCCTATGAAGATACATTCAAACTCACAAAACGCGCTCAGCTCGGGCTGAAAATGCATTTAAAGCAATAAAAACTCAAATTGAGTGTCACGCCTAAACCAAAGGACTTATGCACACACTACAACATGTATTTTGTTCAGGGTGACCTCCTGAAGCCTAAATAAGCATTAATTTGACCACACAACTCATTCCTATGAAGATACATTCAAACTCACAAAACGCGCCCAGCTCGGGCTGAAAATGCATTTAAAGCAATAAAAACTCAAATTGAGTGTCACACCTAAACCAAAGGACTTATGCACACACTTCATGTATTTTGTTCAGGATGACATCCTGAAGCCCATATGAGCATTAATTTGACTACACAACTCATTCCTATGAAGATACATTCAAACTCACAAAACGTGCTCAGCTCGGGCTGAAAATGCATTTAAAGCAATTAAAACTCAAATTGAGTGTCATACCTAAACCAAAGGACTTATGCACACACTTCAACATGTATTTTGCTCAGGATGACCTCGTGAAGCCCATATGAGCATTAGTTTGACTACACAACTCATTCCTATAAAGATACATTCAAACTCACAAAACGTGCTCAGCTCGGGCTGAAAATGCATTTAAAGCAATAAAAACTCAAATTGAGTGTCACGCCTAAACCAAAGGACTTATGCACACACTTCAACATGTATTTAGTTCAGGATGACCACCTGAAGCCTAAATGAGCATTAATTTGACCACGCAACTCATTCCTATGAAGATACATTCAAACTCACAAAACGTGCTCAACTCGGGCTGAAAATGCATTTAAAGCAATAAAAACTCAAATTGAGTGTCACACCTAAACCAA
The DNA here is from genome assembly GCF_054856545.1 of Hippocampus guttulatus. Taxonomy (NCBI): domain Eukaryota; kingdom Metazoa; phylum Chordata; class Actinopteri; order Syngnathiformes; family Syngnathidae; genus Hippocampus; species Hippocampus guttulatus. The sequence continues at coordinate 37,508,592 of NC_141261.1, read as the reverse complement.
AGGACTTATGCACACACTTCAACGTGTATTTTGTTCAGGATGACCTCCTGAAACCCATATGAGCATTAATTTGACCACACAACTCATTCCTATGAAGATACATTCAAACTCACAAAACGTGCTCAGCTCGGGCTGAAAATGCATTTAAAGCAATAAAACTCAAATTGAGTGTCACACCTAAACCAAAGGACTTATTCACACACTTCAACATGTATTTTGTTCAGGATGACCTCCTGAAGCCCATATGAGCATTAATTTGACCACACAACTCATTCCTATGAAGATACATTCAAACTCACAAAACGTGCTCAGCTCGGGCTGAAAATGCATTTAAAGCAATAAAAACTCAAATTGAGTGTCACGCCTAAACCAAAGGACTTATGCACACTTTTCAAGATGTATTTTGTTCAGGATGACCTCCTGAAGCCTGAATCAGCAATAATTTCACCACACAACTCATTCCTATGAAGATACATTCAAAGTCAGAAAGCGCGCTCAGCTCGGGCTGAAAATGCATTCAATTTAAAGCAATAAAAACTCAAATTGAGTGTCACGCCTAAACCAAAGGACTTATTCACACACTTCAACATGTATTTAGTTCAGGATGACCACCTGAAGCCTAAATGAGCATTAATTTGACCACACAACTCATTCCTATGAAGATACATTCAAACTCACAAAACGTGCTCAGCTCCGGCTGAAAATGCATTTAAAGCAATAAAAACTCAAATTGAGTGTCACACCTAAACCAAAGGACTTATGCACACACTTCAACATGTATCCTGAAGCCCATATGAGCATTAATTTGACTACACAACTCATTCCTATGAAGATACATTCAAACTCACAAAACGTGCTCAGCTCGGGCTGAAAATGCATTTAAAGCAATAAAAACTCAAATTGAGTGTCACACCTAAACCAAAGGACTTATGCACACACTTCAACATGTATTTTGTTCAGGATGACCTCCTGAAGCCTAAATGAGCATTAATTTGACCACACAACTCATTCCTATGAAGATATTTTCAAACTCACAAAACGTGCTCAACTCGGGCTGAAAATGCATTTAAAGCAATAAAAACTCAAATTGAGTGTCACGCCTAAACCAAAGGACTTATGCACACACTTCAACATGTATTTTGTTCAGGATGACCTCCTGAAGCCTAAATAAGCATTAATTTGACCACACAACTCATTCCTATGAAGATACATTCAAACTCACAAAACGCGCTCAGCTCGGGCTGAAAATGCATTTAAAGCAATAAAAACTCAAATTGAGTGTCACACCTAAACCAAAGGACTTATGCACACACGTCAACATGTATTTTGTTCAGGATGACCACCTGAAGCCTAAATGAGCATTAATTTGACCACACAACTCATTCCTATGAAGATACATTCAAACTCACAAAACATGCTCAGCTCGGGCTGAAAATGCATTTAAAGCAATAAAAACTCAAATTGAATGTCACGCCTAAACCAAAGGACTTATGCACACACTTCAACATGTATTTTGTTCAGGATGACCACCTGAAGCCTAAATGAGCATTAATTTGACCACACAACTCATTCTATGAAGATACATTCAAACTCACAAAACATGCTCAGCTCGGGCTGAAAATGCATTTAAAGCAATAAAAACTCAAATTGAATGTCACGCCTAAACCAAAGGACTTATGCCCACACTTCAACATGTATTTAGTTCAGGATGACCACCTGAAGCCTAAATGAGCATTAATTTGACCACACAACTCATTCCTATGAAGATACATTCAAACTCACAAAACGTGCTCAGCTCGGGCTGAAAATGCATTTAAAGGAATAAAAGCTCAAATTGAGTGTCACGCCTAAACCAAAGGAATTTTGCACACACTTCAACATGTATTTTGTTCAGGATGACCTCCTGAAGCCCATATGAGCATTAATTTGACCACACAACTCATTCCTATGAAGATACATTCAAACACACAAAACGTGCTCAGCTCGGCCTGAAAATGCATTTAAAGCAATAAAAACTCAAATTGAGTGTCACACCTAAACCAAAGGACTTATGCACACACGTCAACATGTATTTTGTTCAGGATGACCACCTGAAGCCTAAATGAGCAATAATTTGACCACACAACTCATTCCTATGAAGATACATTCAAACTCAAAAAACGTGCTCAGCTCGGGCTGAAAATGCATTTAAAGCAATAAAAACTCAAATTGAGTGTCACAACTAAACCAAAGGACTTATGCACACACTTCAACATGTATTTTGTTCAGGATGACCTCCTGAAGCACATATGAGCATTAATTTGACCACACAACTCATTCCTATGAAGATACATTCAAACTCACAAAACGTGCTCAGCTCGGGCTGAAAATGCATTTAAAGCAATAAAAACTCAAATTGAGTGTCACGCCTAAACCAAAGGACTTATGCACACACTTCAACATGTATTTTGTTCACGATGACCACCTGAAGCCTAAATGAGCATTAATTTGACCACACAACTCATTCCTATGAAGATACATTCAAACTCACAAAACACGCTCAACTCGGGCTGAAAATGCATTTAAAGCAATAAAAGCTCAAATTGAGTGTCACGCCTAAACCAAAGGACTTATGCACACACTTCAACATGTATTTTGTTCAGGATGACCTCCTGAAGCCCATATGAGCATTAATTTGACCACACAACTCATTCCTATGAAGATACATTCAAACTCACAAAACGCGCTCAGCTCGGGCTGAAAATGCATTTAAAGCAATAAAAACTCAAATTGAGTGTCACGCCTAAACCAAAGGACTTATGCACACACTACAACATGTATTTTGTTCAGGGTGACCTCCTGAAGCCTAAATAAGCATTAATTTGACCACACAACTCATTCCTATGAAGATACATTCAAACTCACAAAACGCGCCCAGCTCGGGCTGAAAATGCATTTAAAGCAATAAAAACTCAAATTGAGTGTCACACCTAAACCAAAGGACTTATGCACACACTTCAACATGTATTTTGTTCAGGATGACATCCTGAAGCCCATATGAGCATTAATTTGACTACACAACTCATTCCTATGAAGATACATTCAAACTCACAAAACGTGCTCAGCTCGGGCTGAAAATGCATTTAAAGCAATTAAAACTCAAATTGAGTGTCATACCTAAACCAAAGGACTTATGCACACACTTCAACATGTATTTTGCTCAGGATGACCTCGTGAAGCCCATATGAGCATTAGTTTGACTACACAACTCATTCCTATAAAGATACATTCAAACTCACAAAACGTGCTCAGCTCGGGCTGAAAATGCATTTAAAGCAATAAAAACTCAAATTGAGTGTCACGCCTAAACCAAAGGACTTATGCACACAATTCAACATGTATTTTGTTCAGGATGACCTCCTGAAGCCCATATGAGCATTAATTTGACCACACAACTCATTCCTATGAAGATACATTCAAACTCACAAAACGCGCTCAGCTCGGGCTGAAAATGCATTTAAAGCAATAAAAACTCAAATTGAGTGTCACGCCTAAACCAAAGGACTTATGCACACACTACAACATGTATTTTGTTCAGGGTGACCTCCTGAAGCCTAAATAAGCATTAATTTGACCACACAACTCATTCCTATGAAGATACATTCAAACTCACAAAACGCGCCCAGCTCGGGCTGAAAATGCATTTAAAGCAATAAAAACTCAAATTGAGTGTCACACCTAAACCAAAGGACTTATGCACACACTTCAACATGTATTTTGTTCAGGATGACATCCTGAAGCCCATATGAGCATTAATTTGACTACACAACTCATTCCTATGAAGATACATTCAAACTCACAAAACGTGCTCAGCTCGGGCTGAAAATGCATTTAAAGCAATTAAAACTCAAATTGAGTGTCATACCTAAACCAAAGGACTTATGCACACACTTCAACATGTATTTTGCTCAGGATGACCCCGTGAAGCCCATATGAGCATTAGTTTGACTACACAACTCATTCCTATAAAGATACATTCAAACTCACAAAACGTGCTCAGCTCGGGCTGAAAATGCATTTAAAGCAATAAAAACTCAAATTGAGTGTCACGCCTAAACCAAAGGACTTATGCACACACTTCAACATGTATTTAGTTCAGGATGACCACCTGAAGCCTAAATGAGCATTAATTTGACCACGCAACTCATTCCTATGAAGATACATTCAAACTCACAAAACGTGCTCAACTCGGGCTGAAAATGCATTTAAAGCAATAAAAACTCAAATTGAGTGTCACACCTAAACCAAAGGACTTATGCACACACTTCAACGTGTATTTTGTTCAGGATGACCTCCTGAAACCCATATGAGCATTAATTTGACCACACAACTCATTCCTATGAAGATACATTCAAACTCACAAAACGTGCTCAGCTTGGGCTGAAAATGCATTTAAAGCAATAAAACTCAAATTGAGTGTCACACCTAAACCAAAGGACTTATTCACACACTTCAACATGTATTTTGTTCAGGATGACCTCCTGAAGCCCATATGAGCATTAATTTGACCACACAACTCATTCCTATGAAGATACATTCAAACTCACAAAACGTGCTCAGCTCGGGCTGAAAATGCATTTAAAGCAATAAAAACTCAAATTGAGTGTCACGCCTAAACCAAAGGACTTATGCACACTTTTCAAGATGTATTTTGTTCAGGATGACCTCCTGAAGCCTAAATCAGCAATAATTTCACCACACAACTCATTCCTATGAAGATACATTCAAAGTCAGAAAGCGCGCTCAGCTCGGGCTGAAATGCATTCAATTTTAAGCAATAAAAACTCAAATTGAGTGTCACGCCTAAACCAAAGGACTTATTCACACACTTCAACATGTATTTAGTTCAGGATGACCACCTGAAGCCTAAATGAGCATTAATTTGACCACACAACTCATTCCTATGAAGATACATTCAAACTCACAAAACGTGCTCAGCTCCGGCTGAAAATGCATTTAAAGCAATAAAAACTCAAATTGAGTGTCACACCTAAACCAAAGGACTTATGCACACACTTCAACATGTATCCTGAAGCCCATATGAGCATTAATTTGACTACACAACTCATTCCTATGAAGATACATTCAAACTCACAAAACGTGCTCAGCTCGGGCTGAAAATGCATTTAAAGCAATAAAAACTCAAATTGAGTGTCACACCTAAACCTAAGGACTTATGCACACACTTCAACATGTATTTTGTTCAGGATGACCTCCTGAAGCCTAAATGAGCATTAATTTGACCACACAACTCATTCCTATGAAGATATTTTCAAACTCACAAAACGTGCTCAACTCGGGCTGAAAATGCATTTAAAGCAATAAAAACTCAAATTGAGTGTCACGCCTAAACCAAAGGACTTATGCACACACTTCAACATGTATTTTGTTCAGGATGACCTCCTGAAGCCTAAATAAGCATTAATTTGACCACACAACTCATTCCTATGAAGATACATTCAAACTCACAAAACGCGCTCAGCTCGGGCTGAAAATGCATTTAAAGCAATAAAAACTCAAATTGAGTGTCACACCTAAACCAAAGGACTTATGCACACACGTCAACATGTATTTTGTTCAGGATGACCACCTGAAGCCTAAATGAGCATTAATTTGACCACACAACTCATTCCTATGAAGATACATTCAAACTCACAAAACATGCTCAGCTCGGGCTGAAAATGCATTTAAAGCAATAAAAACTCAAATTGAATGTCACGCCTAAACCAAAGGACTTATGCACACACTTCAACATGTATTTTGTTCAGGATGACCACCTGAAGCCTAAATGAGCATTAATTTGACCACACAACTCATTCTATGAAGATACATTCAAACTCACAAAACATGCTCAGCTCGGGCTGAAAATGCATTTAAAGCAATAAAAACTCAAATTGAATGTCACGCCTAAACCAAAGGACTTATGCCCACACTTCAACATGTATTTAGTTCAGGATGACCACCTGAAGCCTAAATGAGCATTAATTTGACCACACAACTCATTCTATGAAGATACATTCAAACTCACAAAACGTGCTCAGCTCCGGCTGAAAATGCATTTAAAGCAATAAAAACTCAAATTGAGTGTCACGCCTAAACCAAAGGACTTATGCCCACACTTCAACATGTATTTAGTTCAGGATGACCACCTGAAGCCTAAATGAGCATTAATTTGACCACACAACTCATTCCTATGAAGATACATTCAAACTCACAAAACGTGCTCAGCTCGGGCTGAAAATGCATTTAAAGGAATAAAAGCTCAAATTGAGTGTCACGCCTAAACCAAAGGACTTATGCACACACTTCAACATGTATTTTGTTCAGGATGACCTCCTGAAGCCCATATGAGCATTAATTTGACCACACAACTCATTCCTATGAAGATACATTCAAACACACAAAACGTGCTCAGCTCGGGCTGAAAATGCATTTAAAGCAATAAAAACTCAAATTGAGTGTCACGCCTAAACCAAAGGACTTATGCACACACTTCAACATGTATTTTGTTCAGGATGACCTCCTGAAGCCTAAATAAGCATTAATTTGACCACACAACTCATTTCTATGACGATACATTCAAACTCACAAAACGCGCTCAGCTCGGGCTGAAAATGCATTTAAAGCAATAAAAACTCAAATTGAGTGTCACGCCTAAACCAAAGGACTTATGCACACACTTCAACATGTATTTTGTTCAGGATGACCACCTGAAGCCTAAATGAGCATTAATTTGACCACACAACTCATTCCTATGAAGATACATTCAAACTCACAAAACGTGCTCAGCTCGGGCTGAAAATGCATTTAAAGCAATAAAAACTCAAATTGAGTGTCACACCTAAACCAAAGGACTTATGCACACACATCAACATGTATTTTGTTCAGGATGACCTCCTGAAGCCTAAATAAGCATTAATTTGACCACACAACTCATTCCTATGAAGATACATTCAAACTCACAAAACATGCTCAGCTCGGGCTGAAAATGCATTTAAAGCAATAAAAACTCAAATTGAATGTCACGCCTAAACCAAAGGACTTATGCACACACTTCAACATGTATTTTGTTCAGGATGACCACCTGACGCCTAAATGAGCATTAATTTGACCACACAACTCATTCCTATGAAGATACATTCAAACTCACAAAACGTGCTCAGCTCGGGCTGAAAATGCATTTAAAGCAATAAAAACTCAAATTGAGTGTCACGCCTAAACCAAAGGACTTATGCACACACTTCAACATGTATTTTGTTCAGGATGACCTCCTGAAGCCTAAATCAGCAATAATTTGACCACACAACTCATTCCTATGAAGATACATTCAAAGTCAGAAAGCGCGCTCAGCTCGGGCTGAAAATGCATTTAATTTAAAGCAATAAAAACTCAAATTGAGTGTCACGCCTAAACCAAAGGACTTATGCACACACTTCAACATGTATTTAGTTCAGGATGACCACCTGAAGCCTAAATGAGCATTAATTTGACCACACAACTCATTCCTATGAAGATACATTCAAACTCACAAAACGTGCTCAGCTCGGGCTGAAAATGCATTTAAAGCAATAAAAACTCAAATTGAGTGTCACACCTAAACCAAAGGACTTATGCACACACTTCAACATGTATTTTGTTCAGGATGACCTCCTGAAGCCCATATGAGCATTAATTTGACTACACAACTCATTCCTATGAAGATACATTCAAACTCACAAAACGTGCTCAGCTCGGGCTGAAAATGCATTTAAAGCAATAAAAACTCAAATTGAGTGTCACGCCTAAACCAAAGGACTTATGCACACACTTCAACATGTATTTTGTTCAGGATGACCTCCTGAAGCCTAAATAAGCATTAATTTGACCACACAACTCATTCCTATGAAGATACATTCAAACTCACAAAACGCGCTCAGCTCGGGCTGAAAATGCATTTAAAGCAATAAAAACTCAAATTTAGTGTCACACCTAAACCAAAGGACTTATGCACACACTTCAACATGTATTTAGTTCAGGATGACATCCTGAAGCCCATATGAGCATTAATTTGACTACACAACTCATTCCTATGAAGATACATTCAAACTCACAAAACGTGCTCAACTCGGGCTGAAAATGCATTTAAAGCAATAAAAACTCAAATTGAGTGTCACGCCTAAACCAAAGGACTTATGCACACACTTCAACATGTATTTTGTTCAGGATGACCTCCTGAAGCCCATATGAGCATTAATTTGACTACACAACTCATTCCTATGAAGATACATTCAAACTCACAAAACGTGCTCAGCTCGGGCTGAAAATGCATTTAAAGCAATAAAAACTCAAATTGAGTGTCACGCCTAAACCAAAGGACTTATGCACACACTTCAACATGTATTTTGTTCAGGATGACCACCTGACGCCTAAATGAGCATTAATTTGACCACACAACTCATTCCTATGAAGATACATTCAAAGTCAGAAAGCGCGCTCAGCTCGGGCTGAAAATGCATTTAATTTAAAGCAATAAAAACTCAAATTGAGTGTCACGCCTAAACCAAAGGACTTATGCACACACTTCAACATGTATTTAGTTCAGGATGACCACCTGAAGCCTAAATGAGCATTAATTTGACTACACAACTCATTCCTATGAAGATACATTCAAACTCACAAAACGTGCTCAGCTCGGGCTGAAAATGCATTTAAAGCAATAAAAACTCAAATTGAGTGTCACACCTAAACCAAAGGACTTATGCACACACTTCAACATGTATTTTGTTCAGGATGACCTCCTGAAGCCCATATGAGCAATAATTTGACTACACAACTCATTCCTATAAAGATACATTCAAACTCACAAAACGTGCTCAGCTCGGGCTGAAAATGCATTTAAAGCAATAAAAACTCAAATTGAGTGTCACGCCTAAACCAAAGGACTTATGCACACACTTCAACATGTATTTAGTTCAGGATGACCACCTGAAGCCTAAATGAGCATTAATTTGACCACACAACTCATTCCTATGAAGATACATTCAAAGTCACAAAACGTGCTCAACTCGGGCTGAAAATGCATTTAAAGCAATAAAAACTCAAATTGAGTGTCACGCCTAAACCAAAGGACTTATGCACACACTTCAACATGTATTTTGTTCAGGATGACCTCCTGAAGCCCATATGAGCATTAATTTGACCACACAACTCATTCCTATGAAGATACATTCAAAGTCACAAAACGTGCTCAACTCGGGCTGAAAATGCATTTAAAGCAATAAAAACTCAAATTGAATGTCACGCCTAAACCAAAGGGCTTATGGACACACTTCAACATGTATTTAGTTCAGGATGTCCTCCTGAAGCCTAAATGAGCATTAATTTGACTACACAACTCATTCCTATGAAGATACATTCAAACTCCCAAAACGTGCTCAGCTCGGGCTGAAAATGCATTTAAAGCAATAAAAACTCAAAATGAGTGTCACGCCTAAACCAAAGGACTTATGCACACAATTCAACATGTATTTTGTTCAGGATGACCTCCTGAAGCCCATATGAGCATTAATTTGACCACACAACTCATTCCTATGAAGATACATTCAAACTCACAAAACGTGCTCAGCTCGGGCTGAAAATGCATTTAAAGCAATAAAAACTCAAATTGAGTGTCACGCCTAAACCAAAGGACTTATGCACACACTTCAACATGTATTTTGTTCAGGATGACCTCCTGAAGCCTAAATGAGCAATAATTTGACCACACAACTCATTCCTATGAAGATACATTCAAAGTCAGAAAGCGCGCTCAGCTCGGGCTGAAAATGCATTTAAAGCAATAAAAACTCAAATTGAGTGTCACGCCTAAACCAAAGGACTTATGCACACACTTCAACATGTATTTTGTTCAGGATGACCACCTGAAGCCTAAATGAGCATTAATTTGACCACACAACTCATTCTATGAAGATACATTCAAACTCACAAAACGTGCTCAGCTCGGGCTGAAAATGCATTTAAAGCAATAAAAACTCAAAATGAGTGTCACGCCTAAACCAAAGGACTTATGCACACACTTCAACATGTATTTTGTTCAGGATGACCACCTGAAGCCTAAATGAGCATTAATTTGACCACACAACTCATTCCTATGAAGATACATTCAAAGTCAGAAAGCGCGCTCAGCTCGGACTGAAAATGCATTTAAAGCAATAAAAACTCAAATGGAGTGTCACGCCTAAACCAAAGGACTTATGCACACACTTCAACATGTATTTTGTTCAGGATGACCTCCTGAAGCCCATATGAGCATTAATTTGACCACACAACTCATTCCTATGAAGATACATTCAAAGTCACAAAACGTGCTCAACTCGGGCTGAAAATGCATTTAAAGCAATAAAAACTCAAATTGAATGTCACGCCTAAACCAAAGGGCTTATGGACACACTTCAACATGTATTTAGTTCAGGATGTCCTCCTGAAGCCTAAATGAGCATTAATTTGACTACACAACTCATTCCTATGAAGATACATTCAAAGTCACAAAACGTGCTCAACTCGGGCTGAAAATGCATTTAAAGCAATAAAAACTCAAATTGAATATCACGCCTAAACCAAAGGGCTTATGGACACACTTCAACATGTATTTAGTTCAGGATGTCCTCCTGAAGCCTAAATGAGCAATAATTTGACCACACAACTCATTCCTATGAAGATACATTCAAAGTCAGAAAGCGCGCTCAGCTCGGACTGAAAATGCATTTAAAGCAATAAAAACTCAAATGGAGTGTCACGCCTAAACCAAAGGACTTATGCACACACTTCAACATGTATTTTGTTCAGGATGACCACCTGAAGCCTAAATGAGCATTAATTTGACCACACAACTCATTCTATGAAGATACATTCAAACTCACAAAACGTGCTCAGCTCGGGCTGAAAATGCATTTAAAGCAATAAAAACTCAAAATGAGTGTCACGCCTAAACCAAAGGACTTATGCACACACTTCAACATGTATTTTGTTCAGGATGACCACCTGAAGCCTAAATGAGCATTAATTTGACCACACAACTCATTCCTATGAAGATACATTCAAAGTCACAAAACGTGCTCAACTCGGGCTGAAAATGCATTTAAAGCAATAAAAACTCAAATTGAGTGTCACGCCTAAACCAAAGGACTTATGCACACACTTCAACATGTATTTTGTTCAGGATGACCTCCTGAAGCCCATATGAGCATTAATTTGACCACACAACTCATTCCTATGAAGATACATTCAAAGTCACAAAACGTGCTCAACTCGGGCTGAAAATGCATTTAAAGCAATAAAAACTCAAATTGAATGTCACGCCTAAACCAAAGGGCTTATGGACACACTTCAACATGTATTTAGTTCAGGATGTCCTCCTGAAGCCTAAATGAGCATTAATTTGACTACACAACTCATTCCTATGAAGATACATTCAAAGTCACAAAACGTGCTCAACTCGGGCTGAAAATGCATTTAAAGCAATAAAAACTCAAATTGAATGTCACGCCTAAACCAAAGGGCTTATGGACACACTTCAACATGTATTTAGTTCAGGATGTCCTCCTGAAGCCTAAATGAGCAATAATTTGACCACACAACTCATTCCTATGAAGATACATTCAAAGTCAGAAAGCGCGCTCAGCTCGGACTGAAAATGCATTTAAAGCAATAAAAACTCAAATGGAGTGTCACGCCTAAACCAAAGGACTTATGCACACACTTCAACATGTATTTTGTTCAGGATGACCACCTGAAGCCTAAATGAGCATTAATTTGACCACACAACTCATTCTATGAAGATACATTCAAACTCACAAAACGTGCTCAGCTCGGGCTGAAAATGCATTTAAAGCAATAAAAACTCAAAATGAGTGTCACGCCTAAACCAAAGGACTTATGCACACACTTCAACATGTATTTTGTTCAGGATGACCACCTGAAGCCTAAATGAGCATTAATTTGACCACACAACTCATTCCTATGAAGATACATTCAAAGTCACAAAACGTGCTCAACTCGGGCTGAAAATGCATTTAAAGCAATAAAAACTCAAATTGAGTGTCACGCCTAAACCAAAGGACTTATGCACACACTTCAACATGTATTTTGTTCAGGATGACCTCCTGAAGCCCATATGAGCATTAATTTGACCACACAACTCATTCCTATGAAGATACATTCAAAGTCACAAAACGTGCTCAACTCGGGCTGAAAATGCATTTAAAGCAATAAAAACTCAAATTGAATGTCACGCCTAAACCAAAGGGCTTATGGACACACTTCAACATGTATTTAGTTCAGGATGTCCTCCTGAAGCCTAAATGAGCATTAATTTGACTACACAACTCATTCCTATGAAGATACATTCAAACTCACAAAACGTGCTCAGCTCGGGCTGAAAATGCATTTAAAGCAATAAAAACTCAAAATGAGTGTCACGCCTAAACCAAAGGACTTATGCACACAATTCAACATGTATTTTGTTCAGGATGACCTCCTGAAGCCCATATGAGCATTAATTTGACCACACAACTCATTCCTATGAAGATACATTCAAACTCACAAAACGTGCTCAGCTCGGGCTGAAAATGCATTTAAAGCAATAAAAACTCAAATTGAGTGTCACGCCTAAACCAAAGGACTTATGCACACACTTCAACATGTATTTTGTTCAGGATGACCTCCTGAAGCCCATATGAGCATTAATTTGACCACACAACTCATTCCTATGAAGATACATTCAAAGTCACAAAACGTGCTCAACTCGGGCTGAAAATGCATTTAAAGCAATAAAAACTCAAATTGAATGTCACGCCTAAACCAAAGGGCTTATGGACACACTTCAACATGTATTTAGTTCAGGATGTCCTCCTGAAGCCTAAATGAGCATTAATTTGACTACACAACTCATTCCTATGAAGATACATTCAAACTCACAAAACGTGCTCAGCTCGGGCTGAAAATGCATTTAAAGCAATAAAAACTCAAAATGAGTGTCACGCCTAAACCAAAGGACTTATGCACACAATTCAACATGTATTTTGTTCAGGATGACCTCCTGAAGCCCATATGAGCATTAATTTGACCACACAACTCATTCCTATGAAGATACATTCAAACTCACAAAACGTGCTCAGCTCGGGCTGAAAATGCATTTAAAGCAATAAAAACTCAAATTGAGTGTCACGCCTAAACCAAAGGACTTATGCACACACTTCAACATGTATTTTGTTCAGGATGACCTCCTGAAGCCTAAATGAGCAATAATTTGACCACACAACTCATTCCTATGAAGATACATTCAAAGTCAGAAAGCGCGCTCAGCTCGGGCTGAAAATGCATTTAAAGCAATAAAAACTCAAATTGAGTGTCACGCCTAAACCAAAGGACTTATGCACACACTTCAACATGTATTTTTTTCAGGATGACCACCTGAAGCCTAAATGAGCATTAATTTGACCACACAACTCATTCTATGAAGATACATTCAAACTCACAAAACGTGCTCAGCTCGGGCTGAAAATGCATTTAAAGCAATAAAAACTCAAAATGAGTGTCACGCCTAAACCAAAGGACTTATGCACACACTTCAACATGTATTTTGTTCAGGATGACCTCCTCAAGCCTAAATGAGCAATAATTTGACCACACAACTCATTCCTATGAAGATACATTCAAACTCAAAAAACGTGCTCAGCTCGGGCTGAAAATGCATTTAAAGCAATAAAAACTCAAATTGAGTGTCACACCTAAACCAAAGGACTTATGCACACACTTCAACATGTATTTTGTTCAGGATGACCTCCTGAAGCCCATATGAGCATTAATTTGACCACACAACTCATTCCTATGAAGATACATTCAAACTCACAAAACGTGCTCAGCTCGGGCTGAAAATGCATTTAAAGCAATAAAAACTCAAATTGAGTGTCACGCCTAAACCAAAGGACTTATGCACACACTTCAACATGTATTTAGTTCAGGATGACCACCTGAAGCCTAAATGAGCATTAATTTGACCACACAACTCATTCCTATGAAGATACATTCAAACTCACAAAACGTGCTCAGCTCAGGCTGAAACTGCATTTAAAGCAATAAAAACTCAAATTGAGTGTCACGCCTAAACCAAAGGACTTATGCACACACTTCAACATGTATTTAGTTCAGGATGACCACCTGAAGCCTAAATGAGCATTAATTTGACCACACAACTCATTCCTATGAAGATACATTCAAACTCACAAAACGTGCTCAGCTCAGGCTGAAACTGCATTTAAAGCAATAAAAAATCAAATTGAGTGTCACGCCTAAACCAAAGGACTTATGCACACACTTCAACATATATTTTGTTCAAGATGTCCTCTTGAAGCCTAAATATGCATTAATATGATCACACATCTCATTCCTATGAAGATACATTCAAACTCAGAACACGTGCTCAGCTCCGCCCGAAACTGCACTTAAAGCAATAAAAACTGAAATTGAGTATAGTCATGGTACCCGCGTTGAGTTATAATTAATTCAAGAACAAAGAGAAATTGAATAATTGGTTCAAGAGTACAGTTATACTGTCATATAAATGTAAAATGGTTTCAGGCCTCAGAGACAATAACGGACTTTGGTCAGTAGAGGGCAACATAGACCATAACATGAATCAAGACACATTTTGAAAACTTGTTCCACTCGGCCTGAAAATGCATTTAAAGCAATAAAAACTCAAATTGAGTGTCACGCCTAAACCAAAGGACTTATGCACACACTTCAACATGTATTTTGTTCAGGATGACCACCTGAAGCCTAAATGAGCATTAATTTGACCACACAACTCATTCCTATGAAGATACATTCAAAGTCACAAAACGTGCTCAACTCGGGCTGAAAATGCATTTAAAGCAATAAAAACTCAAATTGAGTGTCACGCCTAAACCAAAGGACTTATGCACACACTTCAACATGTATTTTGTTCAGGATGACCTCCTGAAGCCCATATGAGCATTAATTTGACCACACAACTCATTCCTATGAAGATACATTCAAAGTCACAAAACGTGCTCAACTCGGGCTGAAAATGCATTTAAAGCAATAAAAACTCAAATTGAATGTCACGCCTAAACCAAAGGGCTTATGGACACACTTCAACATGTATTTAGTTCAGGATGTCCTCCTGAAGCCTAAATGAGCATTAATTTGACTACACAACTCATTCCTATGAAGATACATTCAAAGTCACAAAACGTGCTCAACTCGGGCTGAAAATGCATTTAAAGCAATAAAAACTCAAATTGAATGTCACGCCTAAACCAAAGGGCTTATGGACACACTTCAACATGTATTTAGTTCAGGATGTCCTCCTGAAGCCTAAATGAGCAATAATTTGACCACACAACTCATTCCTATGAAGATACATTCAAAGTCAGAAAGCGCGCTCAGCTCGGACTGAAAATGCATTTAAAGCAATAAAAACTCAAATGGAGTGTCACGCCTAAACCAAAGGACTTATGCACACACTTCAACATGTATTTTGTTCAGGATGACCACCTGAAGCCTAAATGAGCATTAATTTGACCACACAACTCATTCTATGAAGATACATTCAAACTCACAAAACGTGCTCAGCTCGGGCTGAAAATGCATTTAAAGCAATAAAAACTCAAAATGAGTGTCACGCCTAAACCAAAGGACTTATGCACACACTTCAACATGTATTTTGTTCAGGATGACCACCTGAAGCCTAAATGAGCATTAATTTGACCACACAACTCATTCCTATGAAGATACATTCAAAGTCACAAAACGTGCTCAACTCGGGCTGAAAATGCATTTAAAGCAATAAAAACTCAAATTGAGTTTCACGCCTAAACCAAAGGACTTATGCACACACTTCAACATGTATTTTGTTCAGGATGACCTCCTGAAGCCCATATGAGCATTAATTTGACCACACAACTCATTCCTATGAAGATACATTCAAAGTCACAAAACGTGCTCAACTCGGGCTGAAAATGCATTTAAAGCAATAAAAACTCAAATTGAATGTCACGCCTAAACCAAAGGGCTTATGGACACACTTCAACATGTATTTAGTTCAGGATGTCCTCCTGAAGCCTAAATGAGCATTAATTTGACTACACAACTCATTCCTATGAAGATACATTCAAACTCACAAAACGTGCTCAGCTCGGGCTGAAAATGCATTTAAAGCAATAAAAACTCAAAATGAGTGTCACGCCTAAACCAAAGGACTTATGCACACAATTCAACATGTATTTTGTTCAGGATGACCTCCTGAAGCCCATATGAGCATTAATTTGACCACACAACTCATTCCTATGAAGATACATTCAAACTCACAAAACGTGCTCAGCTCGGGCTGAAAATGCATTTAAAGCAATAAAAACTCAAATTGAGTGTCACGCCTAAACCAAAGGACTTATGCACACACTTCAACATGTATTTTGTTCAGGATGACCTCCTGAAGCCTAAATGAGCAATAATTTGACCACACAACTCATTCCTATGAAGATACATTCAAAGTCAGAAAGCGCGCTCAGCTCGGGCTGAAAATGCATTTAAAGCAATAAAAACTCAAATTGAGTGTCACGCCTAAACCAAAGGACTTATGCACACACTTCAACATGTATTTTTTTCAGGATGACCACCTGAAGCCTAAATGAGCATTAATTTGACCACACAACTCATTCTATGAAGATACATTCAAACTCACAAAACGTGCTCAGCTCGGGCTGAAAATGCATTTAAAGCAATAAAAACTCAAAATGAGTGTCACGCCTAAACCAAAGGACCTATGCACACACTTCAACATGTATTTTGTTCAGGATGACCTCCTCAAGCCTAAATGAGCAATAATTTGACCACACAACTCATTCCTATGAAGATACATTCAAACTCAAAAAACGTGCTCAGCTCGGGCTGAAAATGCATTTAAAGCAATAAAAACTCAAATTGAGTGTCATACCTAAACCAAAGGACTTATGCACACACTTCAACATGTATTTTGTTCAGGATGACCTCCTGAAGCCCATATGAGCATTAATTTGACCACACAACTCATTCCTATGAAGATACATTCAAACTCACAAAACGTGCTCAGCTCGGGCTGAAAATGCATTTAAAGCAATAAAAACTCAAATTGAGTGTCACGCCTAAACCAAAGGACTTATGCACACACTTCAACATGTATTTAGTTCAGGATGACCACCTGAAGCCTAAATGAGCATTAATTTGACCACACAACTCATTCCTATGAAGATACATTCAAACTCACAAAACGTGCTCAGCTCAGGCTGAAACTGCATTTAAAGCAATAAAAACTCAAATTGAGTGTCACGCCTAAACCAAAGGACTTATGCACACACTTCAACATGTATTTAGTTCAGGATGACCACCTGAAGCCTAAATGAGCATTAATTTGACCACACAACTCATTCCTATGAAGATACATTCAAACTCACAAAACGTGCTCAGCTCAGGCTGAAACTGCATTTAAAGCAATAAAAAATCAAATTGAGTGTCACGCCTAAACCAAAGGACTTATGCACACACTTCAACATATATTTTGTTCAAGATGTCCTCTTGAAGCCTAAATATGCATTAATATGATCACACATCTCATTCCTATGAAGATACATTCAAACTCAGAACACGTGCTCAGCTCCGCCCGAAACTGCACTTAAAGCAATAAAAACTGAAATTGAGTATAGTCATGGTACCCGCGTTGAGTTATAATTAATTCAAGAACAAAGAGAAATTGAATAATTGGTTCAAGAGTACAGTTATACTGTCATATAAATGTAAAATGGTTTCAGGCCTCAGAGACAATAACGGACTTTGGTCAGTAGAGGGCAACATAGACCATAACATGAATCAAGACACATTTTGAAAACTTGTTCCACTCGGCCTGAAAATGCATTTAAAGCAATAAAAACTCAAATTGAGTGTCACGCCTAAACCAAAGGACTTATGCACACACTTCAACATGTATTTTGTTCAGGATGACCACCTGAAGCCTAAATGAGCATTCATTTGACCACACAACTCATTCCTATGAAGATACATTCAAACTCACAAAACGTGCTCAGCTCGGGCTGAAAATGCATTTAAAGCAATAAAAACTCAAATTCAGTGTCACGCCTAAACCAAAGGACTTATGCACACACTTCAACATGTATTTTGTTCAGGATGACCTCCTGAAGCCCATATGAGCATTAATTTGACTACACAACTCATTCCTATGAAGATACATTCAAACTCACAAAACGTGCTCAGCTCGGGCTGAAAATGCATTTAAAGCAATAAAAACTCAAATTGAGTGTCACGCCCAAACCAAAGGACTTATGCACACACTTGAACATGTACTTAGTTCAGATGTCCTCCTGAAGCCTAAATGAGCATTAATTTGACCACACAACTCATTCCTATGAAGATACATTCAAACTCACAAAACGTGCTCAGCTCGGGCTGAAAATGCATTTAAAGCAATAAAAACTCAAATTGAGTGTCACGCCTAAACCAAAGGACTTATGCACACACTTCAACATGTATTTTGTTCAGGATGACCACCTGACGCCTAAATGAGCATTAATTTGACCACACAACTCATTCCTATGAAGATACATTCAAACTCACAAAACGTGCTCAGCTCGGGCTGAAAATGCATTTAAAGCAATAAAAACTCAAATTGAGTGTCACGCCTAAACCAAAGGACTTATGCACACACTTCAACGTGTATTTTGTTCAGGATGACCTCCTGAAGCCCATATGAGCATTAATTTGACCACACAACTCATTCCTATGAAGATACATTCAAACTCACAAAACGTGCTCAGCTCGGGCTGAAAATGCATTTAAAGCAATAAAAACTCAAATTGAGTGTCACGCCTAAACCAAAGGACTTATGCACACACTTCAACATGTATTTTGTTATGGATGACCACCTGAAGCCTAAATGAGCATTAATTTGACCACACAACTCATTCCTATGAAGATACATTCAAACTCACAAAACGTGCTCAGCTCGGGCTGAAAATGCATTCAAAGCAATAAAAACTCAAATTGAGTGTCACGCCTAAACCAAAGGACTTATGCACACACTTCAACATGTATTTTGTTCAGGATGACCTCCTGAAGCCCATATGAGCATTAATTTGACCACACAACTCATTCCTATGAAGATACATTCAAATTCACAAAACGTGCTCAGCTCGGGCTGAAAATGCATTTAAAGCAATAAAAACTCAAATTGAGTGTCACGCCTAAACCAAAGGACTTATGCACACACTTCAACATGTATTTTGTTATGGATGACCACCTGAAGCCTAAATGAGCATTAATTTGACCACACAACTCATTCCTATGAAGATACATTCAAACTCACAAAACGTGCTCAGCTCGGGCTGAAAATGCATTTAAAGCAATAAAAACTCAAATTGAGTGTCACGCCTAAACCAAAGGACTTATGCACACACTTCAACATGTATTTTGTTCAGGATGACCTCCTGAAGCCTTTTTTAGCAATAATTTGACCACACAACTCATTCCTATGAAGATACATTCAAAGTCAGAAAGCGCGCTCAGCTCGGGCTGAAAATGCATTTAAAGCAATAAAAACTCAAATTGAGTGTCACGCCTAAACCAAAGGACTTATGCACACACTTCAACATGTATTTTGTTCAGGATGACCACCTGAAGCCTAAATGAGCATTAATTTGACCACACAACTCATTCTATGAAGATACATTCAAACTCACAAAACGTGCTCAGCTCGGGCTGAAAATGCATTTAAAGCAATAAAAACTCAAAATGAGTGTCACGCCTAAACCAAAGGACTTATGCACACACTTCAACATGTATTTTGTTCAGGATGACCACCTGAAGCCTAAATGAGCATTAATTTGACCACACAACTCATTCCTATGAAGATACATTCAAAGTCACAAAACGTGCTCAACTCGGGCTGAAAATGCATTTAAAGCAATAAAAACTCAAATTGAGTGTCACGCCTAAACCAAAGGACTTATGCACACACTTCAACATGTATTTTGTTCAGGATGACCTCCTGAAGCCCATATGAGCATTAATTTGACCACACAACTCATTCCTATGAAGATACATTCAAAGTCACAAAACGTGCTCAACTCGGGCTGAAAATGCATTTAAAGCAATAAAAACTCAAATTGAATGTCACGCCTAAACCAAAGGGCTTATGGACACACTTCAACATGTATTTAGTTCAGGATGTCCTCCTGAAGCCTAAATGAGCATTAATTTGACTACACAACTCATTCCTATGAAGATACATTCAAAGTCACAAAACGTGCTCAACTCGGGCTGAAAATGCATTTAAAGCAATAAAAACTCAAATTGAATGTCACGCCTAAACCAAAGGGCTTATGGACACACTTCAACATGTATTTAGTTCAGGATGTCCTCCTGAAGCCTAAATGAGCAATAATTTGACCACACAACTCATTCCTATGAAGATACATTCAAAGTCAGAAAGCGCGCTCAGCTCGGACTGAAAATGCATTTAAAGCAATAAAAACTCAAATGGAGTGTCACGCCTAAACCAAAGGACTTATGCACACACTTCAACATGTATTTTGTTCAGGATGACCACCTGAAGCCTAAATGAGCATTAATTTGACCACACAACTCATTCTATGAAGATACATTCAAACTCACAAAACGTGCTCAGCTCGGGCTGAAAATGCATTTAAAGCAATAAAAACTCAAAATGAGTGTCACGCCTAAACCAAAGGACTTATGCACACACTTCAACATGTATTTTGTTCAGGATGACCACCTGAAGCCTAAATGAGCATTAATTTGACCACACAACTCATTCCTATGAAGATACATTCAAAGTCACAAAACGTGCTCAACTCGGGCTGAAAATGCATTTAAAGCAATAAAAACTCAAATTGAGTGTCACGCCTAAACCAAAGGACTTATGCACACACTTCAACATGTATTTTGTTCAGGATGACCTCCTGAAGCCCATATGAGCATTAATTTGACCACACAACTCATTCCTATGAAGATACATTCAAAGTCACAAAACGTGCTCAACTCGGGCTGAAAATGCATTTAAAGCAATAAAAACTCAAATTGAATGTCACGCCTAAACCAAAGGGCTTATGGACACACTTCAACATGTATTTAGTTCAGGATGTCCTCCTGAAGCCTAAATGAGCATTAATTTGACTACACAACTCATTCCTATGAAGATACATTCAAACTCACAAAACGTGCTCAGCTCGGGCTGAAAATGCATTTAAAGCAATAAAAACTCAAAATGAGTGTCACGCCTAAACCAAAGGACTTATGCACACAATTCAACATGTATTTTGTTCAGGATGACCTCCTGAAGCCCATATGAGCATTAATTTGACCACACAACTCATTCCTATGAAGATACATTCAAACTCACAAAACGTGCTCAGCTCGGGCTGAAAATGCATTTAAAGCAATAAAAACTCAAATTGAGTGTCACGCCTAAACCAAAGGACTTATGCACACACTTCAACATGTATTTTGTTCAGGATGACCTCCTGAAGCCTAAATGAGCAATAATTTGACCACACAACTCATTCCTATGAAGATACATTCAAAGTCAGAAAGCGCGCTCAGCTCGGGCTGAAAATGCATTTAAAGCAATAAAAACTCAAATTGAGTGTCACGCCTAAACCAAAGGACTTATGCACACACTTCAACATGTATTTTGTTCAGGATGACCACCTGAAGCCTAAATGAGCATTAATTTGACCACACAACTCATTCTATGAAGATACATTCAAACTCACAAAACGTGCTCAGCTCGGGCTGAAAATGCATTTAAAGCAATAAAAACTCAAAATGAGTGTCACGCCTAAACCAAAGGACTTATTCACACACGTCAACATGTATTTTGTTCAGGATGACCACCTGAAGCCTAAATGAGCATTAATTTGACCACACAACTCATTCCTATGAAGATACATTCAAAGTCAGAAAGCGCGCTCAACTCGGGCTGAAAATGCATTTAAAGCAATAAAAACTCAAATTGAGTGTCACGCCTAAACCAAAGGACTTATGCACACACTTCAACATGTATTTTGTTCAGGATGACCACCTGAAGCCTAAATGAGCATTAATTTGACCACACAACTCATTCCTATGAAGATACATTCAAACTCACAAAACGTGCTCAGCTCGGGCTGAAAATGCATTTAATGCAATAAAAACTCAAATTGAGTTTCACGCCTAAACCAAAGGACTTATGCACACACTTCAACATGTATTTTGTTCAGGATGACCTCCTGAAGCCCATATGAGCATTAATTTGACTACACAACTCATTCCTATGAAGATACATTCAAACTCACAAAACGTGCTCAGCTCGGGCTGAAAATGCATTTAAAGCAATAAAAACTCAAATTGAGTTTCACTCCCAAACCAAAGGACTTTTGCACACACTTCAATGTATTTAGTTCAGGATGTCCTCCTGAAGCATAAATGAGCAGTAATTTGACTACACAACTCATTCCTATGAAGATACATTCAAACTCACAAAACGTGCTCAGCTCGGGCTGAAAATGCATTTAATGCAATAAAAACTCAAATTGAGTTTCACGCCTAAACCAAAGGACTTATGCACACACTTCAACATGTATTTTGTTCAGGATGACCTCCTGAAGCCCATATGAGCATTAATTTGACTACACAACTCATTCCTATGAAGATACATTAAAACTCACAAAACGTGCTCAAGCTCGGGCTGAAAATGCATTTAAGCAATAAAAACTCAAATTGAGTGTCACACCTAAACAAAAGGACTTATTCACACACGTCAACATGTATTTTGTTCAGGATGACCACCTGAAGCCTAAATGAGCATTAATTTGACCACACAACTCATTCCTATGAAGATACATTCAAAGTCAGAAAGCGCGCTCAACTCGGGCTGAAAATGCATTTAAAGCAATAAAAACTCAAATTGAGTGTCACGCCTAAACCAAAGGACTTATGCACACACTTCAACATGTATTTTGTTCAGGATGACCACCTGAAGCCTAAATGAGCATTAATTTGACCACACAACTCATTCCTATGAAGATACATTCAAACTCACAAAACGTGCTCAGCTCGGGCTGAAAATGCATTTAATGCAATAAAAACTCAAATTGAGTGTCACGCCTAAACCAAAGGACTTATGCACACACTTCAACATGTATTTTGTTCAGGATGACCTCCTGAAGCCCATATGAGCATTAATTTGACTACACAACTCATTCCTATGAAGATACATTCAAACTCACAAAACGTGCTCAGCTCGGGCTGAAAATGCATTTAAAGCAATAAAAACTCAAATTGAGTGTCACTCCCAAACCAAAGGACTTTTGCACACACTTCAATGTATTTAGTTCAGGATGTCCTCCTGAAGCATAAATGAGCAGTAATTTGACGACACAACTCATTCCTATGAAGATACTTTGAAACTCAAAAAACGTGCTCAGCTCAGTAAAAAATGCATTTAAAGCAATAAAAACTCAAATTGAGTGTCACGCCCAAACCAAAGGACTTATGCACACACTTTCAACATGTACTTAGTTCAGATGTCCTCCTGAAGCCTAAATGAGCATTAATTTGACCACACAACTCATTCCTATGAAGATACATTCAAACTCACAAAACGTGCTCAGCTCGGGCTGAAAATGCATTTAAAGCAATAAAAACTCAAATTGAGTGTCACGCCTAAACCAAAGGACTTATGCACACACTTCAACATGTATTTTGTTCAGGATGACCTCCTGAAGCCCATATGAGCATTAATTTGACTACACAACTCATTCCTATGAAGATACATTCAAACTCACAAAACGTGCTCAGCTCGGGCTGAAAATGCATTTAAAGCAATAAAAACTCAAATTGAGTGTCACGCCCAAACCAAAGGACTTATGCACACACTTGAACATGTACTTAGTTCAGATGTCCTCCTGAAGCCTAAATGAGCATTAATTTGACCACACAACTCATTCCTATGAAGATACATTCAAACTCACAAAACGTGCTCAGCTCAGGCTGAAAATGCATTTAAAGCAATAAAAACTCAAAATTAGTGTCACGCCAAAACCAAAGGACTTATGCACACACTTCAGCATGTATTTTGTTCAGGATGACCACCTGACGCCTAAATGAGCATTAATTTGACCACACAACTCATTCCTATGAAGATACATTCAAACTCACAAAACGTGCTCAGCTCGGGCTGAAAATGCATTTAAAGCAATAAAAACTCAAATTGAGTGTCACGCCCAAACCAAAGGACTTATGCACACACTTCAACATGTACTTAGTTCAGATGTCCTCCTGAAGCCTAAATGAGCATTAATTTGACCACACAACTCATTCGTATCAAGATACATTCAAACTCACAAAACGTGGTCAGCTCGGGCAGAAAATGCATTCAAAGCAATAAAACCTCAAATTGAGTGTGACGCCTAAACCAAAGGACTTATGCACACACTTCAACATGTATTTTGTTCAGGATGACCTCCCGAAGCCTATATGAGCATTGATTTGACCATACAACTCATTCCTATGAAGATACATTCAAACTCACAAAACGTGCTCAGCTCGGGCTGAAAATGCATTTAAAGCAATAAAAACTCAAATTGAGTGTCACGCCTAAACCAAAGGACTTATGCACACACTTCAACATGTATTTAGTTCAAGAGGTCATCCTGAAGCCTATATCAGCATTAATTTGACCACACAACTCATTCCTATCAAGATACATTCAAACTCACAAAACGTGCTCAGCTCGGGCTGAAAATGCATTTAAAGCAATAAAAACTCAAAATTAGTGTCACGCCAAAACCAAAGGACTTATGCACACACTTCAGCATGTATTTAGTTCAGGATGACCACCTGAAGCCTAAATGAGCATTAATTTGACCACACAACTCATTCCTATGAAGATACATTCAAACTCACAAAACGTGCTCAGTTCGGGCTGAAAATGCATTTAAAGCAATAAAAACTCAAATTGAGTGTCACACCTAAACCAAAGGACTTATGCACACACTTCAACATGTATTTTGTTCAGGATGACCTCCTGAAGCCCATATGAGCATTAATTTGACTACACAATTCATTCCTATGAAGATACATTCACACTCACAAAACGTGCTCAGCTCGGGCTGAAAATGCATTTAAAGCAATAAAAACTCAAATTGAGTGTCACACCTAAACCAAAGGACTAATGCACACACTTCAACATGTATTTTGTTCAAGATGACCTCCTGAAGCCTAAATTAGCATTCATTTGACCACACAACTCATTCCTATGAAGATACATTCAAACTCACAAAACGTGCTCAGCGAGGGCTGAAATAATTTTAAAGCAATAAAAACTCAAATTGAGTGTCACGCCTAAACCAAAGGATTATGCACACACTTCAACATGTATTTAGTTCAGGATGACCACCTGAAGCCTAAATGAGCATTAATTTGACCACACAACTCATTCCTATGAAGATACATTCAAACTCACAAAACGTGCTCAGCTCGGGCTGAAAATGCATTTCAAGGAATAAAAACTCAAATTGAGTGTCACGCCTAAACCAAAGGACTTATGCACACACTTCGACATGTATTTTGTTCAGGATGACCACCTGAAGCCTAAATGAGCATTAATTTGACCACACAACTCATTCCTATGAAGATACATTCAAACTCAAAAAACGTGCTCAGCTCGGGCTGAAAATGCATTTAATGCAATAAAAACTCAAATTGAGTGTCACACCTAAACCAAAGGACTTATGCACACACTTCAACATGTATTTTGTTCAGGATGACCTCCTGAAGCCCATATGAGCATTAATTTGACTACACAATTCATTCCTATGAAGATACATTCACACTCACAAAACGTGCTCAGCTCGGGCTGAAAATGCATTTAAAGTTATAAAAACTCAAATTGAGTGTCACGCCTAAACCAAAGGACTTATGCACACACTTCAACATGTATTTACTTCAGGAGGTCATCCTGAAGCCTATATGAGCATTAATTTGACCACACAACTCATTCCTATGAAGATACATTCAAACTCACAAAACGTGCTCAGCTCGGGCTGAAAATGCATTTAAAGCAATAAAAACTCAAATTGAGTGTCACGCCTAAACCAAAGGACTTATGCACACACTTCAACATGTATTTTGTTCAGGAGGTCATCCTGAAGCCTATATGAGCATTAATTTGAGCACATAACTCATTCTTATGAAGATACATTCAAACTCACAAAACGTGCTCAGCTCGGGCTGAAAATGCATTTAAAGTTATAAAAACTCAAATTGAGTGTCACGCCTAAACCAAAGGACTTATGCACACACTTCAACATGTATTTACTTCAGGAGGTCATCCTGAAGCCTATATGAGCATTAATTTGACCACACAACTCATTCCTATGAAGATACATTCAAACTCACAAAACGTGCTCAGCTCGGGCTGAAAATGCATTTAAAGCAATAAAAACTCAAATTGAGTGTCACGCCTAAACCAAAGGACTTATGCACACACTTCAACATGTATTTTGTTCAGGAGGTCATCCTGAAGCCTATATGAGCATTAATTTGACCACACAACTCATTCGTATCAAGATACATTCAAACTCACAAAACGTGCTCAGCTCGGGCTGAAAATGCATTCAAAGCAATAAAACCTCAAATTGAGTGTCACGCCTAAACCAAAGGACTTATGCACACACTTCAACATGAATTTTGTTCAGGATGACCTCCTGAAGTCCATATGAGAATTAATTTGACCAGACAACTCATTCCTATGAAGATACATTCAAAGTCAGAAAGCGCGCTCAGCTCGGGCTGAAAATGCATTTAAAGCAATAAAAACTCAAATTGAGTGTCACGCCCAAACCAAAGGACTTATGCACACACTTCAACATGTACTTAGTTCAGGATGTCCTCCTGAAGCCTAAATGAGCATTAATTTGACCACACAGCTCATTCCTATGAAGATACATTCAAACTCACAAAACGTGCTCAGCTCGGGCTGAAAATGCATTTAATGCAATAAAAACTCAAATTGAGTGTCACACCTAAACCAAAGGACTTATGCACACACTTCAACATGTATTTTGTTCAGGATGACCTCCTGAAGCCCATATGAGCATTAATTTGACCACACAGCTCATTCCTATGAAGATACATTCAAACTCACAAAACGTGCTCAGCTCGGGCTGAAAATGCATTTAATGCAATAAAAACTCAAATTGAGTGTCACACCTAAACCAAAGGACTTATGCACACACTTCAACATGTATTTTGTTCAGGATGACCTCCTGAAGCCCATATGAGCATTAATTTGACTACACAATTCATTCCTATGAAGATACATTCACACTCACAAAACGTGCTCAGCTCGGGCTGAAAATGCATTTAAAGCAATAAAAACACAAATTGAGTGTCACACCTAAACCAAAGGATTTATGCACACACTTCAACATGTATTTTGTTCAAGATGACCTCCTGAAGCCTAAATGAACATTAAGTTGACCACACAACTCATTCCTATGAAGATACATTCAAACTCACAAAACATGCTCAGCTCGGGCTGAAAATGCATTTAAAGCAATAAAAACTCAAATTGAGTGTCACGCATAAACCAAAGGACTTATGCACACACTTCAACATATATTTTGTTCAAGATGACCTCCTGAAGCCTAAATGAGCATTCATTTGACCACACAACTCATTCCTATGAAGATACATTCAAACTCACAAAACGTGCTCAGCTCGGGCTGAAATAATTTTAAAGCAATAAAAACTCAAAGTGAGTGTCACGCCTAAACCAAAGAACTTATGCACACACTTCAACATGTATTTTGTTCAGGATGACCACCTGAAGCCTAAATGAGCATTAATTTGACCACAAAACTCATTCCTATGAAGATACATTCAAACTCACAAAACGTGCTCAGCTCGGGCTGAAAATGCATTTAAAGCAATAAAACCTCAAATTGAGTGTCACGCCTAAACCAAATGACTTATGCACACACTTCAACATGTATTTTGTTCAGGATGACCTCCTGAAGCCCATATGAGCATTAATTTGACTACACAACTCATTCCTATGAAGATACATTCAAACTTACAAAACGTGCTCAGCTCGGGCTGAAAATGCATTTAAAGCAATAAAAACTCAAATTGAGTGTCACGCCTAAACCAAAGGACTTATGCACACACTTCAACATGTATTTAGTTCAGGATGACCACCTGAAGCCTAAATGAGCATTAATTTGACCACACAACTCATTCCTATGAAGATACATTCAAACTCACAAAACGTGCTCAGCTCGGGCTGAAAATGCATTTAAAGCAATAAAACTCAAATTGAGTGTCACACCTAAACCAAAGGACTTATTCACACACTTAACATGTATTTTGTTCAGGATGACCTCCTGAAGCCCATATGAGCATTAATTTGACCACACAACTCATTCCTATGAAGATACATTCAAAGTCAGAAAGCGCGCTCAGCTCGGGCTGAAAATGCATTTAAAGCAATAAAAACTCAAATTGAGTATCACGCCTAAACCAAAGGATTATGCACACACTTCAACATGTACTTAGTTCAGGATGTCCTCCTGAAGCCTAAATGAGCATTAATTTGACCACACAACTCATTCCTATGAAGATACATTCAAACTCACAAAACGTGCTCAGCTCGGGCTGAAAATGCATTTAATGCAATAAAAACTCAAATTGAGTGTCACACCTACACCAAAGGACTTATGCACACACTTCAACATGTATTTTGTTCAGGATGACCTCCTGAAGCCCATATGAGCATTAATTTGACTACACAATTCATTCCTATGAAGATACATTCACACTCACAAAACGTGCTCAGCTCGGGCTGAAAATGCATTTAAAGCAATAAAAACTCAAATTGAGTGTCACACCTAAACCAAAGGATTTATGCACACACTTCAACATGTATTTTGTTCAAGATGACCTCCTGAAGCCTAAATGAACATTAAGTTGACCACACAACTCATTCCTATGAAGATACATTCAAACTCACAAAACATGCTCAGCTCGGGCTGAAAATGCATTTAAAGCAATAAAAACTCAAATTGAGTGTCACGCCTAAACCAAAGGACTTATGCACACACTTCAACATGTATTTAGTTCAGGAGGTCATCCTGAAGCCTATATGAGCATTAATTTGACCACACAACTCATTCCTATGAAGATACATTCAAACTCACAAAACGTGGTCAGCTCGGGCAGAAAATGCATTCAAAGCAATAAAACCTCAAATTGAGTGTGACGCCTAAACCAAAGGACTTATGCACACACTTCAACATGTATTTAGTTCAGGAGGTCATCCTGAAGCCTAAATGAACATTAAGTTGACCATACAACTCATTCCTATGAAGATACATTCAAACTCACAAAACGTGCTCAGCTCGGGCTGAAAATGCATTTAAAGCAATAAAAACTCAAATTGAGTGTCACGCCTAAACCAAAGTACTTATGCACACACTTCAACATGTATTTAGTTCAAGAGGTCATCCTGAAGCCTATATCAGCATTAATTTGACCACACAACTCATTCCTATCAAGATACATTCAAACTCACAAAACGTGCTCAGCTCGGGCTGAAAATGCATTCAAAGCAATAAAACCTCAAATTGAGTGTCACGCCAAAACCAAAGGACTTATGCACACACTTCAACATGTATTTTGTTCAGGATGACCTCCTGAAGCCTAAATTAGCATTAATTTGACCACACAACTCATTCCTATGAAGATACTTCAAACTCAGAAAACTTGCTCATCTCTGCCTGAAAATGCATTTCGCAATAAAAACTCAAATTGAGTGTCACACCTAAAACAAAGGACTTATGCACACACTTCAACATGTATTTTGTTCAGGATGACCTCCTGAAGCCCATATGAGCATTAATTTGACTACACAACTCATTCCTATGAAGATACATTCAAACTCACAAAACGTGCTCAGCTCGGGCTGAAAATGCATTTAAAGCAATAAAAACTCAAATTGAGTGTCATGCCTGAACCAAAGGACTTATGCACACACTTCAACATGTATTTTGTTCAGGATGACCTCCTGAAACCTATTTGAGCAATAATTTGACCACACAACTCATTCCTTTGAAGATACATTCAAAGTCAGAAAGCGCGCTCAGCTCGGGCTGAAAATGCATTTAAAGCAATAAAAACTCAAATTGAGTGTCACGCCTAAACCAAAGGACTTATGCACACACTTCAACATGTATTTAGTTCAGGATGACCACCTGAAGCCTAAATGAGCATTAATTTGACCACACAACTCATTCCTATGAAGATACATTCAAACTCACAAAACGTGCTCAGCTCGGGCTGAAAATGCATTTAAAGCAATAAAACTCAAATTGAGTGTCACACCTAAACCAAAGGACTTATTCACACACTTCAACATGTATTTTGTTCAGGATGACCACCTGAAGCCTAAATGAGCATTAATTTGACCACACAACTCATTCTATGAAGATACATTCAAACTCACAAAACGTGCTCAGGTCGGGCTGAAAATGCATTTAAAGCAATAAAAACTCAAATTGAGTGTCACGCCTAAACCAAAGGATTATGCACACACTTCAACATGTATTTAGTTCAGGATGACCACCTGAAGCCTAAATGAGCATTAATTTGACCACACAACTCATTCCTATGAAGATACGTTCAAACTCACAAAACGTGCTCAGTTCGGGCTAAAAATGCATTTAAAGCAATAAAAACTCAAATTGAGTGTCACACCTAAACCAAAGGACTTATGCACACACTTCAACATGTATTTTGTTCAGGATGACCTCCTGAAGTCCATATGAGAATTAATTTGACCAGACAACTCATTCCTATGAAGATACATTCAAAGTCAGAAAGCGCGCTCAGCTCGGGCTGAAAATGCATTTAAAGCAATAAAAACTCAAATTGAGTGTCACGCCCAAACCAAAGGACTTATGCACACACTTCAACATGTACTTAGTTCAGGATGTCCTCCTGAAGCCTAAATGAGCATTAATTTGACCACACAACTCATTCCTATGAAGATACATTCAAACTCACAAAACATGCTCAGCTCGGGCTGAAAATGCATTTAAAGCAATAAAAACTCAAATTGAGTGTCACGCCTAAACCAAAGGACTTATGCACACACTTCAACATGTATTTTGTTCAGGATGACCTCCTGAAGCCTAAATTAGCATTCATTTGACCACACAACTCATTCCTATGAAGATACTTCAAACTCAGAAAACTTGCTCATCTCTGCCTGAAAATGCATTTCGCAATAAAAACTCAAATTGAGTGTCACACCTAAACCAAAGGACTTATGCACACACTTTAACATGTATTTTGTTCAGGATGACCACCTGAAGCCTAAATGAGCATTAATTTGACCACACAACTTATTCCTACGAAGATACATTCACACTCACAAAACGTGCTCAGCTCGGGCTGAAAATGCATTTAAAGCAATAAAACTCAAATTGAGTGTCACACCTAAACCAAAGGACTTATGCACACACTTCAACATGTATTTTGTTCAAGATGACCTCCTGAAGCCTAAATGAACATTAAGTTGACCACACAACTCAATCCTATGAAGATACATTCAAAGTCAGAAAGCGCGCTCAGCTCGGGCTGAAAATGCATTTAAAGCAATAAAAACTCAAATTGAGTGTCACGCCTAAACCAAAGGACTTATGCACACACTTCAACATGTATTTAGTTCAGGAGGTCATCCTGAAGCCTATATGAGCATTAATTTGACCACACAACTCATTCCTATGAAGATACTTCAAACTCAGAAAACTTGCTCATCTCTGCCTGAAAATGCATTTCGCAATAAAAACTCAAATTGAGTGTCACGCCTAAACCAAAGGACTTATGCACACACTTCAACATGTATTTAGTTCAGGAGGTCATCCTGAAGCCTATATGAGCATTAATTTGACCACACAACTCATTCCTATCAAGATACATTCAAACTCACAAAACGTGCTCAGCTCGGGCTGAAAATGCATTTAAAGCAATAAAAACTCAAATTGAGTGTCACGCCTAAACCAAAGGACTTATGCACACACTTCAACATGTATTTTGTTCAGGATGACCTCCTGAAGCCCATATGAGCATTAATTTGACTACACAATTCATTCCTATGAAGATACATTCACACTCACAAAACGTGCTCAGCTCGGGCTGAAAATGCATTTAAAGCAATAAAACTCAAATTGAGTGTCACACCTAAACCAAAGGACTTATGCACACACTTCAACATGTATTTTGTTCAAGATGACCTCCTGAAGCCTAAATGAGCATTAATTTGACCACACAACTTATTCCTATGAAGATACATTCAAAGTCAGAAAGCGCGCTCAGCTCGGGCTGAAAATGCATTTAAAGCAATAAAAACTCAAATTGAGTGTCACGCCTAAACCAAAGGACTTATGCACACACTTCAACATGTATTTAGTTCAGGAGGTCATCCTGAAGCCTATATGAGCATTAATTTGACCACACAACTCATTCCTATGAAGATACTTCAAACTCAGAAAACTTGCTCATCTCTGCCTGAAAATGCATTTCGCAATAAAAACTCAAATTGAGTTCAAATTGAGTGTCACGCCTAAACCAAAGGACTTATGCACACACTTCAACATGTATTTACTTCAGGAGGTCATCCTGAAGCCTATATGAGCATTAATTTGACCACACAACTCATTCCTATGAAGATACATTCAAACTCACAAAACGTGCTCAGCTCGGGCTGAAAATGCATTTAAAGCAATAAAAACTCAAATTGAGTGTCACGCCTAAACCAAAGGACTTATGCACACACTTCAACATGTATTTTGTTCAGGAGGTCATCCTGAAGCCTATATGAGCATTAATTTGACCACACAACTCATTCGTATCAAGATACATTCAAACTCACAAAACGTGCTCAGCTCGGGCTGAAAATGCATTCAAAGCAATAAAACCTCAAATTGAGTGTCACGCCTAAACCAAAGGACTTATGCACACACTTCAACATGAATTTTGTTCAGGATGACCTCCTGAAGTCCATATGAGAATTAATTTGACCAGACAACTCATTCCTATGAAGATACATTCAAAGTCAGAAAGCGCGCTCAGCTCGGGCTGAAAATGCATTTAAAGCAATAAAAACTCAAATTGAGTGTCACGCCCAAACCAAAGGACTTATGCACACACTTCAACATGTACTTAGTTCAGGATGTCCTCCTGAAGCCTAAATGAGCATTAATTTGACCACACAGCTCATTCCTATGAAGATACATTCAAACTCACAAAACGTGCTCAGCTCGGGCTGAAAATGCATTTAATGCAATAAAAACTCAAATTGAGTGTCACACCTAAACCAAAGGACTTATGCACACACTTCAACATGTATTTTGTTCAGGATGACCTCCTGAAGCCCATATGAGCATTAATTTGACTACACAATTCATTCCTATGAAGATACATTCACACTCACAAAACGTGCTCAGCTCGGGCTGAAAATGCATTTAAAGCAATAAAAACTCAAATTGAGTGTCACACCTAAACCAAAGGATTTATGCACACACTTCAACATGTATTTTGTTCAAGATGACCTCCTGAAGCCTAAATGAACATTAAGTTGACCACACAACTCATTCCTATGAAGATACATTCAAACTCACAAAACATGCTCAGCTCGGGCTGAAAATGCATTTAAAGCAATAAAAACTCAAATTGAGTGTCACGCATAAACCAAAGGACTTATGCACACACTTCAACATATATTTTGTTCAAGATGACCTCCTGAAGCCTAAATGAGCATTCATTTGACCACACAACTCATTCCTATGAAGATACATTCAAACTCACAAAACGTGCTCAGCTCGGGCTGAAATAATTTTAAAGCAATAAAAACTCAAAGTGAGTGTCACGCCTAAACCAAAGAACTTATGCACACACTTCAACATGTATTTTGTTCAGGATGACCACCTGAAGCCTAAATGAGCATTAATTTGACCACAAAACTCATTCCTATGAAGATACATTCAAACTCACAAAACGTGCTCAGCTCGGGCTGAAATAATTTTAAAGCAATAAAAACTCAAAGTGAGTGTCACGCCTAAACCAAAGAACTTATGCACACACTTCATGTATTTTGTTCAGGATGACCACCTGAAGCCTAAATGAGCATTAATTTGACCACACAACTCATTCCTATGAAGATACATTCAAACTCTCAAAACGTGCTCAGCTCGGGCTGAAAATGCATTTAAAGCAATAAAAACTCAAATTGAGTGTCACGCCTAAACCAAAGGACTTATGCACACACTTCAACATGTATTTTGTTCAGGATGACCACCTGAAGCCTAAATGAGCAATAATTTGACCACACAACTCATTCCTATGAAGATACATTCAAACTCACAAAACGTGCTCAGCTCGGGCTGAAAATGCATTTAAAGCAATAAAAACTCAAATTGAGTGTCACACCTAAACCAAAGGACTTATGCACACACTTCAACATGTATTTTGTTCAGGATGACTTCCTGAAGCCCATATGAACATTAATTTGACCACAAAACTCATTCCTATGAAGATACATTCAAACTCACAAAACGTGCTCAGCTCGGGCTGAAAATGCATTTAAAGGAATAAAAACTCAAATTGAGTGTCACGCCTAAACCAAAGGACTTATACACACACTTCAACATGCATTTTGTTCAGGATGTCCCCCTGACACCTAAATGGGCACTAACTTGAATACACAACTCATTCCTATCAAGATACATTCAAACTCACAACACGTGCTCAGCTCGGGCTGAAAATGCATTCAAAGCAATAAAACCTCAAATTGAGTGTCACGCCTAAACCAAAGGACTTATGCACACACTTCAACATGTATTTTGTTCAGGATGACCTCCTGAAGCCCATATGAGCATTAATTTGACTACACAACTCATTCCTATGAAGATACATTCAAACTTACAAAACGTGCTCAGCTCGGGCTGAAAATGCATTTAAAGCAATAAAAACTCAAATTGAGTGTCACGCCTAAACCAAAGGACTTATGCACACACTTCAACATGTATTTAGTTCAGGATGACCACCTGAAGCCTAAATGAGCATTAATTTGACCACACAACTCATTCCTATGAAGATACATTCAAACTCACAAAACGTGCTCAGCTCGGGCTGAAAATGCATTTAAAGCAATAAAACTCAAATTGAGTGTCACACCTAAACCAAAGGACTTATTCACACACTTAACATGTATTTTGTTCAGGATGACCTCCTGAAGCCCATATGAGCATTAATTTGACCACACAACTCATTCCTATGAAGATACATTCAAAGTCAGAAAGCGCGCTCAGCTCGGGCTGAAAATGCATTTAAAGCAATAAAAACTCAAATTGAGTATCACGCCTAAACCAAAGGATTATGCACACACTTCAACATGTATTTAGTTCAGGATGACCACCTGAAGCCTAAATGAGCATTAATTTGACCAGACAACTCATTCCTATGAAGATACATTCAAAGTCAGAAAGCGCGCTCAGCTCGGGCTGAAAATGCATTTAAAGCAATAAAAACTCAAATTGAGTGTCACGCCCAAACCAAAGGACTTATGCACACACTTCAACATGTACTTAGTTCAGGATGTCCTCCTGAAGCCTAAATGAGCATTAATTTGACCACACAACTCATTCCTATGAAGATACATTCAAACTCACAAAACGTGCTCAGCTCGGGCTGAAAATGCATTTAATGCAATAAAAACTCAAATTGAGTGTCACACCTAAACCAAAGGACTTATGCACACACTTCAACATGTATTTTGTTCAGGATGACCTCCTGAAGCCCATATGAGCATTAATTTGACTACACAATTCATTCCTATGAAGATACATTCACACTCACAAAACGTGCTCAGCTCGGGCTGAAAATGCATTTAAAGCAAGAAAAACTCAAATTGAGTGTCACACCTAAACCAAAGGATTTATGCACACACTTCAACATGTATTTTGTTCAAGATGACCTCCTGAAGCCTAAATGAACATTAAGTTGACCACACAACTCATTCCTATGAAGATACATTCAAACTCACAAAACATGCTCAGCTCGGGCTGAAAATGCATTTAAAGCAATAAAAACTCAAATTGAGTGTCACGCCTAAACCAAAGGACTTATGCACACACTTCAACATATATTTTGTTCAAAATGACCTCCTGAAGCCTAAATGAGCATTCATTTGACCACACAACTCATTCCTATGAAGATACATTCAAACTCACAAAACGTGCTCAGCTCGGGCTGAAATAATTTTAAAGCAATAAAAACTCAAAGTGAGTGTCACGCCTAAACCAAAGAACTTATGCACACACTTCAACATGTATTTAGTTCAGGAGGTCATCCTGAAGCCTATATGAGCATTAATTTGACCACACAACTCATTCCTATGAAGATACATTCAAATTCACAAAACGTCCTCAGCTCGGGCTGAAAATGCATTTAAAGGAATAAAAACTCAAATTGAGTGTCACGCCTAAACCAAAGGACTTATACACACTTCGACATGTATTTTGTTCAGGATGACCTCCCGAAGCCTATATGAGCATTGATTTGACAACACAACTCATTCCCATGAAGATACATTCAAACTCAAAAAACGTGCTCAGCTCGGGCTGAAAATGCATTTAAAGCAATAAAAACTCAAATTGAGTGTCACGCCTAAACCAAAGGATTTATGCACACACTTCAACATGTATTTTGTTCAGGATGACCACCTGAAGCCCATATGAGCATTAATTTGACTACACAATTCATTCCTATGAAGATACATTCACACTCACAAAACGTGCTCAGCTCGGGCTGAAAATGCATTTAAAGCAATAAAAACTCAAATTGAGTGTCACACCTAAACCAAAGGACTTATGCACACACTTCAACATGTATTTTGTTCAGGATGACCTCCCGAAGCCTATATGAGCATTGATTTGACCATACAACTCATTCCTATGAAGATACATTCAAACTCACAAAACGTGCTCAGCTCGGGCTGAAAATGCATTTAAAGCAATAAAAACTCAAATTGAGTGTCACGCCTAAACCAAAGGACTTATGCACACACTTCAACATGTATTTAGTTCAAGAGGTCATCCT
Organism: Hippocampus guttulatus; assembly: GCF_054856545.1. Taxonomy (NCBI): domain Eukaryota; kingdom Metazoa; phylum Chordata; class Actinopteri; order Syngnathiformes; family Syngnathidae; genus Hippocampus; species Hippocampus guttulatus. The sequence continues at coordinate 37,471,284 of NC_141261.1, read as the reverse complement.
GAAGCCTATATGAGCATTAATTTGACCACATAAATCATTCTTATGAAGATACATTCAAACTCACAAAACGTGCTCAGCTCGGGCTGAAAATGCATTTAAAGTTATAAAAACTCAAATTGAGTGTCACGCCTAAACCAAAGGACTTATGCACACACTTCAACATGTATTTTGTTCAGGATGACCTCCCGAAGCCTATATGAGCATTGATTTGACCACACAACTCATTCCTATGAAGATACATTCAAACTCAAAAAACGTGCTCACCTCGGGCTGAAAATGCATTTAAAGCAATAAAAACTCAAATTGAGTGTCACGCCTAAACCAAAGGACTTATGCACACACTTCAACATGTATTTAGTTCAAGAGTTCATCCTGAAGCCTATATGAGCATTAATTTGACCACATAACTCATTCTTATGAAGATACATTCAAACTCACAAAACGTGCTCAGCTCGGGCTGAAAATGCATTTAAAGTTATAAAAACTCAAATTGAGTGTCACGCCTAAACCAAAGTACTTATGCACACACTTCAACATGTATTTAGTTCAAGAGTTCATCCTGAAGCCTAAATGAGCATTAATTTGACCACACAACTCATTCCTATGAAGATACATTCAAACTCACAAAACGTGCTCAGCTCGGGCTGAAAATGCATTTAATGCAATAAAAACTCAAATTGAGTGTCACACCTAAACCAAAGGACTTATGCACACACTTCAACATGTATTTTGTTCAGGATGACCTCCTGAAGCCCATATGAGCATTAATTTGACTACACAATTCATTCCTATGAAGATACATTCACACTCACAAAACGTGCTCAGCTCGGGCTGAAAATGCATTTAAAGCAAGAAAAACTCAAATTGAGTGTCACACCTAAACCAAAGGATTTATGCACACACTTCAACATGTATTTTGTTCAAGATGACCTCCTGAAGCCAAAATGAACATTAAGTTGACCACACAACTCATTCCTATGAAGATACATTCAAACTCACAAAACATGCTCAGCTCGGGCTGAAAATGCATTTAAAGCAATAAAAACTCAAATTGAGTGTCACGCCTAAACCAAAGGACTTATGCACACACTTCAACATATATTTTGTTCAAAATGACCTCCTGAAGCCTAAATGAGCATTCATTTGACCACACAACTCATTCCTATGAAGATACATTCAAACTCACAAAACGTGCTCAGCTCGGGCTGAAATAATTTTAAAGCAATAAAAACTCAAAGTGAGTGTCACGCCTAAACCAAAGAACTTATGCACACACTTCAACATGTATTTAGTTCAGGAGGTCATCCTGAAGCCTATATGAGCATTAATTTGACCACACAACTCATTCCTATGAAGATACATTCAAACTCAAAAAACGTGCTCAGCTCGGGCTGAAAATGCATTTAAAGCAATAAAAACTCAAATTGAGTGTCACGCCTAAGCCAAAGGATTTATGCACACACTTCAACATGTATTTTGTTCAGGATGACCACCTGAAGCCTAAATGAGCATTAATTTGACCACACAACTCATTCCTATGAAGATACATTCAAACTCAAAAAGCGTGCTCAGCTCGGGCTGAAAATGCATTTAATGCAATAAAAACTCAAATTGAGTGTCACACCTAAACCAAAGGACTTATGCACACACCTCAACATGTATTTTGTTCAGGATGACCTCCTGAAGCCCATATGAGCATTAATTTGACTACACAATTCATTCCTATGAAGATACATTCACACTCACAAAACGTGCTCAGCTCGGGCTGAAAATGCATTTAAAGCAATAAAAACTCAAATTGAGTGTCACACCTAAACCAAAGGACTTATGCACACACTTCAACATGTATTTTGTTCAGGATGACCTCCCGAAGCCTATATGAGCATTGATTTGACCATACAACTCATTCCTATGAAGATACATTCAAACTCACAAAACGTGCTCAGCTCGGGCTGAAAATGCATTTAAAGCAATAAAAACTCAAATTGAGTGTCACGCCTAAACCAAAGGACTTATGCACACACTTCAACATGTATTTAGTTCAAGAGGTCATCCTGAAGCCTATATGAGCATTAATTTGACCACATAACTCATTCTTATGAAGATACATTCAAACTCACAAAACGTGCTCAGCTCGGGCTGAAAATGCATTTAAAGTTATAAAAACTCAAATTGAGTGTCACGCCTAAACCAAAGGACTTATGCACACACTTCAACATGTATTTTGTTCAGGATGACCTCCTGAAGCCTATATGAGCATTGATTTGACCACACAACTCATTCCTATGAAGATACATTCAAACTCAAAAAACGTGCTCACCTCGGGCTGAAAATGCATTTAAAGCAATAAAACCTCAAATTGAGTGTCACGCCTAAACCAAAGGACTTATGCACACACCTCAACATGTATTTTGTTCAGGATGACCTCCTGAAGCCCATATGAGCATTAATTTGACTACACAATTCATTCCTATGAAGATACATTCACACTCACAAAACGTGCTCAGCTCGGGCTGAAAATGCATTTAAAGCAATAAAAACTCAAATTGAGTGTCACACCTAAACCAAAGGACTTATGCACACACTTCAACATGTATTTTGTTCAGGATGACCTCCCGAAGCCTATATGAGCATTGATTTGACCATACAACTCATTCCTATGAAGATACATTCAAACTCACAAAACGTGCTCAGCTCGGGCTGAAAATGCATTTAAAGCAATAAAAACTCAAATTGAGTGTCACGCCTAAACCAAAGGACTTATGCACACACTTCAACATGTATTTAGTTCAAGAGGTCATCCTGAAGCCTATATGAGCATTAATTTGACCACATAACTCATTCTTATGAAGATACATTCAAACTCACAAAACGTGCTCAGCTCGGGCTGAAAATGCATTTAAAGTTATAAAAACTCAAATTGAGTGTCACTTCTAAACCAAAGGACTTATGCACACACTTCAACATGTATTTTGTTCAGGATGACCTCCCGAAGCCTATATGAGCATTGATTTGACCACACAACTCATTCCTATGAAGATACATTCAAACTCAAAAAACGTGCTCACCTCGGGCTGAAAATGCATTTAAAGCAATAAAAACTCAAATTGAGTGTCACGCCTAAACCAAAGGACTTATGCACACACTTCAACATGTATTTAGTTCAAGAGTTCATCCTGAAGCCTATATGAGCATTAATTTGACCACATAACTCATTCTTATGAAGATACATTCAAACTCACAAAACGTGCTCAGCTCGGGCTGAAAATGCATTTAAAGCAATAAAAACTCAAATTGAGTGTCACGCCTAAACCAAAGTACTTATGCACACACTTCAACATGTATTTAGTTCAGGAGGTCATCCTGAAGCCTATATGAGCATTAATTTGACCACACAACCCATTCCTATCAAGATACATTCAAACTCACAAAACGTGCTCAGCTCGGGCTGAAAATGCATTTAAAGCAATAAAAACTCAAATTGAGTGTCACGCCTAAACCAAAGGACTTATGCACACACTTCAACATGTATTTAGTTCAGGAGGTCATCCTGAAGCCTATATGAGCATTAATTTGACCACACAACTCATTCGTATCAAGATACATTCAAACTCACAAAACGTGGTCAGCTCGGGCAGAAAATGCATTCAAAGCAATAAAACCTCAAATTGAGTGTGACGCCTAAACCAAAGGACTTATGCACACACTTCAACATGTATTTTGTTCAGGATGACCTCCCGAAGCCTATATGAGCATTGATTTGACCATACAACTCATTCCTATGAAGATACATTCAAACTCACAAAACGTGCTCAGCTCGGGCTGAAAATGCATTTAAAGCAATAAAAACTCAAATTGAGTGTCACGCCTAAACCAAAGGACTTATGCACACACTTCAACATGTATTTAGTTCAAGAGGTCATCCTGAAGCCTATATGAGCATTAATTTGACCACACAACTCATTCCTATCAAGATACATTCAAACTCACAAAACGTGCTCAGCTCGGGCTGAAAATGCATTTAAAGCAATAAAAACTCAAATTGAGTGTCACGCCTAAACCAAAGGACTTATGCACACACTTCAACATGTATTTTGTTCAGGATGACCTCCCGAAGCCTATATGAGCATTGATTTGACCATACAACTCATTCCTATGAAGATACATTCAAACTCACAAAACGTGCTCAGCTCGGGCTGAAAATGCATTTAAAGCAATAAAAACTCAAATTGAGTGTCACACCTAAACCAAAGGACTTATGCACACACTTCAACATGTATTTAGTTCAAGAGGTCATCCTGAAGCCTATATCAGCATTAATTTGACCACACAACTCATTCCTATCAAGATACATTCAAACTCACAAAACGTGCTCAGCTCGGGCTGAAAATGCATTCAAAGCAATAAAACCTCAAATTGAGTGTCACGCCAAAACCAAAGGACTTATGCACACACTTCAACATGTATTTTGTTCAGGATGACCTCCTGAAGCCTAAATTAGCATTAATTTGACCACACAACTCATTCCTATGAAGATACATTCAAACTCACAAAACATGCTCAGCTCGGGCTGAAAATGCATTTAAAGCAATAAAACTCAAATTGAGTGTCACACCTAAACCAAAGGACTTATTCACACACTTAACATGTATTTTGTTCAGGATGACCTCCTGAAGCCCATATGAGCATTAATTTGACCACACAACTCATTCGTATCAAGATACATTCAAACTCACAAAACGTGGTCAGCTCGGGCAGAAAATGCATTCAAAGCAATAAAACCTCAAATTGAGTGTGACGCCTAAACCAAAGGACTTATGCACACACTTCAACATGTATTTTGTTCAGGATGACCTCCCGAAGCCTATATGAGCATTGATTTGACCATACAACTCATTCCTATGAAGATACATTCAAAGTCAGAAAGCGCGCTCAGCTCGGGCTGAAAATGCATTTAAAGCAATAAAAACTCAAATTGAGTGTCACGCCTAAACCAAAGGATTATGCACACACTTCAACATGTATTTAGTTCAGGATGACCACCTGAAGCCTAAATGAGCATTAATTTGACCACACAACTCATTCCTATGAAGATACATTCAAACTCACAAAACGTGCTCAGTTCGGGCTGAAAATGCATTTAAAGCAATAAAAACTCAAATTGAGTGTCACACCTAAACCAAAGGACTTATGCACACACTTCAACATGTATTTTGTTCAGGATGACCTCCTGAAGCCCATATGAGCATTAATTTGACTACACAATTCATTCCTATGAAGATACATTCACACTCACAAAACGTGCTCAGCTCGGGCTGAAAATGCATTTAAAGCAAGAAAAACTCAAATTGAGTGTCACACCTAAACCAAAGGATTTATGCACACACTTCAACATGTATTTTGTTCAAGATGACCTCCTGAAGCCTAAATGAACATTAAGTTGACCACACAACTCATTCCTATGAAGATACATTCAAACTCACAAAACATGCTCAGCTCGGGCTGAAAATGCATTTAAAGCAATAAAAACTCAAATTGAGTGTCACGCCTAAACCAAAGGACTTATGCACACACTTCAACATGTATTTAGTTCAAGAGGTCATCCTGAAGCCTATATGAGCATTAATTTGACCACACAACTCATTCCTATCAAGATACATTCAAACTCACAAAACGTGCTCAGCTCGGGCTGAAAATGCATTTAAAGCAATAAAAACTCAAATTGAGTGTCACGCCTAAACCAAAGGACTTATGCACACACTTCAACATGTATTTTGTTCAGGATGACCTCCCGAAGCCTATATGAGCATTGATTTGACCATACAACTCATTCCTATGAAGATACATTCAAACTCACAAAACGTGCTCAGCTCGGGCTGAAAATGCATTTAAAGCAATAAAAACTCAAATTGAGTGTCACACCTAAACCAAAGGACTTATGCACACACTTCAACATGTATTTAGTTCAAGAGGTCATCCTGAAGCCTATATCAGCATTAATTTGACCACACAACTCATTCCTATCAAGATACATTCAAACTCACAAAACGTGCTCAGCTCGGGCTGAAAATGCATTCAAAGCAATAAAACCTCAAATTGAGTGTCACGCCAAAACCAAAGGACTTATGCACACACTTCAACATGTATTTTGTTCAGGATGACCTCCTGAAGCCTAAATTAGCATTAATTTGACCACACAACTCATTCCTATGAAGATACATTCAAACTCACAAAACGTGCTCAGCTCGGGCTGAAAATGCATTTCAAGCAATAAAACTCAAATTGAGTGTCACACCTAAACCAAAGGACTTATTCACACACTTAACATGTATTTTGTTCAGGATGACCTCCTGAAGCCCATATGAGCATTAATTTGACCACACAACTCATTCGTATCAAGATACATTCAAACTCACAAAACGTGGTCAGCTCGGGCAGAAAATGCATTCAAAGCAATAAAACCTCAAATTGAGTGTGACGCCTAAACCAAAGGACTTATGCACACACTTCAACATGTATTTTGTTCAGGATGACCTCCCGAAGCCTATATGAGCATTGATTTGACCATACAACTCATTCCTATGAAGATACATTCAAAGTCAGAAAGCGCGCTCAGCTCGGGCTGAAAATGCATTTAAAGCAATAAAAACTCAAATTGAGTGTCACGCCTAAACCAAAGGATTATGCACACACTTCAACATGTATTTAGTTCAGGATGACCACCTGAAGCCTAAATGAGCATTAATTTGACCACACAACTCATTCCTATGAAGATACATTCAAACTCACAAAACGTGCTCAGTTCGGGCTGAAAATGCATTTAAAGCAATAAAAACTCAAATTGAGTGTCACACCTAAACCAAAGGACTTATGCACACACTTCAACATGTATTTTGTTCAGGATGACCTCCTGAAGCCCATATGAGCATTAATTTGACTACACAATTCATTCCTATGAAGATACATTCACACTCACAAAACGTGCTCAGCTCGGGCTGAAAATGCATTTAAAGCAAGAAAAACTCAAATTGAGTGTCACACCTAAACCAAAGGATTTATGCACACACTTCAACATGTATTTTGTTCAAGATGACCTCCTGAAGCCTAAATGAACATTAAGTTGACCACACAACTCATTCCTATGAAGATACATTCAAACTCACAAAACATGCTCAGCTCGGGCTGAAAATGCATTTAAAGCAATAAAAACTCAAATTGAGTGTCACGCCTAAACCAAAGGACTTATGCACACACTTCAACATATATTTTGTTCAAAATGACCTCCTGAAGCCTAAATGAGCATTCATTTGACCACACAACTCATTCCTATGAAGATACATTCAAACTCACAAAACGTGCTCAGCTCGGGCTGAAATAATTTTAAAGCAATAAAAACTCAAAGTGAGTGTCACGCCTAAACCAAAGAACTTATGCACACACTTCAACATGTATTTAGTTCAGGAGGTCATCCTGAAGCCTATATGAGCATTAATTTGACCACACAACTCATTCCTATGAAGATACATTCAAATTCACAAAACGTCCTCAGCTCGGGCTGAAAATGCATTTAAAGGAATAAAAACTCAAATTGAGTGTCACGCCTAAACCAAAGGACTTATACACACTTCGACATGTATTTTGTTCAGGATGACCTCCCGAAGCCTATATGAGCATTGATTTGACAACACAACTCATTCCCATGAAGATACATTCAAACTCAAAAAACGTGCTCAGCTCGGGCTGAAAATGCATTTAAAGCAATAAAAACTCAAATTGAGTGTCACGCCTAAACCAAAGGATTTATGCACACACTTCAACATGTATTTTGTTCAGGATGACCACCTGAAGCCTAAATGAGCATTAATTTGACCACACAACTCATTCCTATGAAGATACATTCAAACTCAAAAAGCGTGCTCAGCTCGGGCTGAAAATGCATTTAATGCAATAAAAACTCAAATTGAGTGTCACACCTAAACCAAAGGACTTATGCACACACCTCAACATGTATTTTGTTCAGGATGACCTCCTGAAGCCCATATGAGCATTAATTTGACTACACAATTCATTCCTATGAAGATACATTCACACTCACAAAACGTGCTCAGCTCGGGCTGAAAATGCATTTAAAGCAATAAAAACTCAAATTGAGTGTCACACCTAAACCAAAGGACTTATGCACACACTTCAACATGTATTTTGTTCAGGATGACCTCCCGAAGCCTATATGAGCATTGATTTGACCATACAACTCATTCCTATGAAGATACATTCAAACTCAAAAAACGTGCTCACCTCGGGCTGAAAATGCATTTAAAGCAATAAAAACTCAAATTGAGTGTCACGCCTAAACCAAAGGACTTATGCACACACTTCAACATGTATTTAGTTCAAGAGTTCATCCTGAAGCCTATATGAGCATTAATTTGACCACATAACTCATTCTTATGAAGATACATTCAAACTCACAAAACGTGCTCAGCTCGGGCTGAAAATGCATTTAAAGTTATAAAAACTCAAATTGAGTGTCACGCCTAAACCAAAGTACTTATGCACACACTTCAACATGTATTTAGTTCAAGAGTTCATCCTGAAGCCTAAATGAGCATTAATTTGACCACACAACTCATTCCTATGAAGATACATTCAAACTCACAAAACGTGCTCAGCTCGGGCTGAAAATGCATTTAATGCAATAAAAACTCAAATTGAGTGTCACACCTAAACCAAAGGACTTATGCACACACTTCAACATGTATTTTGTTCAGGATGACCTCCTGAAGCCCATATGAGCATTAATTTGACTACACAATTCATTCCTATGAAGATACATTCACACTCACAAAACGTGCTCAGCTCGGGCTGAAAATGCATTTAAAGCAAGAAAAACTCAAATTGAGTGTCACACCTAAACCAAAGGATTTATGCACACACTTCAACATGTATTTTGTTCAAGATGACCTCCTGAAGCCAAAATGAACATTAAGTTGACCACACAACTCATTCCTATGAAGATACATTCAAACTCACAAAACATGCTCAGCTCGGGCTGAAAATGCATTTAAAGCAATAAAAACTCAAATTGAGTGTCACGCCTAAACCAAAGGACTTATGCACACACTTCAACATATATTTTGTTCAAAATGACCTCCTGAAGCCTAAATGAGCATTAATTTGACCACACAACTCATTCCTATGAAGATACATTCAAACTCACAAAACGTGCTCAGCTCGGGCTGAAAATGCATTTAAAGCAATAAAAACTCAAATTGAGTGTCACGCCTAAACCAAAGGATTTATGCACACACTTCAACATGTATTTTGTTCAGGATGACCACCTGAAGCCTAAATGAGCATTAATTTGACCACACAACTCATTCCTATGAAGATACATTCAAACTCAAAAAGCGTGCTCAGCTCGGGCTGAAAATGCATTTAAAGCAATAAAAACTCAAATTGAGTGTCACACCTAAACCAAAGGACTTATGCACACACCTCAACATGTATTTTGTTCAGGATGACCTCCTGAAGCCCATATGAGCATTAATTTGACTACACAATTCATTCCTATGAAGATACATTCACACTCACAAAACGTGCTCAGCTCGGGCTGAAAATGCATTTAAAGCAATAAAAACTCAAATTGAGTGTCACACCTAAACCAAAGGACTTATGCACACACTTCATGTATTTTGTTCAGGATGACCTCCCGAAGCCTATATGAGCATTGATTTGACCATACAACTCATTCCTATGAAGATACATTCAAACTCACAAAACGTGCTCAGCTCGGGCTGAAAATGCATTTAAAGCAATAAAAACTCAAATTGAGTGTCACGCCTAAACCAAAGGACTTATGCACACACTTCAACATGTATTTAGTTCAAGAGGTCATCCTGAAGCCTATATGAGCATTAATTTGACCACATAAATCATTCTTATGAAGATACATTCAAACTCACAAAACGTGCTCAGCTCGGGCTGAAAATGCATTTAAAGTTATAAAAACTCAAATTGAGTGTCACGCCTAAACCAAAGGACTTATGCACACACTTCAACATGTATTTTGTTCAGGATGACCTCCCGAAGCCTATATGAGCATTGATTTGACCACACAACTCATTCCTATGAAGATACATTCAAACTCAAAAAACGTGCTCACCTCGGGCTGAAAATGCATTTAAAGCAATAAAAACTCAAATTGAGTGTCACGCCTAAACCAAAGGACTTATGCACACACTTCAACATGTATTTAGTTCAAGAGTTCATCCTGAAGCCTATATGAGCATTAATTTGACCACATAACTCATTCTTATGAAGATACATTCAAACTCACAAAACGTGCTCAGCTCGGGCTGAAAATGCATTTAAAGCAATAAAAACTCAAATTGAGTGTCACGCCTAAACCAAAGTACTTATGCACACACTTCAACATGTATTTAGTTCAGGAGGTCATCCTGAAGCCTATATGAGCATTAATTTGACCACATAACTCATTCTTATGAAGATACATTCAAACTCACAAAACGTGCTCAGCTCGGGCTGAAAATGCATTTAAAGTTATAAAAACTCAAATTGAGTGTCACTTCTAAACCAAAGGACTTATGCACACACTTCAACATGTATTTTGTTCAGGATGACCTCCCGAAGCCTATATGAGCATTGATTTGACCACACAACTCATTCCTATGAAGATACATTCAAACTCAAAAAACGTGCTCACCTCGGGCTGAAAATGCATTTAAAGCAATAAAAACTCAAATTGAGTGTCACGCCTAAACCAAAGGACTTATGCACACACTTCAACATGTATTTAGTTCAAGAGTTCATCCTGAAGCCTATATGAGCATTAATTTGACCACATAACTCATTCTTATGAAGATACATTCAAACTCACAAAACGTGCTCAGCTCGGGCTGAAAATGCATTTAAAGCAATAAAAACTCAAATTGAGTGTCACGCCTAAACCAAAGTACTTATGCACACACTTCAACATGTATTTAGTTCAGGAGGTCATCCTGAAGCCTATATGAGCATTAATTTGACCACACAACCCATTCCTATCAAGATACATTCAAACTCACAAAACGTGCTCAGCTCGGGCTGAAAATGCATTTAAAGCAATAAAAACTCAAATTGAGTGTCACGCCTAAACCAAAGGACTTATGCACACACTTCAACATGTATTTAGTTCAGGAGGTCATCCTGAAGCCTATATGAGCATTAATTTGACCACACAACTCATTCGTATCAAGATACATTCAAACTCACAAAACGTGGTCAGCTCGGGCAGAAAATGCATTCAAAGCAATAAAACCTCAAATTGAGTGTGACGCCTAAACCAAAGGACTTATGCACACACTTCAACATGTATTTTGTTCAGGATGACCTCCCGAAGCCTATATGAGCATTGATTTGACCATACAACTCATTCCTATGAAGATACATTCAAACTCACAAAACGTGCTCAGCTCGGGCTGAAAATGCATTTAAAGCAATAAAAACTCAAATTGAGTGTCACGCCTAAACCAAAGGACTTATGCACACACTTCAACATGTATTTAGTTCAAGAGGTCATCCTGAAGCCTATATGAGCATTAATTTGACCACACAACTCATTCCTATCAAGATACATTCAAACTCACAAAACGTGCTCAGCTCGGGCTGAAAATGCATTTAAAGCAATAAAAACTCAAATTGAGTGTCACGCCTAAACCAAAGGACTTATGCACACACTTCAACATGTATTTAGTTCAGGAGGTCATCCTGAAGCCTATATGAGCATTAATTTGACCACACAACTCATTCGTATCAAGATACATTCAAACTCACAAAACGTGGTCAGCTCGGGCAGAAAATGCATTCAAAGCAATAAAACCTCAAATTGAGTGTGACGCCTAAACCAAAGGACTTATGCACACACTTCAACATGTATTTTGTTCAGGATGACCTCCCGAAGCCTATATGAGCATTGATTTGACCATACAACTCATTCCTATGAAGATACATTCAAACTCACAAAACGTGCTCAGCTCGGGCTGAAAATGCATTTAAAGCAATAAAAACTCAAATTGAGTGTCACGCCTAAACCAAAGGACTTATGCACACACTTCAACATGTATTTTGTTCAAGATGACCTCCTGAAGCCTAAATGAACATTAAGTTGACCACACAACTCAATCCTATGAAGATACATTCAAACTCACAAAACATACTCAGCTCGGGCTGAAAATGCATTTAAAGCAATAAAAACTCAAATTGAGTGTCACGCCTAAACCAAAGGACTTATGCACACACTTCAACATGTATTTAGTTCAAGAGGTCATCCTGAAGCCTATATGAGCATTAATTTGACCACACAACTCATTCCTATCAAGATACATTCAAACTCACAAAACGTGCTCAGCTCGGGCTGAAAATGCATTTAAAGCAATAAAAACTCAAATTGAGTGTCACGCCTAAACCAAAGGACTTATGCACACACTTCAACATGTATTTTGTTCAGGATGACCTCCCGAAGCCTATATGAGCATTGATTTGACCATACAACTCATTCCTATGAAGATACATTCAAACTCACAAAACGTGCTCAGCTCGGGCTGAAAATGCATTTAAAGCAATAAAAACTCAAATTGAGTGTCACACCTAAACCAAAGGACTTATGCACACACTTCAACATGTATTTAGTTCAAGAGGTCATCCTGAAGCCTATATCAGCATTAATTTGACCACACAACTCATTCCTATCAAGATACATTCAAACTCACAAAACGTGCTCAGCTCGGGCTGAAAATGCATTCAAAGCAATAAAACCTCAAATTGAGTGTCACGCCAAAACCAAAGGACTTATGCACACACTTCAACATGTATTTTGTTCAGGATGACCTCCTGAAGCCTAAATTAGCATTAATTTGACCACACAACTCATTCCTATGAAGATACATTCAAACTCACAAAACGTGCTCAGCTCGGGCTGAAAATGCATTTAAAGCAATAAAACTCAAATTGAGTGTCACACCTAAACCAAAGGACTTATTCACACACTTAACATGTATTTTGTTCAGGATGACCTCCTGAAGCCCATATGAGCATTAATTTGACCACACAACTCATTCGTATCAAGATACATTCAAACTCACAAAACGTGGTCAGCTCGGGCAGAAAATGCATTCAAAGCAATAAAACCTCAAATTGAGTGTGACGCCTAAACCAAAGGACTTATGCACACACTTCAACATGTATTTTGTTCAGGATGACCTCCCGAAGCCTATATGAGCATTGATTTGACCATACAACTCATTCCTATGAAGATACATTCAAAGTCAGAAAGCGCGCTCAGCTCGGGCTGAAAATGCATTTAAAGCAATAAAAACTCAAATTGAGTGTCACGCCTAAACCAAAGGATTATGCACACACTTCAACATGTATTTAGTTCAGGATGACCACCTGAAGCCTAAATGAGCATTAATTTGACCACACAACTCATTCCTATGAAGATACATTCAAACTCACAAAACGTGCTCAGTTCGGGCTGAAAATGCATTTAAAGCAATAAAAACTCAAATTGAGTGTCACACCTAAACCAAAGGACTTATGCACACACTTCAACATGTATTTTGTTCAGGATGACCTCCTGAAGCCCATATGAGCATTAATTTGACTACACAATTCATTCCTATGAAGATACATTCACACTCACAAAACGTGCTCAGCTCGGGCTGAAAATGCATTTAAAGCAAGAAAAACTCAAATTGAGTGTCACACCTAAACCAAAGGATTTATGCACACACTTCAACATGTATTTTGTTCAAGATGACCTCCTGAAGCCTAAATGAACATTAAGTTGACCACACAACTCATTCCTATGAAGATACATTCAAACTCACAAAACATGCTCAGCTCGGGCTGAAAATGCATTTAAAGCAATAAAAACTCAAATTGAGTGTCACGCCTAAACCAAAGGACTTATGCACACACTTCAAAATGTATTTAGTTCAAGAGGTCATCCTGAAGCCTATATGAGCATTAATTTGACCACACAACTCATTCCTATCAAGATACATTCAAACTCACAAAACGTGCTCAGCTCGGGCTGAAAATGCATTTAAAGCAATAAAAACTCAAATTGAGTGTCACGCCTAAACCAAAGGACTTATGCACACACTTCAACATGTATTTTGTTCAGGATGACCTCCCGAAGCCTATATGAGCATTGATTTGACCATACAACTCATTCCTATGAAGATACATTCAAACTCACAAAACGTGCTCAGCTCGGGCTGAAAATGCATTTAAAGCAATAAAAACTCAAATTGAGTGTCACACCTAAACCAAAGGACTTATGCACACACTTCAACATGTATTTAGTTCAAGAGGTCATCCTGAAGCCTATATCAGCATTAATTTGACCACACAACTCATTCCTATCAAGATACATTCAAACTCACAAAACGTGCTCAGCTCGGGCTGAAAATGCATTCAAAGCAATAAAACCTCAAATTGAGTGTCACGCCAAAACCAAAGGACTTATGCACACACTTCAACATGTATTTTGTTCAGGATGACCTCCTGAAGCCTAAATTAGCATTAATTTGACCACACAACTCATTCCTATGAAGATACATTCAAACTCACAAAACGTGCTCAGCTCGGGCTGAAAATGCATTTAAAGCAATAAAACTCAAATTGAGTGTCACACCTAAACCAAAGGACTTATTCACACACTTAACATGTATTTTGTTCAGGATGACCTCCTGAAGCCCATATGAGCATTAATTTGACCACACAACTCATTCGTATCAAGATACATTCAAACTCACAAAACGTGGTCAGCTCGGGCAGAAAATGCATTCAAAGCAATAAAACCTCAAATTGAGTGTGACGCCTAAACCAAAGGACTTATGCACACACTTCAACATGTATTTTGTTCAGGATGACCTCCCGAAGCCTATATGAGCATTGATTTGACCATACAACTCATTCCTATGAAGATACATTCAAAGTCAGAAAGCGCGCTCAGCTCAGGCTGAAAATGCATTTAAAGCAATAAAAACTCAAATTGAGTGTCACGCCTAAACCAAAGGATTATGCACACACTTCAACATGTATTTAGTTCAGGATGACCACCTGAAGCCTAAATGAGCATTAATTTGACCACACAACTCATTCCTATGAAGATACATTCAAACTCACAAAACGTGCTCAGTTCGGGCTGAAAATGCATTTAAAGCAATAAAAACTCAAATTGAGTGTCACACCTAAACCAAAGGACTTATGCACACACTTCAACATGTATTTTGTTCAGGATGACCTCCTGAAGCCCATATGAGCATTAATTTGACTACACAATTCATTCCTATGAAGATACATTCACACTCACAAAACGTGCTCAGCTCGGGCTGAAAATGCATTTAAAGCAAGAAAAACTCAAATTGAGTGTCACACCTAAACCAAAGGATTTATGCACACACTTCAACATGTATTTTGTTCAAGATGACCTCCTGAAGCCTAAATGAACATTAAGTTGACCACACAACTCATTCCTATGAAGATACATTCAAACTCACAAAACATGCTCAGCTCGGGCTGAAAATGCATTTAAAGCAATAAAAACTCAAATTGAGTGTCACGCCTAAACCAAAGGACTTATGCACACACTTCAACATATATTTTGTTCAAAATGACCTCCTGAAGCCTAAATGAGCATTCATTTGACCACACAACTCATTCCTATGAAGATACATTCAAACTCACAAAACGTGCTCAGCTCGGGCTGAAATAATTTTAAAGCAATAAAAACTCAAAGTGAGTGTCACGCCTAAACCAAAGAACTTATGCACACACTTCAACATGTATTTAGTTCAGGAGGTCATCCTGAAGCCTATATGAGCATTAATTTGACCACACAACTCATTCCTATGAAGATACATTCAAATTCACAAAACGTCCTCAGCTCGGGCTGAAAATGCATTTAAAGGAATAAAAACTCAAATTGAGTGTCACGCCTAAACCAAAGGACTTATACACACTTCGACATGTATTTTGTTCAGGATGACCTCCCGAAGCCTATATGAGCATTGATTTGACAACACAACTCATTCCCATGAAGATACATTCAAACTCAAAAAACGTGCTCAGCTCGGGCTGAAAATGCATTTAAAGCAATAAAAACTCAAATTGAGTGTCACGCCTAAACCAAAGGATTTATGCACACACTTCAACATGTATTTTGTTCAGGATGACCACCTGAAGCCTAAATGAGCATTAATTTGACCACACAACTCATTCCTATGAAGATACATTCAAACTCAAAAAGCGTGCTCAGCTCGGGCTGAAAATGCATTTAATGCAATAAAAACTCAAATTGAGTGTCACACCTAAACCAAAGGACTTATGCACACACTTCAACATGTATTTTGTTCAGGATGACCTCCTGAAGCCCATATGAGCATTAATTTGACTACACAATTCATTCCTATGAAGATACATTCACACTCAAAAAGCGTGCTCAGCTCGGGCTGAAAATGCATTTAAAGCAATAAAAACTCAAATTGAGTGTCACGCCTAAACCAAAGGATTTATGCACACACCTCAACATGTATTTTGTTCAGGATGACCTCCTGAAGCCCATATGAGCATTAATTTGACTACACAATTCATTCCTATGAAGATACATTCACACTCACAAAACGTGCTCAGCTCGGGCTGAAAATGCATTTAAAGCAATAAAAACTCAAATTGAGTGTCACACCTAAACCAAAGGACTTATGCACACACTTCAACATGTATTTTGTTCAGGATGACCTCCCGAAGCCTATATGAGCATTGATTTGACCATACAACTCATTCCTATGAAGATACATTCAAACTCACAAAACGTGCTCAGCTCGGGCTGAAAATGCATTTAAAGCAATAAAAACTCAAATTGAGTGTCACGCCTAAACCAAAGGACTTATGCACACACTTCAACATGTATTTAGTTCAAGAGGTCATCCTGAAGCCTATATGAGCATTAATTTGACCACATAAATCATTCTTATGAAGATACATTCAAACTCACAAAACGTACTCAGCTCGGGCTGAAAATGCATTTAAAGTTATAAAAACTCAAATTGAGTGTCACGCCTAAACCAAAGGACTTATGCACACACTTCAACATGTATTTTGTTCAGGATGACCTCCCGAAGCCTATATGAGCATTGATTTGACCACACAACTCATTCCTATGAAGATACATTCAAACTCAAAAAACGTGCTCACCTCGGGCTGAAAATGCATTTAAAGCAATAAAAACTCAAATTGAGTGTCACGCCTAAACCAAAGGACTTATGCACACACTTCAACATGTATTTAGTTCAAGAGTTCATCCTGAAGCCTATATGAGCATTAATTTGACCACATAACTCATTCTTATGAAGATACATTCAAACTCACAAAACGTGCTCAGCTCGGGCTGAAAATGCATTTAAAGTTATAAAAACTCAAATTGAGTGTCACGCCTAAACCAAAGTACTTATGCACACACTTCAACATGTATTTAGTTCAAGAGTTCATCCTGAAGCCTAAATGAGCATTAATTTGACCACACAACTCATTCCTATGAAGATACATTCAAACTCACAAAACGTGCTCAGCTCGGGCTGAAAATGCATTTAATGCAATAAAAACTCAAATTGAGTGTCACACCTAAACCAAAGGACTTATGCACACACTTCAACATGTATTTTGTTCAGGATGACCTCCTGAAGCCCATATGAGCATTAATTTGACTACACAATTCATTCCTATGAAGATACATTCACACTCACAAAACGTGCTCAGCTCGGGCTGAAAATGCATTTAAAGCAAGAAAAACTCAAATTGAGTGTCACACCTAAACCAAAGGATTTATGCACACACTTCAACATGTATTTTGTTCAAGATGACCTCCTGAAGCCAAAATGAACATTAAGTTGACCACACAACTCATTCCTATGAAGATACATTCAAACTCACAAAACATGCTCAGCTCGGGCTGAAAATGCATTTAAAGCAATAAAAACTCAAATTGAGTGTCACGCCTAAACCAAAGGACTTATGCACACACTTCAACATATATTTTGTTCAAAATGACCTCCTGAAGCCTAAATGAGCATTCATTTGACCACACAACTCATTCCTATGAAGATACATTCAAACTCACAAAACGTGCTCAGCTCGGGCTGACATAATTTTAAAGCAATAAAAACTCAAAGTGAGTGTCACGCCTAAACCAAAGAACTTATGCACACACTTCAACATGTATTTAGTTCAGGAGGTCATCCTGAAGCCTATATGAGCATTAATTTGACCACACAACTCATTCCTATGAAGATACATTCAAACTCAAAAAACGTGCTCAGCTCGGGCTGAAAATGCATTTAAAGCAATAAAAACTCAAATTGAGTGTCACGCCTAAGCCAAAGGATTTATGCACACACTTCAACATGTATTTTGTTCAGGATGACCACCTGAAGCCTAAATGAGCATTAATTTGACCACACAACTCATTCCTATGAAGATACATTCAAACTCAAAAAGCGTGCTCAGCTCGGGCTGAAAATGCATTTAATGCAATAAAAACTCAAATTGAGTGTCACACCTAAACCAAAGGACTTATGCACACACCTCAACATGTATTTTGTTCAGGATGACCTCCTGAAGCCCATATGAGCATTAATTTGACTACACAATTCATTCCTATGAAGATACATTCACACTCACAAAACGTGCTCAGCTCGGGCTGAAAATGCATTTAAAGCAATAAAAACTCAAATTGAGTGTCACACCTAAACCAAAGGACTTATGCACACACTTCAACATGTATTTTGTTCAGGATGACCTCCCGAAGCCTATATGAGCATTGATTTGACCATACAACTCATTCCTATGAAGATACATTCAAACTCACAAAACGTGCTCAGCTCGGGCTGAAAATGCATTTAAAGCAATAAAAACTCAAATTGAGTGTCACGCCTAAACCAAAGGACTTATGCACACACTTCAACATGTATTTAGTTCAAGAGGTCATCCTGAAGCCTATATGAGCATTAATTTGACCACATAACTCATTCTTATGAAGATACATTCAAACTCACAAAACGTGCTCAGCTCGGGCTGAAAATGCATTTAAAGTTATAAAAACTCAAATTGAGTGTCACGCCTAAACCAAAGGACTTATGCACACACTTCAACATGTATTTTGTTCAGGATGACCTCCCGAAGCCTATATGAGCATTGATTTGACCACACAACTCATTCCTATGAAGATACATTCAAACTCAAAAAACGTGCTCACCTCGGGCTGAAAATGCATTTAAAGCAATAAAAACTCAAATTGAGTGTCACGCCTAAACCAAAGGACTTATGCACACACCTCAACATGTATTTTGTTCAGGATGACCTCCTGAAGCCCATATGAGCATTAATTTGACTACACAATTCATTCCTATGAAGATACATTCACACTCACAAAACGTGCTCAGCTCGGGCTGAAAATGCATTTAAAGCAATAAAAACTCAAATTGAGTGTCACACCTAAACCAAAGGACTTATGCACACACTTCAACATGTATTTTGTTCAGGATGACCTCCCGAAGCCTATATGAGCATTGATTTGACCATACAACTCATTCCTATGAAGATACATTCAAACTCACAAAACGTGCTCAGCTCGGGCTGAAAATGCATTTAAAGCAATAAAAACTCAAATTGAGTGTCACGCCTAAACCAAAGGACTTATGCACACACTTCAACATGTATTTAGTTCAAGAGGTCATCCTGAAGCCTATATGAGCATTAATTTGACCACATAACTCATTCTTATGAAGATACATTCAAACTCACAAAACGTGCTCAGCTCGGGCTGAAAATGCATTTAAAGTTATAAAAACTCAAATTGAGTGTCACTTCTATACCAAAGGACTTATGCACACACTTCAACATGTATTTTGTTCAGGATGACCTCCCGAAGCCTATATGAGCATTGATTTGACCACACAACTCATTCCTATGAAGATACATTCAAACTCAAAAAACGTGCTCACCTCGGGCTGAAAATGCATTTAAAGCAATAAAAACTCAAATTGAGTGTCACGCCTAAACCAAAGGACTTATGCACACACTTCAACATGTATTTAGTTCAAGAGTTCATCCTGAAGCCTATATGAGCATTAATTTGACCACATAACTCATTCTTATGAAGATACATTCAAACTCACAAAACGTGCTCAGCTCGGGCTGAAAATGCATTTAAAGCAATAAAAACTCAAATTGAGTGTCACGCCTAAACCAAAGTACTTATGCACACACTTCAACATGTATTTAGTTCAGGAGGTCATCCTGAAGCCTATATGAGCATTAATTTGACCACACAACCCATTCCTATCAAGATACATTCAAACTCACAAAACGTGCTCAGCTCGGGCTGAAAATGCATTTAAAGCAATAAAACCTCAAATTGAGTGTGACGCCTAAACCAAAGGACTTATGCACACACTTCAACATGTATTTTGTTCAGGATGACCTCCCGAAGCCTATATGAGCATTGATTTGACCATACAACTCATTCCTATGAAGATACATTCAAACTCACAAAACGTGCTCAGCTCGGGCTGAAAATGCATTTAAAGCAATAAAAACTCAAATTGAGTGTCACGCCTAAACCAAAGGACTTATGCACACACTTCAACATGTATTTAGTTCAAGAGGTCATCCTGAAGCCTATATGAGCATTAATTTGACCACACAACTCATTCCTATCAAGATACATTCAAACTCACAAAACGTGCTCAGCTCGGGCTGAAAATGCATTTAAAGCAATAAAAACTCAAATTGAGTGTCACGCCTAAACCAAAGGACTTATGCACACACTTCAACATGTATTTAGTTCAGGAGGTCATCCTGAAGCCTATATGAGCATTAATTTGACCACACAACTCATTCGTATCAAGATACATTCAAACTCACAAAACGTGGTCAGCTCGGGCAGAAAATGCATTCAAAGCAATAAAACCTCAAATTGAGTGTGACGCCTAAACCAAAGGACTTATGCACACACTTCAACATGTATTTTGTTCAGGATGACCTCCCGAAGCCTATATGAGCATTGATTTGACCATACAACTCATTCCTATGAAGATACATTCAAACTCACAAAACGTGCTCAGCTCGGGCTGAAAATGCATTTAAAGCAATAAAAACTCAAATTGAGTGTCACGCCTAAACCAAAGGACTTATGCACACACTTCAACATGTATTTAGTTCAGGAGGTCATCCTGAAGCCTATATGAGCATTAATTTGACCACACAACTCATTCGTATCAAGATACATTCAAACTCACAAAACGTGCTCAGCTCGGGCTGAAAATGCATTCAAAGCAATAAAACCTCAAATTGAGTGTCACGCCAAAACCAAATGACTTATGCACACACTTCAACATGTATTTTGTTCAGGATGACCTCCTGAAGCCTAAATCAGCATTAATTTGACCACACAACTCATTCCTATGAAGATACATTCAAACTCACAAAACGTGCTCAGCTCGGGCTGAAAATGCATTTAAAGCAATAAAACTCAAATTGAGTGTCACACCTAAACCAAAGGACTTATTCACACACTTAACATGTATTTTGTTCAGGATGACCTCCTGAAGCCCATATGAGCATTAATTTGACCACACAACTCATTCGTATCAAGATACATTCAAACTCACAAAACGTGGTCAGCTCGGGCAGAAAATGCATTCAAAGCAATAAAAACTCAAATTGAGTGTGACGCCTAAACCAAAGGATTATGCACACACTTCAACATGTATTTTGTTCAGGATGACCACCTGAAGCCTAAATGAGCATTAATTTGACCACACAACTCATTCCTATGAAGATACATTCAAACTCACAAAACGTGCTCAGTTCGGGCTGAAAATGCATTTAAAGCAATAAAAACTCAAATTGAGTGTCACACCTAAACCAAAGGACTTATGCACACACTTCAACATGTATTTTGTTCAGGATGACCTCCTGAAGCCCATATGAGCATTAATTTGACTACACAATTCATTCCTATGAAGATACATTCACACTCACAAAACGCGCTCAGCTCGGGCTGAAAAAGCATTTAAAGCAATAAAAACTCAAATTGAGTGTCACACCTAAACCAAAGGACTAATGCACACACTTCAACATGTATTTTGTTCAAGATGACCTCCTGAAGCCTAAATGAACATTAAGTTGACCACACAACTCAATCCTATGAAGATACATTCAAACTCACAAAACGTGCTCAGCGAGGGCTGAAATAATTTTAAAGCAATAAAAACTCAAATTGAGTGTCACGCCTAAACCAAAGGATTATGCACACACTTCAACATGTATTTAGTTCAGGATGACCACCTGAAGCCTAAATGAGCATTAATTTGACCACACAACTCATTCCTATGAAGACACATTCAAACTCACAAAACGTGCTCAGCTCGGGCTGAAAATGCATTTCAAGGAATAAAAACTCAAATTGAGTGTCACGCCTAAACCAAAGGACTTATGCACACCCTTCGACATGTATTTTGTTCAGGATGACCACCTGAAGCCTAAATGAGCATTAATTTGACCACACAACTCATTCCTATGAAGATACATTCAAACTCAAAAAACGTGCTCAGCTCGGGCTGAAAATGCATTTAATGCAATAAAAACTCAAATTGAGTGTCACACCTAAACCAAAGGACTTATGCACACACTTCAACATGTATTTTGTTCAGGATGACCTCCTGAAGCCCATATGAGCATTAATTTGACTACACAATTCATTCCTATGAAGATACATTCACACTCACAAAACGTGCTCAGCTCGGGCTGAAAATGCATTTAAAGCAATAAAAACTCAAATTGAGTGTCACACCTAAACCAAAGGACTTATGCACACACTTCAACATGTATTTAGTTCAAGAGGTCATCCTGAAGCCTATATGAGCATTAATTTGAGCACATAACTCATTCTTATGAAGATACATTCAAACTCACAAAACGTGCTCAGCTCGGGCTGAAAATGCATTTAAAGTTATAAAAACTCAAATTGAGTGTCACGCCTAAACCAAAGGACTTATGCACACACTTCAACATGTATTTACTTCAGGAGGTCATCCTGAAGCCTATATGAGCATTAATTTGACCACACAACTCATTCCTATGAAGATACATTCAAACTCACAAAACGTGCTCAGCTCGGGCTGAAAATGCATTTAAAGCAATAAAAACTCAAATTGAGTGTCACGCCTAAACCAAAGGACTTATGCACACACTTCAACATGTATTTTGTTCAGGAGGTCATCCTGAAGCCTATATGAGCATTAATTTGACCACACAACTCATTCGTATCAAGATACATTCAAACTCACAAAACGTGCTCAGCTCGGGCTGAAAATGCATTCAAAGCAATAAAACCTCAAATTGAGTGTCACGCCTAAACCAAAGGACTTATGCACACACTTCAACATGAATTTTGTTCAGGATGACCTCCTGAAGTCCATATGAGAATTAATTTGACCAGACAACTCATTCCTATGAAGATACATTCAAAGTCAGAAAGCGCGCTCAGCTCGGGCTGAAAATGCATTTAAAGCAATAAAAACTCAAATTGAGTGTCACGCCCAAACCAAAGGACTTATGCACACACTTCAACATGTACTTAGTTCAGGATGTCCTCCTGAAGCCTAAATGAGCATTAATTTGACCACACAGCTCATTCCTATGAAGACACATTCAAACTCACAAAACGTGCTCAGCTCGGGCTGAAAATGCATTTAATGCAATAAAAACTCAAATTGAGTGTCACACCTAAACCAAAGGACTTATGCACACACTTCAACATGTATTTTGTTCAGGATGACCTCCTGAAGCCCATATGAGCATTAATTTGACTACACAATTCATTCCTATGAAGATACATTCACACTCACAAAACGTGCTCAGCTCGGGCTGAAAATGCATTTAAAGCAATAAAAACTCAAATTGAGTGTCACACCTAAACCAAAGGATTTATGCACACACTTCATGTATTTTGTTCAAGATGACCTCCTGAAGCCTAAATGAACATTAAGTTGACCACACAACTCATTCCTATGAAGATACATTCAAACTCACAAAACATGCTCAGCTCGGGCTGAAAATGCATTTAAAGCAATAAAAACTCAAATTGAGTGTCACGCATAAACCAAAGGACTTATGCACACACTTCAACATATATTTTGTTCAAGATGACCTCCTGAAGCCTAAATGAGCATTCATTTGACCACACAACTCATTCCTATGAAGATACATTCAAACTCACAAAACGTGCTCAGCTCGGGCTGAAATAATTTTAAAGCAATAAAAACTCAAAGTGAGTGTCACGCCTAAACCAAAGAACTTATGCACACACTTCAACATGTATTTTGTTCAGGATGACCACCTGAAGCCTAAATGAGCATTAATTTGACCACAAAACTCATTCCTATGAAGATACATTCAAACTCACAACACGTGCTCAGCTCGGGCTGAAAATGCATTCAAAGCAATAAAACCTCAAATTGAGTGTCACGCCTAAACCAAAGGACTTATGCACACACTTCAACATGTATTTTGTTCAGGATGACCTCCTGAAGCCCATATGAGCATTAATTTGACTACACAACTCATTCCTATGAAGATACATTCAAACTTACAAAACGTGCTCAGCTCGGGCTGAAAATGCATTTAAAGCAATAAAAACTCAAATTGAGTGTCACGCCTAAACCAAAGGACTTATGCACACACTTCAACATGTATTTAGTTCAGGATGACCACCTGAAGCCTAAATGAGCATTAATTTGACCACACAACTCATTCCTATGAAGATACATTCAAACTCACAAAACGTGCTCAGCTCGGGCTGAAAATGCATTTAAAGCAATAAAACTCAAATTGAGTGTCACACCTAAACCAAAGGACTTATTCACACACTTAACATGTATTTTGTTCAGGATGACCTCCTGAAGCCCATATGAGCATTAATTTGACCACACAACTCATTCCTATGAAGATACATTCAAAGTCAGAAAGCGCGCTCAGCTCGGGCTGAAAATGCATTTAAAGCAATAAAAACTCAAATTGAGTATCACGCCTAAACCAAAGGATTATGCACACACTTCAACATGTATTTAGTTCAGGATGACCACCTGAAGCCTAAATGAGCATTAATTTGACCAGACAACTCATTCCTATGAAGATACATTCAAAGTCAGAAAGCGCGCTCAGCTCGGGCTGAAAATGCATTTAAAGCAATAAAAACTCAAATTGAGTGTCACGCCCAAACCAAAGGACTTATGCACACACTTCAACATGTACTTAGTTCAGGATGTCCTCCTGAAGCCTAAATGAGCATTAATTTGACCACACAACTCATTCCTATGAAGATACATTCAAACTCACAAAACTTGCTCAGTTCGGGCTGAAAATGCATTCAAAGCAATAAAACCTCAAATTGAGTGTGACGCCTAAACCAAAGGACTTATGCACACACTTCAACATGTATTTTGTTCAGGATGACCTCCCGAAGCCTATATGAGCATTGATTTGACCACACAACTCATTCCTATGAAGATACATTCAAACTCAAAAAACGTGCTCACCTCGGGCTGAAAATGCATTTAAAGCAATAAAAACTCAAATTGAGTGTCACGCCTAAACCAAAGGACTTATGCACACACTTCAACATGTATTTAGTTCAAGAGTTCATCCTGAAGCCTATATGAGCATTAATTTGACCACATAACTCATTCTTATGAAGATACATTCAAACTCACAAAACGTGCTCAGCTCGGGCTGAAAATGCATTTAAAGTTATAAAAACTCAAATTGAGTGTCACGCCTAAACCAAAGTACTTATGCACACACTTCAACATGTATTTAGTTCAGGAGGTCATCCTGAAGCCTATATGAGCATTAATTTGACCACACAACCCATTCCTATCAAGATACATTCAAACTCACAAAACGTGCTCAGCTCGGGCTGAAAATGCATTTAAAGCAATAAAAACTCAAATTGAGTGTCACGCCTAAACCAAAGGACTTATGCACACACTTCAACATGTATTTTGTTCAGGATGACCTCCCGAAGCCTATATGAGCATTGATTTGACCATACAACTCATTCCTATGAAGATACATTCAAACTCACAAAACGTGCTCAGCTCGGGCTGAAAATGCATTTAAAGCAATAAAAACTCAAATTGAGTGTCACGCCAAAACCAAAGGACTTATGCACACATTCAACATGTATTTTGTTCAGGATGACCTCCTGAAGCCTATATGAGCATTAATTTGACCACATAACTCATTCTTATGAAGATACATTCAAACTCACAAAACGTGCTCAGCTCGGGCTGAAAATGCATTTAAAGTTATAAAAACTCAAATTGAGTGTCACGCCTAAACCAAAGGACTTATGCACACACTTCAACATGTATTTTGTTCAGGATGACCTCCCGAAGCCTATATGAGCATTGATTTGACCACACAACTCATTCCTATGAAGATACATTCAAACTCAAAAAACGTGCTCACCTCGGGCTGAAAATGCATTTAAAGCAATAAAAACTCAAATTGAGTGTCACGCCTAAACCAAAGGACTTATGCACACACTTCAACATGTATTTAGTTCAAGAGTTCATCCTGAAGCCTATATGAGCATTAATTTGACCACATAACTCATTCTTATGAAGATACATTCAAACTCACAAAACGTGCTCAGCTCGGGCTGAAAATGCATTTAAAGTTATAAAAACTCAAATTGAGTGTCACGCCTAAACCAAAGTACTTATGCACACACTTCAACATGTATTTAGTTCAGGAGGTCATCCTGAAGCCTATATGAGCATTAATTTGACCACACAACCCATTCCTATCAAGATACATTCAAACTCACAAAACGTGCTCAGCTCGGGCTGAAAATGCATTTAAAGCAATAAAAACTCAAATTGAGTGTCACGCCTAAACCAAAGGACTTATGCACACACTTCAACATGTATTTAGTTCAGGAGGTCATCCTGAAGCCTATATGAGCATTAATTTGACCACACAACTCATTCGTATCAAGATACATTCAAACTCACAAAACGTGCTCAGCTCGGGCAGAAAATGCATTCAAAGCAATAAAACCTCAAATTGAGTGTGACGCCTAAACCAAAGACTTATGCACACACTTCAACATGTATTTTGTTCAGGATGACCTCCCGAAGCCTATATGAGCATTGATTTGACCATACAACTCATTCCTATGAAGATACATTCAAACTCACAAAACGTGCTCAGCTCGGGCTGAAAATGCATTTAAAGCAATAAAAACTCAAATTGAGTGTCACGCCTAAACCAAAGGACTTATGCACACACTTCAACATGTATTTAGTTCAGGAGGTCATCCTGAAGCCTATATGAGCATTAATTTGACCACACAACTCATTCGTATCAAGATACATTCAAACTCACCAAACGTGGTCAGCTCGGGCAGAAAATGCATTCAAAGCAATAAAACCTCAAATTGAGTGTGACGCCTAAACCAAAGGACTTATGCACACACTTCAACATGTATTTTGTTCAGGATGACCTCCCGAAGCCTATATGAGCATTGATTTGACCATACAACTCATTCCTATGAAGATACATTCAAACTCACAAAACGTGCTCAGCTCGGGCTGAAAATGCATTTAAAGCAATAAAAACTCAAATTGAGTGTCACGCCTAAACCAAAGGACTTATGCACACACTTCAACATGTATTTAGTTCAAGAGGTCATCCTGAAGCCTATATCAGCATTAATTTGACCACACAACTCATTCCTATCAAGATACATTCAAACTCACAAAACGTGCTCAGCTCGGGCTGAAAATGCATTCAAAGCAATAAAACCTCAAATTGAGTGTCACGCCAAAACCAAAGGACTTATGCACACACTTCAACATGTATTTTGTTCAGGATGACCTCCTGAAGCCTAAATTAGCATTAATTTGACCACACAACTCATTCCTATGAAGATACATTCAAACTCACAAAACGTGCTCAGCTCGGGCTGAAAATGCATTTAAAGCAATAAAACTCAAATTGAGTGTCACACCTAAACCAAAGGACTTATTCACACACTTAACATGTATTTTGTTCAGGATGACCTCCTGAAGCCCATATGAGCATTAATTTGACCACACAACTCATTCGTATCAAGATACATTCAAACTCACAAAACGTGGTCAGCTCGGGCAGAAAATGCATTCAAAGCAATAAAACCTCAAATTGAGTGTGACGCCTAAACCAAAGGACTTATGCACACACTTCAACATGTATTTTGTTCAGGATGACCTCCCGAAGCCTATATGAGCATTGATTTGACCATACAACTCATTCCTATGAAGATACATTCAAAGTCAGAAAGCGCGCTCAGCTCGGGCTGAAAATGCACTTAAAGCAATAAAAACTCAAATTGAGTGTCACGCCTAAACCAAAGGATTATGCACACACTTCAACATGTATTTAGTTCAGGATGACCACCTGAAGCCTAAATGAGCATTAATTTGACCACACAACTCATTCCTATGAAGATACATTCAAACTCACAAAACGTGCTCAGTTCGGGCTGAAAATGCATTTAAAGCAATAAAAACTCAAATTGAGTGTCACACCTAAACCAAAGGACTTATGCACACACTTCAACATGTATTTTGTTCAGGATGACCCCCTGAAGCCCATATGAGCATTAATTTGACTACACAATTCATTCCTATGAAGATACATTCACACTCACAAAACGTGCTCAGCTCGGGCTGAAAATGCATTTAAAGCAATAAAAACTCAAATTGAGTGTCACGCCTAAACCAAAGGACTTATGCACACACTTCAACATGTATTTAGTTCAAGAGGTCATCCTGAAGCCTATATGAGCATTAATTTGACCACACAACTCATTCCTATCAAGATACATTCAAACTCACAAAACGTGCTCAGCTCGGGCTAAAAATGCATTTAAAGCAATAAAAACTCAAATTGAGTGTCACGCCTAAACCAAAGGACTTATGCACACACTTCAACATGTATTTAGTTCAGGAGGTCATCCTGAAGCCTATATGAGCATTAATTTGACCACACAACTCATTCGTATCAAGATACATTCAAACTCACAAAACGTGGTCAGCTCGGGCAGAAAATGCATTCAAAGCAATAAAACCTCA
The DNA here is from genome assembly GCF_054856545.1 of Hippocampus guttulatus. Classification (NCBI taxonomy): domain Eukaryota; kingdom Metazoa; phylum Chordata; class Actinopteri; order Syngnathiformes; family Syngnathidae; genus Hippocampus; species Hippocampus guttulatus. The sequence goes on along the minus strand of NC_141261.1, from coordinate 37,442,038 downwards.
AATTGAGTGTGACGCCTAAACCAAAGGACTTATGCACACACTTCAACATGTATTTTGTTCAGGATGACCTCCCGAAGCCTATATGAGCATTGATTTGACCATACAACTCATTCCTATGAAGATACATTCAAACTCACAAAACGTGCTCAGCTCGGGCTGAAAATGCATTTAAAGCAATAAAAACTCAAATTGAGTGTCACGCCTAAACCAAAGGACTTATGCACACACTTCAACATGTATTTAGTTCAAGAGGTCATCCTGAAGCCTATATCAGCATTAATTTGACCACACAACTCATTCCTATCAAGATACATTCAAACTCACAAAACGTGCTCAGCTCGGGCTGAAAATGCATTCAAAGCAATAAAACCTCAAATTGAGTGTCACGCCAAAACCAAAGGACTTATGCACACACTTCAACATGTATTTTGTTCAGGATGACCTCCTGAAGCCTAAATTAGCATTAATTTGACCACATAACTCATTCCTATGAAGATACATTCAAACTCACAAAACGTGCTCAGCTCGGGCTGAAAATGCATTTAAAGCAATAAAACTCAAATTGAGTGTCACACCTAAACCAAAGGACTTATTCACACACTTAACATGTATTTTGTTCAGGATGACCTCCTGAAGCCCATATGAGCATTAATTTGACCACACAACTCATTCGTATCAAGATACATTCAAACTCACAAAACGTGGTCAGCTCGGGCAGAAAATGCATTCAAAGCAATAAAACCTCAAATTGAGTGTGACGCCTAAACCAAAGGACTTATGCACACACTTCAACATGTATTTTGTTCAGGATGACCTCCCGAAGCCTATATGAGCATTGATTTGACCATACAACTCATTCCTATGAAGATACATTCAAAGTCAGAAAGCGCGCTCAGCTCGGGCTGAAAATGCACTTAAAGCAATAAAAACTCAAATTGAGTGTCACGCCTAAACCAAAGGATTATGCACACACTTCAACATGTATTTAGTTCAGGATGACCACCTGAAGCCTAAATGAGCATTAATTTGACCACACAACTCATTCCTATGAAGATACATTCAAACTCACAAAACGTGCTCAGTTCGGGCTGAAAATGCATTTAAAGCAATAAAAACTCAAATTGAGTGTCACACCTAAACCAAAGGACTTATGCACACACTTCAACATGTATTTTGTTCAGGATGACCCCCTGAAGCCCATATGAGCATTAATTTGACTACACAATTCATTCCTATGAAGATACATTCACACTCACAAAACGTGCTCAGCTCGGGCTGAAAATGCATTTAAAGCAATAAAAACTCAAATTGAGTGTCACGCCTAAACCAAAGGACTTATGCACACACTTCAACATGTATTTTGTTCAAGATGACCTCCTGAAGCCTAAATGAACATTAAGTTGACCACACAACTCAATCCTATGAAGATACATTCAAACTCACAAAACATACTCAGCTCGGGCTGAAAATGCATTTAAAGCAATAAAAACTCAAATTGAGTGTCACGCCTAAACCAAAGGACTTATGCACACACTTCAACATGTATTTAGTTCAAGAGGTCATCCTGAAGCCTATATGAGCATTAATTTGACCACACAACTCATTCCTATCAAGATACATTCAAACTCACAAAACGTGCTCAGCTCGGGCTAAAAATGCATTTAAAGCAATAAAAACTCAAATTGAGTGTCACGCCTAAACCAAAGGACTTATGCACACACTTCAACATGTATTTAGTTCAGGAGGTCATCCTGAAGCCTATATGAGCATTAATTTGACCACACAACTCATTCGTATCAAGATACATTCAAACTCACAAAACGTGGTCAACTCGGGCAGAAAATGCATTCAAAGCAATAAAACCTCAAATTGAGTGTGACGCCTAAACCAAAGGACTTATGCACACACTTCAACATGTATTTTGTTCAGGATGACCTCCCGAAGCCTATATGAGCATTGATTTGACCATACAACTCATTCCTATGAAGATACATTCAAACTCACAAAACGTGCTCAGCTCGGGCTGAAAATGCATTTAAAGCAATAAAAACTCAAATTGAGTGTCACGCCTAAACCAAAGGACTTATGCACACACTTCAACATGTATTTAGTTCAAGAGGTCATCCTGAAGCCTATATCAGCATTAATTTGACCACACAACTCATTCCTATCAAGATACATTCAAACTCACAAAACGTGCTCAGCTCGGGCTGAAAATGCATTCAAAGCAATAAAACCTCAAATTGAGTGTCACGCCAAAACCAAAGGACTTATGCACACACTTCAACATGTATTTTGTTCAGGATGACCTCCTGAAGCCTAAATTAGCATTAATTTGACCACACAACTCATTCCTATGAAGATACATTCAAACTCACACAACGTGCTCAGCTCGGGCTGAAAATGCATTTAAAGCAATAAAACTCAAATTGAGTGTCACACCTAAACCAAAGGACTTATTCACACACTTAACATGTATTTTGTTCAGGATGACCTCCTGAAGCCCATATGAGCATTAATTTGACCACACAACTCATTCGTATCAAGATACATTCAAACTCACAAAACGTGGTCAGCTCGGGCAGAAAATGCATTCAAAGCAATAAAACCTCAAATTGAGTGTGACGCCTAAACCAAAGGACTTATGCACACACTTCAACATGTATTTTGTTCAGGATGACCTCCCGAAGCCTATATGAGCATTGATTTGACCATACAACTCATTCCTATGAAGATACATTCAAAGTCAGAAAGCGCGCTCAGCTCGGGCTGAAAATGCACTTAAAGCAATAAAAACTCAAATTGAGTGTCACGCCTAAACCAAAGGATTATGCACACACTTCAACATGTATTTAGTTCAGGATGACCACCTGAAGCCTAAATGAGCATTAATTTGACCACACAACTCATTCCTATGAAGATACATTCAAACTCACAAAATGTGCTCAGTTCGGGCTGAAAATGCATTTAAAGCAATAAAAACTCAAATTGAGTGTCACACCTAAACCAAAGGACTTATGCACACACTTCAACATGTATTTTGTTCAGGATGACCTCCTGAAGCCCATATGAGCATTAATTTGACTACACAATTCATTCCTATGAAGATACATTCACACTCACAAAACGTGCTCAGCTCGGGCTGAAAATGCATTTAAAGCAATAAAAACTCAAATTGAGTGTCACACCTAAACCAAAGGACTAATGCACACACTTCAACATGTATTTTGTTCAAGATGACCTCCTGAAGCCTAAATGAACATTAAGTTGACCACACAACTCAATCCTATGAAGATACATTCAAACTCACAAAACATACTCAGCTCGGGCTGAAAATGCATTTAAAGCAATAAAAACTCAAATTGAGTGTCACGCCTAAACCAAAGGACTTATGCACACACTTCAACATGTATTTAGTTCAAGAGGTCATCCTGAAGCCTATATGAGCATTAATTTGACCACACAACTCATTCCTATCAAGATACATTCAAACTCACAAAACGTGCTCAGCTCGGGCTGAAAATGCATTTAAAGCAATAAAAACTCAAATTGAGTGTCACGCCTAAACCAAAGGACTTATGCACACACTTCAACATGTATTTTGTTCAGGATGACCTCCCGAAGCCTATATGAGCATTGATTTGACCATACAACTCATTCCTATGAAGATACATTCAAACTCACAAAACGTGCTCAGCTCGGGCTGAAAATGCATTTAAAGCAATAAAAACTCAAATTGAGTGTCACACCTAAACCAAAGGACTTATGCACACACTTCAACATGTATTTAGTTCAAGAGGTCATCCTGAAGCCTATATCAGCATTAATTTGACCACACAACTCATTCCTATCAAGATACATTCAAACTCACAAAACGTGCTCAGCTCGGGCTGAAAATGCATTCAAAGCAATAAAACCTCAAATTGAGTGTCACGCCAAAACCAAAGGACTTATGCACACACTTCAACATGTATTTTGTTCAGGATGACCTCCTGAAGCCTAAATTAGCATTAATTTGACCACACAACTCATTCCTATGAAGATACATTCAAACTCACAAAACGTGCTCAGCTCGGGCTGAAAATGCATTTAAAGCAATAAAACTCAAATTGAGTGTCACACCTAAACCAAAGGACTTATTCACACACTTAACATGTATTTTGTTCAGGATGACCTCCTGAAGCCCATATGAGCATTAATTTGACCACACAACTCATTCGTATCAAGATACATTCAAACTCACAAAACGTGGTCAGCTCGGGCAGAAAATGCATTCAAAGCAATAAAACCTCAAATTGAGTGTGACGCCTAAACCAAAGGACTTATGCACACACTTCAACATGTATTTTGTTCAGGATGACCTCCTGAAGCCCATATGAGCATTAATTTGACTACACAATTCATTCCTATGAAGATACATTCACACTCACAAAACGTGCTCAGCTCGGGCTGAAAATGCATTTAAAGCAATAAAAACTCAAATTGAGTGTCACACCTAAACCAAAGGACTAATGCACACACTTCAACATGTATTTTGTTCAAGATGACCTCCTGAAGCCTAAATGAACATTAAGTTGACCACACAACTCAATCCTATGAAGATACATTCAAACTCACAAAACATACTCAGCTCGGGCTGAAAATGCATTTAAAGCAATAAAAACTCAAATTGAGTGTCACGCCTAAACCAAAGGACTTATGCACACACTTCAACATATATTTTGTTCAAGATGACCTCCTGAAGCCTAAATTAGCATTCATTTGACCACACAACTCATTCCTATGAAGATACATTCAAACTCACAAAACGTGCTCAGCGAGGGCTGAAATAATTTTAAAGCAATAAAAACTCAAAGTGAGTGTCACGCCTAAACCAAAGAACTTATGCACACACTTCAACATGTATTTTGTTCAGGATGACCACCTGAAGCCTAAATGAGCATTAATTTGACCACAAAACTCATTCCTATGAAGATACATTCAAACTCACAAAACGTGCTCAGCTCGGGCTGAAAATGCATTTCAAGGAATAAAAACTCAAATTGAGTGTCACGCCTAAACCAAAGGACTTATGCACACACTTCGACATGTATTTTGTTCAGGATGACCACCTGAAGCCTAAATGAGCATTAATTTGACCACACAACTCATTCCTATGAAGATACATTCAAACTCAAAAAACGTGCTCAGCTCGGGCTGAAAATGCATTTAATGCAATAAAAACTCAAATTGAGTGTCACACCTAAACCAAAGGACTTATGCACACACTTCAACATGTATTTTGTTCAGGATGACCTCCTGAAGCCCATATGAGCATTAATTTGACTACACAATTCATTCCTATGAAGATACATTCACACTCACAAAACGTGCTCAGCTCGGGCTGAAAATGCATTTAAAGCAATAAAAACTCAAATTGAGTGTCACACCTAAACCAAAGGACTTATGCACACACTTCAACATGTATTTTGTTCAGGATGACCTCCCGAAGCCTATATGAGCATTGATTTGACCATACAACTCATTCCTATGAAGATACATTCAAACTCACAAAACGTGCTCAGCTCGGGCTGAAAATGCATTTAAAGCAATAAAAACTCAAATTGAGTGTCACGCCTAAACCAAAGGACTTATGCACACACTTCAACATGTATTTAGTTCAAGAGGTCATCCTGAAGCCTATATGAGCATTAATTTGACCACATAACTCATTCTTATGAAGATACATTCAAACTCACAAAACGTGCTCAGCTCGGGCTGAAAATGCATTTAAAGTTATAAAAACTCAAATTGAGTGTCACGCCTAAACCAAAGGACTTATGCACACACTTCAACATGTATTTACTTCAGGAGGTCATCCTGAAGCCTATATGAGCATTAATTTGACCACACAACTCATTCCTATGAAGATACATTCAAACTCACAAAACGTGCTCAGCTCGGGCTGAAAATGCATTTAAAGCAATAAAAACTCAAATTGAGTGTCACGCCCAAACCAAAGGACTTATGCACACACTTCAACATGTATTTTGTTCAGGAGGTCATCCTGAAGCCTATATGAGCATTAATTTGACCACACAACTCATTCGTATCAAGATACATTCAAACTCACAAAACGTGCTCAGCTCGGGCTGAAAATGCATTCAAAGCAATAAAACCTCAAATTGAGTGTCACGCCTAAACCAAAGGACTTATGCACACACTTCAACATGTATTTTGTACAGGATGACCTCCTGAAGCCTAAATGAGCAATAATTTGACTACACAACTCATTCCTATGAAGATACATTCAAAGTCAGAAAGCGCGCTCAGCTCGGGCTGAAAATGCATTTAAAGCAATAAAAACTCAAATTGAGTGTCACGCCTAAACCAAAGGACTTATGCACACACTTCAACATGTATTTAGTTCAGGAGGTCATCCTGAAGCCTATATGAGCATTAATTTGACCACACAACTCATTCCTATGAAGATACATTCAAACTCACAAAACGTGCTCAGCTCGGGCTGAAAATGCATTTAAAGCAATAAAAACTCAAATTGAGTGTCACGCCTAAACCAAAGGACTTATGCACACACTTCAACATGTATTTTGTACAGGATGACCTCCTGAAGCCTAAATGAGCAATAATTTGACTACACAACTCATTCCTATGAAGATACATTCAAAGTCAGAAAGCGCGCTCAGCTCGGGCTGAAAATGCATTTAAAGCAATAAAAACTCAAATTGAGTGTCACGCCTAAACCAAAGGACTTATGCACACACTTCAACATGTATTTAGTTCAGGAGGTCATCCTGAAGCCTATATGAGCATTAATTTGACCACACAACTCATTCCTATGAAGATACATTCAAACTCACAAAACGTGCTCAGCTCGGGCTGAAAATGCATTTAAAGCAATAAAAACTCAAATTGAGTGTCACGCCTAAACCAAAGGACTTATGCACACACTTCAACATGTATTTTGTTCAGGAGGTCATCCTGAAGCCTATATGAGCATTAATTTGACCACACAACTCATTCGTATGAAGATACATTCAAAGTCAGAAAGCGCGCTCAGCTCGGGCTGAAAATGCATTTAAAGCAATAAAAACTCAAATTGAGTGTCACGCCCAAACCAAAGGACTTATGCACACACTTCAACATGTACTTAGTTCAGGATGTCCTCCTGAAGCCTAAATGAGCATTAATTTGACCACACAGCTCATTCCTATGAAGATACATTCAAACTCACAAAACGTGCTCAGCTCGGGCTGAAAATGCATTTAATGCAATAAAAACTCAAATTGAGTGTCACACCTAAACCAAAGGACTTATGCACACACTTCAACATGTATTTTGTTCAGGATGACCTCCTGAAGCCCATATGAGCATTAATTTGACTACACAATTCATTCCTATGAAGATACATTCACACTCACAAAACGTGCTCAGCTCGGGCTGAAAATGCATTTAAAGCAATAAAAACTCAAATTGAGTGTCACACCTAAACCAAAGGATTTATGCACACACTTCAACATGTATTTCGTTCAAGATGACCTCCTGAAGCCTAAATGAACATTAAGTTGACCACACAACTCATTCCTATGAAGATACATTCAAACTCACAAAACATGCTCAGCTCGGGCTGAAAATGCATTTAAAGCAATAAAAACTCAAATTGAGTGTCACGCCTGAACCAAAGGACTTATGCACACACTTCAACATGTATTTTGTTCAGGATGACCTCCTGAAGCCTATTTGAGCAATAATTTGACCACACAACTCATTCCTATGAAGATACATTCAAAGTCAGAAAGCGCGCTCAGCTCGGGCTGAAATGCATTTAAAGCAATAAAAACTCAAATTGAGTGTCACGCCTAAACAAAGGGACTTATGCACACACTTCAACATGTATTTAGTTCAGGATGACCACCTGAAGCCTAAATGAGCATTAATTTGACCACACAACTCATTCCTATGAAGATACATTCAAACTCACAAAACGTGCTCAGCTCGGGCTGAAAATGCATTTAAAGCAATAAAAACTCAAATTGAGTGTCACGCCTAAACAAAAGGACTTATGCACACACTTCATGTATTTTGTTCAGGATGACCTCCTGAAGCCCATATGAGCATTAATTTGACCACACAACTCATTCCTATGAAGATACATTCAAACTCACAAAACGTGCTCAGCTCGGGCTGAAAATGCATTTAAAGAAATAAAAACTCAAATTGAGTGTCACGCCTAAACCAAAGGACTTATGCACACACTTCAACATGTATTTAGTTCAAGAGGTCATCCTGAAGCCTATATGAGCATTAATTTGACCACATAACTCATTCTTATGAAGATACATTCAAACTCACAAAACGTGCTCAGCTCGGGCTGAAAATGCATTTAAAGTTATAAAAACTCAAATTGAGTGTCACGCCTAAACCAAAGGACTTATGCACACACTTCAACATGTATTTACTTCAGGAGGTCATCCTGAAGCCTATATGAGCATTAATTTGACCACACAACTCATTCCTATGAAGATACATTCAAACTCACAAAACGTGCTCAGCTCGGGCTGAAAATGCATTTAAAGCAATAAAAACTCAAATTGAGTGTCACGCCTAAACCAAAGGACTTATGCACACACTTCAACATGTATTTTGTACAGGATGACCTCCTGAAGCCTAAATGAGCAATAATTTGACTACACAACTCATTCCTATGAAGATACATTCAAAGTCAGAAAGCGCGCTCAGCTCGGGCTGAAAATGCATTTAAAGCAATAAAAACTCAAATTGAGTGTCACGCCTAAACCAAAGGACTTATGCACACACTTCAACATGTATTTAGTTCAGGAGGTCATCCTGAAGCCTATATGAGCATTAATTTGACCACACAACTCATTCCTATGAAGATACATTCAAACTCACAAAACGTGCTCAGCTCGGGCTGAAAATGCATTTAAAGCAATAAAAACTCAAATTGAGTGTCACGCCTAAACCAAAGGACTTATGCACACACTTCAACATGTATTTTGTACAGGATGACCTCCTGAAGCCTAAATGAGCAATAATTTGACTACACAACTCATTCCTATGAAGATACATTCAAAGTCAGAAAGCGCGCTCAGCTCGGGCTGAAAATGCATTTAAAGCAATAAAAACTCAAATTGAGTGTCACGCCTAAACCAAAGGACTTATGCACACACTTCAACATGTATTTAGTTCAGGAGGTCATCCTGAAGCCTATATGAGCATTAATTTGACCACACAACTCATTCCTATGAAGATACATTCAAACTCACAAAACGTGCTCAGCTCGGGCTGAAAATGCATTTAAAGCAATAAAAACTCAAATTGAGTGTCACGCCTAAACCAAAGGATTTATGCACACACTTCAACATGTATTTTGTTCAGGAGGTCATCCTGAAGCCTATATGAGCATTAATTTGACCACACAACTCATTCGTATGAAGATACATTCAAAGTCAGAAAGCGCGCTCAGCTCGGGCTGAAAATGCATTTAAAGCAATAAAAACTCAAATTGAGTGTCACGCCCAAACCAAAGGACTTATGCACACACTTCAACATGTACTTAGTTCAGGATGTCCTCCTGAAGCCTAAATGAGCATTAATTTGACCACACAGCTCATTCCTATGAAGATACATTCAAACTCACAAAACGTGCTCAGCTCGGGCTGAAAATGCATTTAATGCAATAAAAACTCAAATTGAGTGTCACACCTAAACCAAAGGACTTATGCACACACTTCAACATGTATTTTGTTCAGGATGACCTCCTGAAGCCCATATGAGCATTAATTTGACTACACAATTCATTCCTATGAAGATACATTCACACTCACAAAACGTGCTCAGCTCGGGCTGAAAATGCATTTAAAGCAATAAAAACTCAAATTGAGTGTCACACCTAAACCAAAGGATTTATGCACACACTTCAACATGTATTTCGTTCAAGATGACCTCCTGAAGCCTAAATGAACATTAAGTTGACCACACAACTCATTCCTATGAAGATACATTCAAACTCACAAAACATGCTCAGCTCGGGCTGAAAATGCATTTAAAGCAATAAAAACTCAAATTGAGTGTCACGCCTGAACCAAAGGACTTATGCACACACTTCAACATGTATTTTGTTCAGGATGACCTCCTGAAGCCTATTTGAGCAATAATTTGACCACACAACTCATTCCTATGAAGATACATTCAAAGTCAGAAAGCGCGCTCAGCTCGGGCTGAAATGCATTTAAAGCAATAAAAACTCAAATTGAGTGTCACGCCTAAACAAAAGGACTTATGCACACACTTCAACATGTATTTAGTTCAGGATGACCACCTGAAGCCTAAATGAGCATTAATTTGACCACACAACTCATTCCTATGAAGATACATTCAAACTCACAAAACGTGCTCAGCTCGGGCTGAAAATGCATTTAAAGCAATAAAAACTCAAATTGAGTGTCACGCCTAAACAAAAGGACTTATGCACACACTTCATGTATTTTGTTCAGGATGACCTCCTGAAGCCCATATGAGCATTAATTTGACCACACAACTCATTCCTATGAAGATACATTCAAACTCACAAAACGTGCTCAGCTCGGGCTGAAAATGCATTTAAAGAAATAAAAACTCAAATTGAGTGTCACACCTAAACCAAAGGACTTATGCACACACTTCAACATGTATTTTGTTCAGGATGACTTCCTGAAGCCCATATGAGCATTAATTTGACTACACAACTCATTCCTATGAAGATACATTCAAACTCACAAAACGTGCTCAGCTCGGGCTGAAAATGCATTTAAAGCAATAAAAACTCAAATTGAGTGTCACGCCTAAAAAAGGACTTATCACACACTTCAACATGTATTTAGTTCAGGATTACCTCCTGAAGCCCATATGAGCATTAATTTGACCACACAACTCATTCCTATGAAGATACATTCAAACTCTCAAAACGTGCTCAGCTCGGGCTGAAAATGCATTTAAAGCTATAAAAACTCAAATTGAGTGTCACGCCTAAACCAAAGGACTTATGCACATACTTCAACATGTATTTTGTTCAGGAGGTCATCCTGAAGCCTATATGAGCATTAATTTGACTACACAACTCATTCCTATTAAGATACATTCAAACTCACAAAACGTGCTCAGCTCGGGCTGAAAATGCATTTAAAGCAATAAAAACTCAAATTGAGTGTCACGCCTAAACCAAAGGACTTATGCACACACTTCATGTATTTAGTTCAGGAGGTCATCCTGAAGCCTATATGAGCATTAATTTGACCACACAACTCATTCCTATGAAGATACATTCAAACTCACAAAACGTCCTCAGCTCGGGCTGAAAATGCATTTAAAGCAATAAAAACTCAAATTGAGTGTCACGCCTAAACCAAAGGACTTATGCACACACTTCATGTATTTTGTTCAGGATGACCTCCCGAAGCCTATATGAGCATTGATTTGACCACACAACTCATTCCTATGAAGATACATTCAAACTCAAAAAACGTGCTCAGCTCGGGCTGAAAATGCATTTAAAGCAATAAAAACTCAAATTGAGTGTCACGCCTAAACCAAAGGACTTATGCACACACTTCAACATGTATTTTGTTCAGGAGGTCATCCTGAAGCCTATATGAGCATTAATTTGACCACACAACTCATTCCTATGAAGATACATTCAAAGTCAGAAAGCGCGCTCAGCTCGGGCTGAAAATACATTTAAAGCAATAAAAACTCAAATTGAGTGTCACGCCTAAACCAAAGGATTTATGCACACACTTCAACATGTATTTAGTTCAGGAGGTCATCCTGAAGCCTATATGAGCATTAATTTGACCACATAACTCATTCCTATGAAGATACATTCAAACTCACAAAACGTGCTCAGCTCGGGCTGAAAATGCATTTAAAGCAATAAAAACTCAAATTGAGTGTCACGCCTAAACCAAAGGACTTATGCGCACACTTTAACATGTATTTAGTTCAGGAGGTCATCCTGAAGCCTAAATTAGCATTAATTTGACCACACAACTCATTCCTATGAAGATACATTCAAACTTACAAAACGTGCTCAGCTCGGGCTGAAAATGCATTTAAAGCAATAAAAACTCAAATTGAGTGTCACGCCTAAACCAAAGGACTTATGCACACACTTTAACATGTATTTTGTTCAGGATGACCTCCTGAAGCCTAAATTAGCATTAATTTGACCACACAACTCATTCCTATGAAGATACATTCAAAGTCAGAAAGCGTGCTCAGCTCGGGCTGAAAATGATTTAAAGCAATAAAACCTCAAATTGAGTGTCACGCCAAAACCAAAGGACTTATGCACACACTTCAACATGTATTTTGTTCAGGATGACCTCCTGAAGCCTAAATTAGCATTAATTTGACCACACAACTGATTCCTATCAAGATACATTCAAACTCACAAAACGTGCTCAGCTCGGGCTGAAAATGCATTTAAAGCAATAAAAACTCAAATTGAGTGGCACGCCTAAACCAAAGGACTTATGCGCACACTTTAACATCTATTTTGTTCAGGAGGTCATCCTGAAGCCTATATGAGCATTTTTGACCACACAGCTCATTCCTATGAAGATACATTCAAACTCACAAAACGTGCTCAGCTCGGGCTGAAAATGCATTTAATGCAATAAAAACTCAAATTGAGTGTCACACCTAAACCAAAGGACTTATGCACACATTTCAACATGTATTTTGTTCAGGATGACCTCCTGAAGCCCATATGAGCATTAATTTGACTACACAATTCATTCCTATGAAGATACATTCACACTCACAAAACGTGCTCAGCTCGGGCTGAAAATGCATTTAAAGCAATAAAAACTCAAATTGAGTGTCACACCTAAACCAAAGGATTTATGCACACACTTCAACATGTATTTTGTTCAAGATGACCTCCTGAAGCCTAAATGAACATTAAGTTGACCACACAACTCATTCCTATGAAGATACATTCAAACTCACAAAACATGCTCAGCTCGGGCTGAAAATGCATTTAAAGCTATAAAAACTCAAATTGAGTGTCACGCCTAAACCAAAGGACTTATGCACATACTTCAACATGTATTTTGTTCAGGAGGTCATCCTGAAGCCTATATGAGCATTAATTTGACTACACAACTCATTCCTATTAAGATACATTCAAACTCACAAAACGTGCTCAGCTCGGGCTGAAAATGCATTTAAAGCAATAAAAACTCAAATTGAGTGTCACGCCTAAACCAAAGGACTTATGCACACACTTCATGTATTTAGTTCAGGAGGTCATCCTGAAGCCTATATGAGCATTAATTTGACCACACAACTCATTCCTATGAAGATACATTCAAACTCACAAAACGTCCTCAGCTCGGGCTGAAAATGCATTTAAAGCAATAAAAACTCAAATTGAGTGTCACGCCTAAACCAAAGGACTTATGCACACACTTCAACATGTATTTTGTTCAGGATGACCTCCCGAAGCCTATATGAGCATTGATTTGACCACACAACTCATTCCTATGAAGATACATTCAAACTCACAAAACGTGCTCAGCTCGGGCTGAAAATGCATTTAAAGCAATAAAAACTCAAATTGAGTGTCACGCCTAAACCAAAGGACTTATGCACACACTTCAACATGTATTTTGTTCAGGAGGTCATCCTGAAGCCTATATGAGCATTAATTTGACCACACAACTCATTCCTATGAAGATACATTCAAAGTCAGAAAGCGCGCTCAGCTCGGGCTGAAAATGCATTTAAAGCAATAAAAACTCAAATTGAGTGTCACGCCTAAACCAAAGGACTTATGCACACACTTTAACATGTATTTTGTTCAGGATGACCACCTGAAGCCTAAATGATCATTAATTTGACCATACAACTCATTCCTATGAAGATACATTCAAAGTCAGAAAGCGCGCTCAGCTCGGGCTGAAAATACATTTAAAGCAATAAAAACTCAAATTGAGTGTCACGCCTAAACCAAAGGATTTATGCACACACTTCAACATGTATTTAGTTCAGGAGGTCATCCTGAAGCCTATATGAGCATTAATTTGACCACATAACTCATTCCTATGAAGATACATTCAAACTCACAAAACGTGCTCAGCTCGGGCTGAAAATGCATTTAAAGCAATAAAAACTCAAATTGAGTGTCACGCCTAAACCAAAGGACTTATGCGCACACTTTAACATCTATTTTGTTCAGGAGGTCATCCTGAAGCCTATATGAGCATTAATTTGACCACAAAACTGATTCCTATCAAGATACATTCAAACTCACAAAACGTGCTCAGCTCGGGCTGAAAATGCATTTAAAGCAATAAAAACTCAAATTGAGTGTCACGCCTAAACCAAAGGACTTATGCACACACTTCAACATGTATTTAGTTCAGGAGGTCATCCTGAAGCCTAAATTAGCATTAATTTGACCACACAACTCATTCCTATGAAGATACATTCAAACTTACAAAACGTGCTCAGCTCGGGCTGAAAATGCATTTAAAGCAATAAAAACTCAAATTGAGTGTCACGCCTAAACCAAAGGACTTATGCACACACTTTAACATGTATTTTGTTCAGGATGACCTCCTGAAGCCTAAATTAGCATTAATTTGACCACACAACTCATTCCTATGAAGATACATTCAAAGTCAGAAAGCGCGCTCAGCTCGGGCTGAAAATGATTTAAAGCAATAAAACCTCAAATTGAGTGTCACGCCAAAACCAAAGGACTTATGCACACACTTCAACATGTATTTTGTTCAGGATGACCTCCTGAAGCCTAAATTAGCATTAATTTGACCACACAACTGATTCCTATCAAGATACATTCAAACTCACAAAACGTGCTCAGCTCGGGCTGAAAATGCATTTAAAGCAATAAAAACTCAAATTGAGTGTCACGCCTAAACCAAAGGACTTATGCGCACACTTTAACATCTATTTTGTTCAGGAGGTCATCCTGAAGCCTATATGAGCATTTTTGACCACACAGCTCATTCCTATGAAGATACATTCAAACTCACAAAACGTGCTCAGCTCGGGCTGAAAATGCATTTAATGCAATAAAAACTCAAATTGAGTGTCACACCTAAACCAAAGGACTTATGCACACACTTCAACATGTATTTTGTTCAGGATGACCTCCTGAAGCCCATATGAGCATTAATTTGACTACACAATTCATTCCTATGAAGATACATTCACACTCACAAAACGTGCTCAGCTCGGGCTGAAAATGCATTTAAAGCAATAAAAACTCAAATTGAGTGTCACACCTAAACCAAAGGATTTATGCACACACTTCAACATGTATTTTGTTCAAGATGACCTCCTGAAGCCTAAATGAACATTAAGTTGACCACACAACTCATTCCTATGAAGATACATTCAAACTCACAAAACATGCTCAGCTCGGGCTGAAAATGCATTTAAAGCAATAAAAACTCAAATTGAGTGTCACGCATAAACCAAAGGACTTATGCACACACTTCAACATATATTTTGTTCAAGATGACCTCCTGAAGCCTAAATGAGCATTCATTTGACCACACAACTCATTCCTATGAAGATACATTCAAACTCACAAAACGTGCTCAGCTCGGGCTGAAATAATTTTAAAGCAATAAAAACTCAAAGTGAGTGTCACGCCTAAACCAAAGAACTTATGCACACACTTCAACATGTATTTTGTTCAGGATGACCACCTGAAGCCTAAATGAGCATTAATTTGACCACAAAACTCATTCCTATGAAGATACATTCAAACTCACAAAACGTGCTCAGCTCGGGCTGAAATAATTTTAAAGCAATAAAAACTCAAATTGAGTGTCACACCTAAACCAAAGGACTTATGCACACACTTCAACATGTATTTTGTTCAGGATGACTTCCTGAAGCCCATATGAGCATTAATTTGACCACAAAACTCATTCCTATGAAGATACATTCAAACTCACAAAACGTGCTCAGCTCGGGCTGAAAATGCATTTAAAGGAATAAAAACTCAAATTGAGTGTCACGCCTAAACCAAAGGACTTATACACACACTTCAACATGCATTTTGTTCAGGATGTCCCCCTGACACCTAAATGGGCACTAATTTGAATACACAACTCATTCCTATCAAGATACATTCAAACTCACAACACGTGCTCAGCTCGGGCTGAAAATGCATTCAAAGCAATAAAACCTCAAATTGAGTGTCACGCCTAAACCAAAGGACTTATGCACACACTTCAACATGTATTTTGTTCAGGATGACCTCCTGAAGCCCATATGAGCATTAATTTGACTACACAACTCATTCCTATGAAGATACATTCAAACTTACAAAACGTGCTCAGCTCGGGCTGAAAATGCATTTAAAGCAATAAAAACTCAAATTGAGTGTCACGCCTAAACCAAAGGACTTATGCACACACTTCAACATGTATTTAGTTCAGGATGACCACCTGAAGCCTAAATGAGCATTAATTTGACCACACAACTCATTCCTATGAAGATACATTCAAACTCACAAAACGTGCTCAGCTCGGGCTGAAAATGCATTTAAAGCAATAAAACTCAAATTGAGTGTCACACCTAAACCAAAGGACTTATTCACACACTTAACATGTATTTTGTTCAGGATGACCTCCTGAAGCCCATATGAGCATTAATTTGACCACACAACTCATTCCTATGAAGATACATTCAAAGTCAGAAAGCGCGCTCAGCTCGGGCTGAAAATGCATTTAAAGCAATAAAAACTCAAATTGAGTATCACGCCTAAACCAAAGGATTATGCACACACTTCAACATGTATTTAGTTCAGGATGACCACCTGAAGCCTAAATGAGCATTAATTTGACCAGACAACTCATTCCTATGAAGATACATTCAAAGTCAGAAAGCGCGCTCAGCTCGGGCTGAAAATGCATTTAAAGCAATAAAAACTCAAATTGAGTGTCACGCCCAAACCAAAGGACTTATGCACACACTTCAACATGTACTTAGTTCAGGATGTCCTCCTGAAGCCTAAATGAGCATTAATTTGACCACACAACTCATTCCTATGAAGATACATTCAAACTCACAAAACGTGCTCAGCTCGGGCTGAAAATGCATTTAATGCAATAAAAACTCAAATTGAGTGTCACACCTAAACCAAAGGACTTATGCACACACTTCAACATGTATTTTGTTCAGGATGACCTCCTGAAGCCCATATGAGCATTAATTTGACTACACAATTCATTCCTATGAAGATACATTCACACTCACAAAACGTGCTCAGCTCGGGATGAAAATGCATTTAAAGCAATAAAAACTCAAATTGAGTGTCACACCTAAACCAAAGGATTTATGCACACACTTCAACATGTATTTTGTTCAAGATGACCTCCTGAAGCCTAAATGAACATTAAGTTGACCACACAACTCATTCCTATGAAGATACATTCAAACTCACAAAACATGCTCAGCTCGGGCTGAAAATGCATTTAAAGCAATAAAAACTCAAATTGAGTGTCACGCCTAAACCAAAGGACTTATGCACACACTTCAACATATATTTTGTTCAAAATGACCTCCTGAAGCCTAAATGAGCATTCATTTGACCACACAACTCATTCCTACGAAGATACATTCAAACTCACAAAACGTGCTCAGCTCGGGCTGAAATAATTTTAAAGCAATAAAAACTCAAAGTGAGTGTCACGCCTAAACCAAAGAACTTATGCACACACTTCAACATGTATTTAGTTCAGGAGGTCATCCTGAAGCCTATATGAGCATTAATTTGACCACACAACTCATTCCTATGAAGATACATTCAAATTCACAAAACGTCCTCAGGTCGGGCTGAAAATGCATTTAAAGGAATAAAAACTCAAATTGAGTGTCACACCTAAACCAAAGGACTTATGCACACACTTCAACATGTATTTTGTTCAGGATGACCTCCCGAAGCCTATATGAGCATTGATTTGACCACACAACTCATTCCTATGAAGATACATTCAAACTCAAAAAACGTGCTCAGCTCGGGCTGAAAATGCATTTAAAGCAATAAAAACTCAAATTGAGTGTCACGCCTAAACCAAAGGATTTATGCACACACTTCAACATGTATTTTGTTCAGGATGACCACCTGAAGCCTAAATGAGCATTAATTTGACTACACAATTCATTCCTATGAAGATACATTCACACTCACAAAACGTGCTCAGCTCGGGCTGAAAATGCATTTAAAGCCATAAAAACTCAAATTGAGTGTCACGCCTAAACCAAAGGATTTATGCACACACTTCAACATGTATTTTGTTCAGGATGACCACCTGAAGCCTAAATGAGCATTAATTTGACTACACAATTCATTCCTATGAAGATACATTCACACTCACAAAACGTGCTCAGCTCGGGCTGAAAATGCATTTAAAGCCATAAAAACTCAAATTGAGTGTCACACCTAAACCAAAGGACTTATGCACACACTTCAACATGTATTTTGTTCAGGATGACCTCCCGAAGCCTATATGAGCATTGATTTGACCATACAACTCATTCCTATGAAGATACATTCAAACTCACAAAACGTGCTCAGCTCGGGCTGAAAATGCATTTAAAGCAATAAAAACTCAAATTGAGTGTCACGCCTAAACCAAAGGACTTATGCACACACTTCAACATGTATTTAGTTCAAGAGGTCATCCTGAAGCCTATATGAGCATTAATTTGACCACATAACTCATTCTTATGAAGATACATTCAAACTCACAAAACGTGCTCAGCTCGGGCTGAAAATGCATTTAAAGTTATAAAAACTCAAATTGAGTGTCACGCCTAAACCAAAGGACTTATGCACACACTTCAACATGTATTTTGTTCAGGATGACCTCCCGAAGCCTATATGAGCATTGATTTGACCACACAACTCATTCCTATGAAGATACATTCAAACTCAAAAAACGTGCTCACCTCGGGCTGAAAATGCATTTAAAGCAATAAAAACTCAAATTGAGTGTCACGCCTAAACCAAAGGACTTATGCACACACTTCAACATGTATTTAGTTCAAGAGTTCATCCTGAAGCCTATATGAGCATTAATTTGACCACATAACTCATTCTTATGAAGATACATTCAAACTCACAAAACGTGCTCAGCTCGGGCTGAAAATGCATTTAAAGTTATAAAAACTCAAATTGAGTGTCACGCCTAAACCAAAGTACTTATGCACACACTTCAACATGTATTTAGTTCAGGAGGTCATCCTGAAGCCTATATGAGCATTAATTTGACCACACAACCCATTCCTATCAAGATACATTCAAACTCACAAAACGTGCTCAGCTCGGGCTGAAAATGCATTTAAAGCAATAAAAACTCAAATTGAGTGTCACGCCTAAACCAAAGGACTTATGCACACACTTCAACATGTATTTAGTTCAGGAGGTCATCCTGAAGCCTATATGAGCATTAATTTGACCACACAACTCATTCGTATCAAGATACATTCAAACTCACAAAACGTGCTCAGCTCGGGCAGAAAATGCATTCAAAGCAATAAAACCTCAAATTGAGTGTGACGCCTAAACCAAAGACTTATGCACACACTTCAACATGTATTTTGTTCAGGATGACCTCCCGAAGCCTATATGAGCATTGATTTGACCATACAACTCATTCCTATGAAGATACATTCAAACTCACAAAACGTGCTCAGCTCGGGCTGAAAATGCATTTAAAGCAATAAAAACTCAAATTGAGTGTCACGCCTAAACCAAAGGACTTATGCACACACTTCAACATGTATTTAGTTCAGGAGGTCATCCTGAAGCCTATATGAGCATTAATTTGACCACACAACTCATTCGTATCAAGATACATTCAAACTCACAAAACGTGGTCAGCTCGGGCAGAAAATGCATTCAAAGCAATAAAACCTCAAATTGAGTGTGACGCCTAAACCAAAGGACTTATGCACACACTTCAACATGTATTTTGTTCAGGATGACCTCCCGAAGCCTATATGAGCATTGATTTGACCATACAACTCATTCCTATGAAGATACATTCAAACTCACAAAACGTGCTCAGCTCGGGCTGAAAATGCATTTAAAGCAATAAAAACTCAAATTGAGTGTCACGCCAAAACCAAAGGACTTATGCACACATTCAACATGTATTTTGTTCAGGATGACCTCCTGAAGCCTATATGAGCATTAATTTGACCACATAACTCATTCTTATGAAGATACATTCAAACTCACAAAACGTGCTCAGCTCGGGCTGAAAATGCATTTAAAGTTATAAAAACTCAAATTGAGTGTCACGCCTAAACCAAAGGACTTATGCACACACTTCAACATGTATTTTGTTCAGGATGACCTCCCGAAGCCTATATGAGCATTGATTTGACCACACAACTCATTCCTATGAAGATACATTCAAACTCAAAAAACGTGCTCACCTCGGGCTGAAAATGCATTTAAAGCAATAAAAACTCAAATTGAGTGTCACGCCTAAACCAAAGGACTTATGCACACACTTCAACATGTATTTAGTTCAAGAGTTCATCCTGAAGCCTATATGAGCATTAATTTGACCACATAACTCATTCTTATGAAGATACATTCAAACTCACAAAACGTGCTCAGCTCGGGCTGAAAATGCATTTAAAGTTATAAAAACTCAAATTGAGTGTCACGCCTAAACCAAAGTACTTATGCACACACTTCAACATGTATTTAGTTCAGGAGGTCATCCTGAAGCCTATATGAGCATTAATTTGACCACACAACCCATTCCTATCAAGATACATTCAAACTCACAAAACGTGCTCAGCTCGGGCTGAAAATGCATTTAAAGCAATAAAAACTCAAATTGAGTGTCACGCCTAAACCAAAGGACTTATGCACACACTTCAACATGTATTTAGTTCAGGAGGTCATCCTGAAGCCTATATGAGCATTAATTTGACCACACAACTCATTCGTATCAAGATACATTCAAACTCACAAAACGTGCTCAGCTCGGGCAGAAAATGCATTCAAAGCAATAAAACCTCAAATTGAGTGTGACGCCTAAACCAAAGACTTATGCACACACTTCAACATGTATTTTGTTCAGGATGACCTCCCGAAGCCTATATGAGCATTGATTTGACCATACAACTCATTCCTATGAAGATACATTCAAACTCACAAAACGTGCTCAGCTCGGGCTGAAAATGCATTTAAAGCAATAAAAACTCAAATTGAGTGTCACGCCTAAACCAAAGGACTTATGCACACACTTCAACATGTATTTAGTTCAAGAGGTCATCCTGAAGCCTATATGAGCATTAATTTGACCACACAACTCATTCCTATCAAGATACATTCAAACTCACAAAACGTGCTCAGCTCGGGCTGAAAATGCATTTAAAGCAATAAAAACTCAAATTGAGTGTCACGCCTAAACCAAAGGACTTATGCACACACTTCAACATGTATTTAGTTCAGGAGGTCATCCTGAAGCCTATATGAGCATTAATTTGACCACACAACTCATTCGTATCAAGATACATTCAAACTCACAAAACGTGGTCAGCTCGGGCAGAAAATGCATTCAAAGCAATAAAACCTCAAATTGAGTGTGACGCCTAAACCAAAGGACTTATGCACACACTTCAACATGTATTTTGTTCAGGATGACCTCCCGAAGCCTATATGAGCATTGATTTGACCATACAACTCATTCCTATGAAGATACATTCAAACTCACAAAACGTGCTCAGCTCGGGCTGAAAATGCATTTAAAGCAATAAAAACTCAAATTGAGTGTCACGCCTAAACCAAAGGACTTATGCACACACTTCAACATGTATTTAGTTCAAGAGGTCATCCTGAAGCCTATATCAGCATTAATTTGACCACACAACTCATTCCTATCAAGATACATTCAAACTCACAAAACGTGCTCAGCTCGGGCTGAAAATGCATTCAAAGCAATAAAACCTCAAATTGAGTGTCACGCCAAAACCAAAGGACTTATGCACACACTTCAACATGTATTTTGTTCAGGATGACCTCCTGAAGCCTAAATTAGCATTAATTTGACCACACAACTCATTCCTATGAAGATACATTCAAACTCACAAAACGTGCTCAGCTCGGGCTGAAAATGCATTTAAAGCAATAAAAACTCAAATTGAGTGTCACACCTAAACCAAAGGACTAATGCACACACTTCAACATGTATTTTGTTCAAGATGACCTCCTGAAGCCTAAATGAACATTAAGTTGACCACACAACTCAATCCTATGAAGATACATTCAAACTCACAAAACGTGCTCAGCTCGGGCTGAAATAATTTTAAAGCAATAAAAACTCAAAGTGAGTGTCACGCCTAAACCAAAGAACTTATGCACACACTTCAACATGTATTTTGTTCAGGATGACCACCTGAAGCCTAAATGAGCATTAATTTGACCACAAAACTCATTCCTATGAAGATACATTCAAACTCACAAAACGTGCTCAGCTCGGGCTGAAATAATTTTAAAGCAATAAAAACTCAAATTGAGTGTCACACCTAAACCAAAGGACTTATGCACACACTTCAACATGTATTTTGTTCAGGATGACTTCCTGAAGCCCATATGAGCATTAATTTGACCACAAAACTCATTCCTATGAAGATACATTCAAACTCACAAAACGTGCTCAGCTCGGGCTGAAAATGCATTTAAAGGAATAAAAACTCAAATTGAGTGTCACGCCTAAACCAAAGGACTTATACACACACTTCAACATGCATTTTGTTCAGGATGTCCCCCTGACACCTAAATGGGCACTAATTTGAATACACAACTCATTCCTATCAAGATACATTCAAACTCACAACACGTGCTCAGCTCGGGCTGAAAATGCATTCAAAGCAATAAAACCTCAAATTGAGTGTCACGCCTAAACCAAAGGACTTATGCACACACTTCAACATGTATTTTGTTCAGGATGACCTCCTGAAGCCCATATGAGCATTAATTTGACTACACAACTCATTCCTATGAAGATACATTCAAACTTACAAAACGTGCTCAGCTCGGGCTGAAAATGCATTTAAAGCAATAAAAACTCAAATTGAGTGTCACGCCTAAACCAAAGGACTTATGCACACACTTCAACATGTATTTAGTTCAGGATGACCACCTGAAGCCTAAATGAGCATTAATTTGACCACACAACTCATTCCTATGAAGATACATTCAAACTCACAAAACGTGCTCAGCTCGGGCTGAAAATGCATTTAAAGCAATAAAACTCAAATTGAGTGTCACACCTAAACCAAAGGACTTATTCACACACTTAACATGTATTTTGTTCAGGATGACCTCCTGAAGCCCATATGAGCATTAATTTGACCACACAACTCATTCCTATGAAGATACATTCAAAGTCAGAAAGCGCGCTCAGCTCGGGCTGAAAATGCATTTAAAGCAATAAAAACTCAAATTGAGTATCACGCCTAAACCAAAGGATTATGCACACACTTCAACATGTATTTAGTTCAGGATGACCACCTGAAGCCTAAATGAGCATTAATTTGACCAGACAACTCATTCCTATGAAGATACATTCAAAGTCAGAAAGCGCGCTCAGCTCGGGCTGAAAATGCATTTAAAGCAATAAAAACTCAAATTGAGTGTCACGCCCAAACCAAAGGACTTATGCACACACTTCAACATGTACTTAGTTCAGGATGTCCTCCTGAAGCCTAAATGAGCATTAATTTGACCACACAACTCATTCCTATGAAGATACATTCAAACTCACAAAACGTGCTCAGCTCGGGCTGAAAATGCATTTAATGCAATAAAAACTCAAATTGAGTGTCACACCTAAACCAAAGGACTTATGCACACACTTCAACATGTATTTTGTTCAGGATGACCTCCTGAAGCCCATATGAGCATTAATTTGACTACACAATTCATTCCTATGAAGATACATTCACACTCACAAAACGTGCTCAGCTCGGGCTGAAAATGCATTTAAAGCAATAAAAACTCAAATTGAGTGTCACACCTAAACCAAAGGATTTATGCACACACTTCAACATGTATTTTGTTCAAGATGACCTCCTGAAGCCTAAATGAACATTAAGTTGACCACACAACTCATTCCTATGAAGATACATTCAAACTCACAAAACATGCTCAGCTCGGGCTGAAAATGCATTTAAAGCAATAAAAACTCAAATTGAGTGTCACGCCTAAACCAAAGGACTTATGCACACACTTCAACATATATTTTGTTCAAAATGACCTCCTGAAGCCTAAATGAGCATTCATTTGACCACACAACTCATTCCTACGAAGATACATTCAAACTCACAAAACGTGCTCAGCTCGGGCTGAAATAATTTTAAAGCAATAAAAACTCAAAGTGAGTGTCACGCCTAAACCAAAGAACTTATGCACACACTTCAACATGTATTTAGTTCAGGAGGTCATCCTGAAGCCTATATGAGCATTAATTTGACCACACAACTCATTCCTATGAAGATACATTCAAATTCACAAAACGTCCTCAGGTCGGGCTGAAAATGCATTTAAAGGAATAAAAACTCAAATTGAGTGTCACACCTAAACCAAAGGACTTATGCACACACTTCAACATGTATTTTGTTCAGGATGACCTCCCGAAGCCTATATGAGCATTGATTTGACCACACAACTCATTCCTATGAAGATACATTCAAACTCAAAAAACGTGCTCAGCTCGGGCTGAAAATGCATTTAAAGCAATAAAAACTCAAATTGAGTGTCACGCCTAAACCAAAGGATTTATGCACACACTTCAACATGTATTTTGTTCAGGATGACCACCTGAAGCCTAAATGAGCATTAATTTGACTACACAATTCATTCCTATGAAGATACATTCACACTCACAAAACGTGCTCAGCTCGGGCTGAAAATTCATTTAAAGCCATAAAAACTCAAATTGAGTGTCACACCTAAACCAAAGGACTTATGCACACACTTCAACATGTATTTTGTTCAGGATGACCTCCCGAAGCCTATATGAGCATTGATTTGACCATACAACTCATTCCTATGAAGATACATTCAAACTCACAAAACGTGCTCAGCTCGGGCTGAAAATGCATTTAAAGCAATAAAAACTCAAATTGAGTGTCACGCCTAAACCAAAGGACTTATGCACACACTTCAACATGTATTTAGTTCAAGAGGTCATCCTGAAGCCTATATGAGCATTAATTTGACCACATAACTCATTCTTATGAAGATACATTCAAACTCACAAAACGTGCTCAGCTCGGGCTGAAAATGCATTTAAAGTTATAAAAACTCAAATTGAGTGTCACGCCTAAACCAAAGGACTTATGCACACACTTCAACATGTATTTTGTTCAGGATGACCTCCCGAAGCCTATATGAGCATTGATTTGACCACACAACTCATTCCTATGAAGATACATTCAAACTCAAAAAACGTGCTCACCTCGGGCTGAAAATGCATTTAAAGCAATAAAAACTCAAATTGAGTGTCACGCCTAAACCAAAGGACTTATGCACACACTTCAACATGTATTTAGTTCAAGAGTTCATCCTGAAGCCTATATGAGCATTAATTTGACCACATAACTCATTCTTATGAAGATACATTCAAACTCACAAAACGTGCTCAGCTCGGGCTGAAAATGCATTTAAAGTTATAAAAACTCAAATTGAGTGTCACGCCTAAACCAAAGTACTTATGCACACACTTCAACATGTATTTAGTTCAGGAGGTCATCCTGAAGCCTATATGAGCATTAATTTGACCACACAACCCATTCCTATCAAGATACATTCAAACTCACAAAACGTGCTCAGCTCGGGCTGAAAATGCATTTAAAGCAATAAAAACTCAAATTGAGTGTCACGCCTAAACCAAAGGACTTATGCACACACTTCAACATGTATTTAGTTCAGGAGGTCATCCTGAAGCCTATATGAGCATTAATTTGACCACACAACTCATTCGTATCAAGATACATTCAAACTCACAAAACGTGCTCAGCTCGGGCAGAAAATGCATTCAAAGCAATAAAACCTCAAATTGAGTGTGACGCCTAAACCAAAGACTTATGCACACACTTCAACATGTATTTTGTTCAGGATGACCTCCCGAAGCCTATATGAGCATTGATTTGACCATACAACTCATTCCTATGAAGATACATTCAAACTCACAAAACGTGCTCAGCTCGGGCTGAAAATGCATTTAAAGCAATAAAAACTCAAATTGAGTGTCACGCCTAAACCAAAGGACTTATGCACACACTTCAACATGTATTTAGTTCAGGAGGTCATCCTGAAGCCTATATGAGCATTAATTTGACCACACAACTCATTCGTATCAAGATACATTCAAACTCACAAAACGTGGTCAGCTCGGGCAGAAAATGCATTCAAAGCAATAAAACCTCAAATTGAGTGTGACGCCTAAACCAAAGGACTTATGCACACACTTCAACATGTATTTTGTTCAGGATGACCTCCCGAAGCCTATATGAGCATTGATTTGACCATACAACTCATTCCTATGAAGATACATTCAAACTCACAAAACGTGCTCAGCTCGGGCTGAAAATGCATTTAAAGCAATAAAAACTCAAATTGAGTGTCACGCCAAAACCAAAGGACTTATGCACACATTCAACATGTATTTTGTTCAGGATGACCTCCTGAAGCCTATATGAGCATTAATTTGACCACACAACTCATTCCTATGAAGATACATTCAAATTCACAAAACGTCCTCAGGTCGGGCTGAAAATGCATTTAAAGGAATAAAAACTCAAATTGAGTGTCACACCTAAACCAAAGGACTTATGCACACACTTCAACATGTATTTTGTTCAGGATGACCTCCCGAAGCCTATATGAGCATTGATTTGACCACACAACTCATTCCTATGAAGATACATTCAAACTCAAAAAACGTGCTCAGCTCGGGCTGAAAATGCATTTAAAGCAATAAAAACTCAAATTGAGTGTCACGCCTAAACCAAAGGATTTATGCACACACTTCAACATGTATTTTGTTCAGGATGACCACCTGAAGCCTAAATGAGCATTAATTTGACTACACAATTCATTCCTATGAAGATACATTCACACTCACAAAACGTGCTCAGCTCGGGCTGAAAATGCATTTAAAGCCATAAAAACTCAAATTGAGTGTCACACCTAAACCAAAGGACTTATGCACACACTTCAACATGTATTTTGTTCAGGATGACCTCCCGAAGCCTATATGAGCATTGATTTGACCATACAACTCATTCCTATGAAGATACATTCAAACTCACAAAACGTGCTCAGCTCGGGCTGAAAATGCATTTAAAGCAATAAAAACTCAAATTGAGTGTCACGCCTAAACCAAAGGACTTATGCACACACTTCAACATGTATTTAGTTCAAGAGGTCATCCTGAAGCCTATATGAGCATTAATTTGACCACATAACTCATTCTTATGAAGATACATTCAAACTCACAAAACGTGCTCAGCTCGGGCTGAAAATGCATTTAAAGTTATAAAAACTCAAATTGAGTGTCACGCCTAAACCAAAGGACTTATGCACACACTTCAACATGTATTTTGTTCAGGATGACCTCCCGAAGCCTATATGAGCATTGATTTGACCACACAACTCATTCCTATGAAGATACATTCAAACTCAAAAAACGTGCTCACCTCGGGCTGAAAATGCATTTAAAGCAATAAAAACTCAAATTGAGTGTCACGCCTAAACCAAAGGACTTATGCACACACTTCAACATGTATTTAGTTCAAGAGTTCATCCTGAAGCCTATATGAGCATTAATTTGACCACATAACTCATTCTTATGAAGATACATTCAAACTCACAAAACGTGCTCAGCTCGGGCTGAAAATGCATTTAAAGTTATAAAAACTCAAATTGAGTGTCACGCCTAAACCAAAGTACTTATGCACACACTTCAACATGTATTTAGTTCAGGAGGTCATCCTGAAGCCTATATGAGCATTAATTTGACCACACAACCCATTCCTATCAAGATACATTCAAACTCACAAAACGTGCTCAGCTCGGGCTGAAAATGCATTTAAAGCAATAAAAACTCAAATTGAGTGTCACGCCTAAACCAAAGGACTTATGCACACACTTCAACATGTATTTAGTTCAGGAGGTCATCCTGAAGCCTATATGAGCATTAATTTGACCACACAACTCATTCGTATCAAGATACATTCAAACTCACAAAACGTGCTCAGCTCGGGCAGAAAATGCATTCAAAGCAATAAAACCTCAAATTGAGTGTGACGCCTAAACCAAAGACTTATGCACACACTTCAACATGTATTTTGTTCAGGATGACCTCCCGAAGCCTATATGAGCATTGATTTGACCATACAACTCATTCCTATGAAGATACATTCAAACTCACAAAACGTGCTCAGCTCGGGCTGAAAATGCATTTAAAGCAATAAAAACTCAAATTGAGTGTCACGCCTAAACCAAAGGACTTATGCACACACTTCAACATGTAATTAGTTCAGGAGGTCATCCTGAAGCCTATATGAGCATTAATTTGACCACACAACTCATTCGTATCAAGATACATTCAAACTCACAAAACGTGGTCAGCTCGGGCAGAAAATGCATTCAAAGCAATAAAACCTCAAATTGAGTGTGACGCCTAAACCAAAGGACTTATGCACACACTTCAACATGTATTTTGTTCAGGATGACCTCCCGAAGCCTATATGAGCATTGATTTGACCATACAACTCATTCCTATGAAGATACATTCAAACTCACAAAACGTGCTCAGCTCGGGCTGAAAATGCATTTAAAGCAATAAAAACTCAAATTGAGTGTCACGCCTAAACCAAAGGACTTATGCACACACTTCAACATGTATTTAGTTCAAGAGGTCATCCTGAAGCCTATATGAGCATTAATTTGACCACACAACTCATTCCTATCAAGATACATTCAAACTCACAAAACGTGCTCAGCTCGGGCTGAAAATGCATTTAAAGCAATAAAAACTCAAATTGAGTGTCACGCCTAAACCAAAGGACTTATGCACACACTTCAACATGTATTTAGTTCAGGAGGTCATCCTGAAGCCTATATGAGCATTAATTTGACCACACAACTCATTCGTATCAAGATACATTCAAACTCACAAAACGTGGTCAGCTCGGGCAGAAAATGCATTCAAAGCAATAAAACCTCAAATTGAGTGTGACGCCTAAACCAAAGGACTTATGCACACACTTCAACATGTATTTTGTTCAGGATGACCTCCCGAAGCCTATATGAGCATTGATTTGACCATACAACTCATTCCTATGAAGATACATTCAAACTCACAAAACGTGCTCAGCTCGGGCTGAAAATGCATTTAAAGCAATAAAAACTCAAATTGAGTGTCACGCCAAAACCAAAGGACTTATGCACACATTCAACATGTATTTTGTTCAGGATGACCTCCTGAAGCCTATATGAGCATTAATTTGACCACATAACTCATTCTTATGAAGATACATTCAAACTCACAAAACGTGCTCAGCTCGGGCTGAAAATGCATTTAAAGTTATAAAAACTCAAATTGAGTGTCACGCCTAAACCAAAGGACTTATGCACACACTTCAACATGTATTTTGTTCAGGATGACCTCCCGAAGCCTATATGAGCATTGATTTGACCATACAACTCATTCCTATGAAGATACATTCAAACTCACAAAACGTGCTCAGCTCGGGCTGAAAATGCATTTAAAGCAATAAAAACTCAAATTGAGTGTCACGCCTAAACCAAAGGACTTATGCACACACTTCAACATGTATTTAGTTCAAGAGGTCATCCTGAAGCCTATATGAGCATTAATTTGACCACATAACTCATTCTTATGAAGATACATTCAAACTCACAAAACGTGCTCAGCTCGGGCTGAAAATGCATTTAAAGTTATAAAAACTCAAATTGAGTGTCACGCCTAAACCAAAGGACTTATGCACACACTTCAACATGTATTTTGTTCAGGATGACCTCCCGAAGCCTATATGAGCATTGATTTGACCACACAACTCATTCCTATGAAGATACATTCAAACTCAAAAAACGTGCTCACCTCGGGCTGAAAATGCATTTAAAGCAATAAAAACTCAAATTGAGTGTCACGCCTAAACCAAAGGACTTATGCACACACTTCAACATGTATTTAGTTCAAGAGTTCATCCTGAAGCCTATATGAGCATTAATTTGACCACATAACTCATTCTTATGAAGATACATTCAAACTCACAAAACGTGCTCAGCTCGGGCTGAAAATGCATTTAAAGTTATAAAAACTCAAATTGAGTGTCACGCCTAAACCAAAGTACTTATGCACACACTTCAACATGTATTTAGTTCAGGAGGTCATCCTGAAGCCTATATGAGCATTAATTTGACCACACAACCCATTCCTATCAAGATACATTCAAACTCACAAAACGTGCTCAGCTCGGGCTGAAAATGCATTTAAAGCAATAAAAACTCAAATTGAGTGTCACGCCTAAACCAAAGGACTTATGCACACACTTCAACATGTATTTAGTTCAGGAGGTCATCCTGAAGCCTATATGAGCATTCATTTGACCACACAACTCATTCGTATCAAGATACATTCAAACTCACAAAACGTGCTCAGCTCGGGCAGAAAATGCATTCAAAGCAATAAAACCTCAAATTGAGTGTGACGCCTAAACCAAAGACTTATGCACACACTTCAACATGTATTTTGTTCAGGATGACCTCCCGAAGCCTATATGAGCATTGATTTGACCATACAACTCATTCCTATGAAGATACATTCAAACTCACAAAACGTGCTCAGCTCGGGCTGAAAATGCATTTAAAGCAATAAAAACTCAAATTGAGTGTCACGCCTAAACCAAAGGACTTATGCACACACTTCAACATGTATTTAGTTCAGGAGGTCATCCTGAAGCCTATATGAGCATTAATTTGACCACACAACTCATTCGTATCAAGATACATTCAAACTCACAAAACGTGGTCAGCTCGGGCAGAAAATGCATTCAAAGCAATAAAACCTCAAATTGAGTGTGACGCCTAAACCAAAGGACTTATGCACACACTTCAACATGTATTTTGTTCAGGATGACCTCCCGAAGCCTATATGAGCATTGATTTGACCATACAACTCATTCCTATGAAGATACATTCAAACTCACAAAACGTGCTCAGCTCGGGCTGAAAATGCATTTAAAGCAATAAAAACTCAAATTGAGTGTCACGCCAAAACCAAAGGACTTATGCACACATTCAACATGTATTTTGTTCAGGATGACCTCCTGAAGCCTATATGAGCATTAATTTGACCACACAACTCATTCCTATGAAGATACATTCAAATTCACAAAACGTCCTCAGGTCGGGCTGAAAATGCATTTAAAGGAATAAAAACTCAAATTGAGTGTCACACCTAAACCAAAGGACTTATGCACACACTTCAACATGTATTTTGTTCAGGATGACCTCCCGAAGCCTATATGAGCATTGATTTGACCACACAACTCATTCCTATGAAGATACATTCAAACTCAAAAAACGTGCTCAGCTCGGGCTGAAAATGCATTTAAAGCAATAAAAACTCAAATTGAGTGTCACGCCTAAACCAAAGGATTTATGCACACACTTCAACATGTATTTTGTTCAGGATGACCACCTGAAGCCTAAATGAGCATTAATTTGACTACACAATTCATTCCTATGAAGATACATTCACACTCACAAAACGTGCTCAGCTCGGGCTGAAAATGCATTTAAAGCCATAAAAACTCAAATTGAGTGTCACACCTAAACCAAAGGACTTATGCACACACTTCAACATGTATTTTGTTCAGGATGACCTCCCGAAGCCTATATGAGCATTGATTTGACCATACAACTCATTCCTATGAAGATACATTCAAACTCACAAAACGTGCTCAGCTCGGGCTGAAAATGCATTTAAAGCAATAAAAACTCAAATTGAGTGTCACGCCTAAACCAAAGGACTTATGCACACACTTCAACATGTATTTAGTTCAAGAGGTCATCCTGAAGCCTATATGAGCATTAATTTGACCACATAACTCATTCTTATGAAGATACATTCAAACTCACAAAACGTGCTCAGCTCGGGCTGAAAATGCATTTAAAGTTATAAAAACTCAAATTGAGTGTCACGCCTAAACCAAAGGACTTATGCACACACTTCAACATGTATTTTGTTCAGGATGACCTCCCGAAGCCTATATGAGCATTGATTTGACCACACAACTCATTCCTATGAAGATACATTCAAACTCAAAAAACGTGCTCACCTCGGGCTGAAAATGCATTTAAAGCAATAAAAACTCAAATTGAGTGTCACGCCTAAACCAAAGGACTTATGCACACACTTCAACATGTATTTAGTTCAAGAGTTCATCCTGAAGCCTATATGAGCATTAATTTGACCACATAACTCATTCTTATGAAGATACATTCAAACTCACAAAACGTGCTCAGCTCGGGCTGAAAATGCATTTAAAGTTATAAAAACTCAAATTGAGTGTCACGCCTAAACCAAAGTACTTATGCACACACTTCAACATGTATTTAGTTCAGGAGGTCATCCTGAAGCCTATATGAGCATTAATTTGACCACACAACCCATTCCTATCAAGATACATTCAAACTCACAAAACGTGCTCAGCTCGGGCTGAAAATGCATTTAAAGCAATAAAAACTCAAATTGAGTGTCACGCCTAAACCAAAGGACTTATGCACACACTTCAACATGTATTTAGTTCAGGAGGTCATCCTGAAGCCTATATGAGCATTAATTTGACCACACAACTCATTCGTATCAAGATACATTCAAACTCACAAAACGTGCTCAGCTCGGGCAGAAAATGCATTCAAAGCAATAAAACCTCAAATTGAGTGTGACGCCTAAACCAAAGACTTATGCACACACTTCAACATGTATTTTGTTCAGGATGACCTCCCGAAGCCTATATGAGCATTGATTTGACCATACAACTCATTCCTATGAAGATACATTCAAACTCACAAAACGTGCTCAGCTCGGGCTGAAAATGCATTTAAAGCAATAAAAACTCAAATTGAGTGTCACGCCTAAACCAAAGGACTTATGCACACACTTCAACATGTAATTAGTTCAGGAGGTCATCCTGAAGCCTATATGAGCATTAATTTGACCACACAACTCATTCGTATCAAGATACATTCAAACTCACAAAACGTGGTCAGCTCGGGCAGAAAATGCATTCAAAGCAATAAAACCTCAAATTGAGTGTGACGCCTAAACCAAAGGACTTATGCACACACTTCAACATGTATTTTGTTCAGGATGACCTCCCGAAGCCTATATGAGCATTGATTTGACCATACAACTCATTCCTATGAAGATACATTCAAACTCACAAAACGTGCTCAGCTCGGGCTGAAAATGCATTTAAAGCAATAAAAACTCAAATTGAGTGTCACGCCTAAACCAAAGGACTTATGCACACACTTCAACATGTATTTAGTTCAAGAGGTCATCCTGAAGCCTATATGAGCATTAATTTGACCACACAACTCATTCCTATCAAGATACATTCAAACTCACAAAACGTGCTCAGCTCGGGCTGAAAATGCATTTAAAGCAATAAAAACTCAAATTGAGTGTCACGCCTAAACCAAAGGACTTATGCACACACTTCAACATGTATTTAGTTCAGGAGGTCATCCTGAAGCCTATATGAGCATTAATTTGACCACACAACTCATTCGTATCAAGATACATTCAAACTCACAAAACGTGGTCAGCTCGGGCAGAAAATGCATTCAAAGCAATAAAACCTCAAATTGAGTGTGACGCCTAAACCAAAGGACTTATGCACACACTTCAACATGTATTTTGTTCAGGATGACCTCCCGAAGCCTATATGAGCATTGATTTGACCATACAACTCATTCCTATGAAGATACATTCAAACTCACAAAACGTGCTCAGCTCGGGCTGAAAATGCATTTAAAGCAATAAAAACTCAAATTGAGTGTCACGCCAAAACCAAAGGACTTATGCACACATTCAACATGTATTTTGTTCAGGATGACCTCCTGAAGCCTATATGAGCATTAATTTGACCACATAACTCATTCTTATGAAGATACATTCAAACTCACAAAACGTGCTCAGCTCGGGCTGAAAATGCATTTAAAGTTATAAAAACTCAAATTGAGTGTCACGCCTAAACCAAAGGACTTATGCACACACTTCAACATGTATTTTGTTCAGGATGACCTCCCGAAGCCTATATGAGCATTGATTTGACCACACAACTCATTCCTATGAAGATACATTCAAACTCAAAAAACGTGCTCACCTCGGGCTGAAAATGCATTTAAAGCAATAAAAACTCAAATTGAGTGTCACGCCTAAACCAAAGGACTTATGCACACACTTCAACATGTATTTAGTTCAAGAGTTCATCCTGAAGCCTATATGAGCATTAATTTGACCACATAACTCATTCTTATGAAGATACATTCAAACTCACAAAACGTGCTCAGCTCGGGCTGAAAATGCATTTAAAGTTATAAAAACTCAAATTGAGTGTCACGCCTAAACCAAAGTACTTATGCACACACTTCAACATGTATTTAGTTCAGGAGGTCATCCTGAAGCCTATATGAGCATTAATTTGACCACACAACCCATTCCTATCAAGATACATTCAAACTCACAAAACGTGCTCAGCTCGGGCTGAAAATGCATTTAAAGCAATAAAAACTCAAATTGAGTGTCACGCCCAAACCAAAGGACTTATGCACACACTTCAACATGTATTTAGTTCAGGATGTCCTCCTGAAGCCTAAATGAGCATTAATTTGACCACACAGCTCATTCCTATGAAGATACATTCAAACTCACAAAACGTGCTCAGCTCGGGCTGAAAATGCATTTAATGCAATAAAAACTCAAATTGAGTGTCACACCTAAACCAAAGGACTTATGCACACACTTCAACATGTATTTTGTTCAGGATGACCTCCTGAAGCCCATATGAGCATTAATTTGACTACACAATTCATTCCTATGAAGATACATTCACACTCACAAAACGTGCTCAGCTCGGGCTGAAAATGCATTTAAAGCAATAAAAACTCAAATTGAGTGTCACACCTAAACCAAAGGATTTATGCACACACTTCAACATGTATTTTGTTCAAGATGACCTCCTGAAGCCTAAATGAACATTAAGTTGACCACACAACTCATTCCTATGAAGATACATTCAAACTCACAAAACATGCTCAGCTCGGGCTGAAAATGCATTTAAAGCAATAAAAACTCAAATTGAGTGTCACGCATAAACCAAAAGACTTATGCACACACTTCAACATGTACTTAGTTCAGGATGTCCTCCCGAAGCCTAAATGAGCATTAATTTGACCACACAGCTCATTCCTATGAAGATACATTCAAACTCACAAAACGTGCTCAGCTCGGGCTGAAAATGCATTTAATGCAATAAAAACTCAAATTGAGTGTCACACCTAAACCAAAGGACTTATGCACACACTTCAACATGTATTTTGTTCAGGATGACCTCCTGAAGCCCATATGAGCATTAATTTGACTACACAATTCATTCCTATGAAGATACATTCACACTCACAAAACGTGCTCAGCTCGGGCTGAAAATGCATTTAAAGCAATAAAAACTCAAATTGAGTGTCACACCTAAACCAAAGGATTTATGCACACACTTCAACATGTATTTCGTTCAAGATGACCTCCTGAAGCCTAAATGAACATTAAGTTGACCACACAACTCATTCCTATGAAGATACATTCAAACTCACAAAACATGCTCAGCTCGGGCTGAAAATGCATTTAAAGCAATAAAAACTCAAATTGAGTGTCACGCCTAAACCAAAGGACTTATGCACACACTTCAACATATATTTTGTTCAAAATGACCTCCTGAGGCCTAAATGAGCATTCATTTGACCACACAACTCATTCCAATGAAGATACATTCAAACTTACAAAACGTGCTCAGCTCGGGCTGAAATAATTTTAAAGCAATAAAAACTCAAAGTGAGTGTCACGCCTAAACCAAAGGACTTATGCACACACTTCAACATATATTTTGTTCAAAATGACCTCCTGAGGCCTATATGAGCATTAATTTGACCACACAACTCATTCCTATGAAGATACATTCAAACTCACAAAACGTCCTCAGCTCGGGCTGAAAATGCATTTAAAGGAATAAAAACTCAAATTGAGTGTCACGCCTAAACCAAAGGACTTATGCACACACTTCGACATGTATTTTGTTCAGGATGACCTCCCGAAGCCTATATGAGCATTGATTTGACCACACAACTCATTCCTATGAAGATACATTCAAACTCAAAAAACGTGCTCAGCTCGGGCTGAAAATGCATTTAATGCAATAAAAACTCAAATTGAGTGTCACACCTAAACCAAAGGACTTATGCACACACTTCAACATGTATTTTGTTCAGGATGACCTCCTGAAGCCCATATGAGCATTAATTTGACCACACAACTCATTCCTATCAAGATACATTCAAACTCACAAAACGTGCTCAGCTCGGGCTGAAAATGCATTTAAAGCAATAAAAACTCAAATTGAGTGTCACGCCTAAACCAAAGTACTTATGCACACACTTCAACATGTATTTAGTTCAGGAGGTCATCCTGAAGCCTATATGAGCATTAATTTGACCACACAACCCATTCCTATCAAGATACATTCAAACTCACAAAACGTGCTCAGCTCGGGCTGAAAATGCATTTAAAGCAATAAAAACTCAAATTGAGTGTCACGCCTAAACCAAAGGACTTATGCACACACTTCAACATGTATTTAGTTCAGGAGGTCATCCTGAAGCCTATATGAGCATTAATTTGACCACACAACTCATTCGTATCAAGATACATTCAAACTCACAAAACGTGGTCAGCTCGGGCAGAAAATGCATTCAAAGCAATAAAACCTCAAATTGAGTGTGACGCCTAAACCAAAGACTTATGCACACACTTCAACATGTATTTTGTTCAGGATGACCTCCCGAAGCCTATATGAGCATTGATTTGACCATACAACTCATTCCTATGAAGATACATTCAAACTCACAAAACGTGCTCAGCTCGGGCTGAAAATGCATTTAAAGCAATAAAAACTCAAATTGAGTGTCACGCCTAAACCAAAGGACTTATGCACACACTTCAACATGTATTTAGTTCAGGAGGTCATCCTGAAGCCTATATGAGCATTAATTTGACCACACAACTCATTCGTATCAAGATACATTCAAACTCACAAAACGTGGTCAGCTCGGGCAGAAAATGCATTCAAAGCAATAAAACCTCAAATTGAGTGTGACGCCTAAACCAAAGGACTTATGCACACACTTCAACATGTATTTTGTTCAGGATGACCTCCCGAAGCCTATATGAGCATTGATTTGACCATACAACTCATTCCTATGAAGATACATTCAAACTCACAAAACGTGCTCAGCTCGGGCTGAAAATGCTTTTAAGGCAATAAAAACTCAAATTGAGTGTCACGCCAAAACCAAAGGACTTATGCACACATTCAACATGTATTTTGTTCAGGATGACCTCCTGAAGCCTATATGAGCATTAATTTGACCACATAACTCATTCTTATGAAGATACATTCAAACTCACAAAACGTGCTCAGCTCGGGCTGAAAATGCATTTAAAGTTATAAAAACTCAAATTGAGTGTCACGCCTAAACCAAAGGACTTATGCACACACTTCAACATGTATTTTGTTCAGGATGACCTCCCGAAGCCTATATGAGGATTGATTTGACCACACAACTCATTCCTATGAAGATACATTCAAACTCACAAAACATGCTCAGCTCGGGCTGAAAATGCATTTAAAGCAATAAAAACTCAAATTGAGTGTCACGCCTAAACCAAAGGACTTATGCACACACTTCAACATATATTTTGTTCAAAATGACCTCCTGAGGCCTAAATGAGCATTCATTTGACCACACAACTCATTCCAATGAAGATACATTCAAACTTACAAAACGTGCTCAGCTCGGGCTGAAATAATTTTAAAGCAATAAAAACTCAAAGTGAGTGTCACGCCTAAACCAAAGGACTTATGCACACACTTCAACATATATTTTGTTCAAAATGACCTCCTGAGGCCTATATGAGCATTAATTTGACCACACAACTCATTCCTATGAAGATACATTCAAACTCACAAAACGTCCTCAGCTCGGGCTGAAAATGCATTTAAAGGAATAAAAACTCAAATTGAGTGTCACGCCTAAACCAAAGGACTTATGCACACACTTCGACATGTATTTTGTTCAGGATGACCTCCCGAAGCCTATATGAGCATTGATTTGACCACACAACTCATTCCTATGAAGATACATTCAAACTCAAAAAACGTGCTCAGCTCGGGCTGAAAATGCATTTAAAGCAATAAAAACTCAAATTGAGTGTCACGCCTAAACCAAAGGATTTATGCACACACTTCAACATGTATTTTGTTCAGGATGACCACCTGAAGCCTAAATGAGCATTAATTTGACCACACAACTCATTCCTATGAAGATACATTCAAACTCAAAAAGCGTGCTCAGCTCGGGCTGAAAATGCATTTAATGCAATAAAAACTCAAATTGAGTGTCACACCTAAACCAAAGGAC
Organism: Hippocampus guttulatus; assembly: GCF_054856545.1. Taxonomy (NCBI): domain Eukaryota; kingdom Metazoa; phylum Chordata; class Actinopteri; order Syngnathiformes; family Syngnathidae; genus Hippocampus; species Hippocampus guttulatus. Next base: position 37,403,175 of record NC_141261.1, on the reverse strand, counting down.
TTATGCACACACTTCAACATGTATTTTGTTCAGGATGACCTCCTGAAGCCCATATGAGCATTAATTTGACCACACAACTCATTCCTATCAAGATACATTCAAACTCACAAAACGTGCTCAGCTCGGGCTGAAAATGCATTTAAAGCAATAAAAACTCAAATTGAGTGTCACGCCTAAACCAAAGTACTTATGCACACACTTCAACATGTATTTAGTTCAGGAGGTCATCCTGAAGCCTATATGAGCATTAATTTGACCACACAACCCATTCCTATCAAGATACATTCAAACTCACAAAACGTGCTCAGCTCGGGCTGAAAATGCATTTAAAGCAATAAAAACTCAAATTGAGTGTCACGCCTAAACCAAAGGACTTATGCACACACTTCAACATGTATTTAGTTCAGGAGGTCATCCTGAAGCCTATATGAGCATTAATTTGACCACACAACTCATTCGTATCAAGATACATTCAAACTCACAAAACGTGGTCAGCTCGGGCAGAAAATGCATTCAAAGCAATAAAACCTCAAATTGAGTGTGACGCCTAAACCAAAGACTTATGCACACACTTCAACATGTATTTTGTTCAGGATGACCTCCCGAAGCCTATATGAGCATTGATTTGACCATACAACTCATTCCTATGAAGATACATTCAAACTCACAAAACGTGCTCAGCTCGGGCTGAAAATGCATTTAAAGCAATAAAAACTCAAATTGAGTGTCACGCCTAAACCAAAGGACTTATGCACACACTTCAACATGTATTTAGTTCAGGAGGTCATCCTGAAGCCTATATGAGCATTAATTTGACCACACAACTCATTCGTATCAAGATACATTCAAACTCACAAAACGTGGTCAGCTCGGGCAGAAAATGCATTCAAAGCAATAAAACCTCAAATTGAGTGTGACGCCTAAACCAAAGGACTTATGCACACACTTCAACATGTATTTTGTTCAGGATGACCTCCCGAAGCCTATATGAGCATTGATTTGACCATACAACTCATTCCTATGAAGATACATTCAAACTCACAAAACGTGCTCAGCTCGGGCTGAAAATGCTTTTAAGGCAATAAAAACTCAAATTGAGTGTCACGCCAAAACCAAAGGACTTATGCACACATTCAACATGTATTTTGTTCAGGATGACCTCCTGAAGCCTATATGAGCATTAATTTGACCACATAACTCATTCTTATGAAGATACATTCAAACTCACAAAACGTGCTCAGCTCGGGCTGAAAATGCATTTAAAGTTATAAAAACTCAAATTGAGTGTCACGCCTAAACCAAAGGACTTATGCACACACTTCAACATGTATTTTGTTCAGGATGACCTCCCGAAGCCTATATGAGCATTGATTTGACCACACAACTCATTCCTATGAAGATACATTCAAACTCAAAAAACGTGCTCACCTCGGGCTGAAAATGCATTTAAAGCAATAAAAACTCAAATTGAGTGTCACGCCTAAACCAAAGGACTTATGCACACACTTCAACATGTATTTAGTTCAAGAGTTCATCCTGAAGCCTATATGAGCATTAATTTGACCACATAACTCATTCTTATGAAGATACATTCAAACTCACAAAACGTGCTCAGCTCGGGCTGAAAATGCATTTAAAGTTATAAAAACTCAAATTGAGTGTCACGCCTAAACCAAAGTACTTATGCACACACTTCAACATGTATTTAGTTCAGGAGGTCATCCTGAAGCCTATATGAGCATTAATTTGACCACACAACCCATTCCTATCAAGATACATTCAAACTCACAAAACGTGCTCAGCTCGGGCTGAAAATGCATTTAAAGCAATAAAAACTCAAATTGAGTGTCACGCCCAAACCAAAGGACTTATGCACACACTTCAACATGTATTTAGTTCAGGATGTCCTCCTGAAGCCTAAATGAGCATTAATTTGACCACACAGCTCATTCCTATGAAGATACATTCAAACTCACAAAACGTGCTCAGCTCGGGCTGAAAATGCATTTAATGCAATAAAAACTCAAATTGAGTGTCACACCTAAACCAAAGGACTTATGCACACACTTCAACATGTATTTTGTTCAGGATGACCTCCTGAAGCCCATATGAGCATTAATTTGACTACACAATTCATTCCTATGAAGATACATTCACACTCACAAAACGTGCTCAGCTCGGGCTGAAAATGCATTTAAAGCAATAAAAACTCAAATTGAGTGTCACACCTAAACCAAAGGATTTATGCACACACTTCAACATGTATTTTGTTCAAGATGACCTCCTGAAGCCTAAATGAACATTAAGTTGACCACACAACTCATTCCTATGAAGATACATTCAAACTCACAAAACATGCTCAGCTCGGGCTGAAAATGCATTTAAAGCAATAAAAACTCAAATTGAGTGTCACGCATAAACCAAAAGACTTATGCACACACTTCAACATGTACTTAGTTCAGGATGTCCTCCCGAAGCCTAAATGAGCATTAATTTGACCACACAGCTCATTCCTATGAAGATACATTCAAACTCACAAAACGTGCTCAGCTCGGGCTGAAAATGCATTTAATGCAATAAAAACTCAAATTGAGTGTCACACCTAAACCAAAGGACTTATGCACACACTTCAACATGTATTTTGTTCAGGATGACCTCCTGAAGCCCATATGAGCATTAATTTGACTACACAATTCATTCCTATGAAGATACATTCACACTCACAAAACGTGCTCAGCTCGGGCTGAAAATGCATTTAAAGCAATAAAAACTCAAATTGAGTGTCACACCTAAACCAAAGGATTTATGCACACACTTCAACATGTATTTCGTTCAAGATGACCTCCTGAAGCCTAAATGAACATTAAGTTGACCACACAACTCATTCCTATGAAGATACATTCAAACTCACAAAACATGCTCAGCTCGGGCTGAAAATGCATTTAAAGCAATAAAAACTCAAATTGAGTGTCACGCCTAAACCAAAGGACTTATGCACACACTTCAACATATATTTTGTTCAAAATGACCTCCTGAGGCCTAAATGAGCATTCATTTGACCACACAACTCATTCCAATGAAGATACATTCAAACTTACAAAACGTGCTCAGCTCGGGCTGAAATAATTTTAAAGCAATAAAAACTCAAAGTGAGTGTCACGCCTAAACCAAAGGACTTATGCACACACTTCAACATATATTTTGTTCAAAATGACCTCCTGAGGCCTATATAAGCATTAATTTGACCACACAACTCATTCCTATGAAGATACATTCAAACTCACAAAACGTCCTCAGCTCGGGCTGAAAATGCATTTAAAGGAATAAAAACTCAAATTGAGTGTCACGCCTAAACCAAAGGACTTATGCACACACTTCGACATGTATTTTGTTCAGGATGACCTCCCGAAGCCTATATGAGCATTGATTTGACCACACAACTCATTCCTATGAAGATACATTCAAACTCAAAAAACGTGCTCAGCTCGGGCTGAAAATGCATTTAAAGCAATAAAAACTCAAATTGAGTGTCACGCCTAAACCAAAGGATTTATGCACACACTTCAACATGTATTTTGTTCAGGATGACCACCTGAAGCCTAAATGAGCATTAATTTGACCACACAACTCATTCCTATGAAGATACATTCAAACTCAAAAAGCGTGCTCAGCTCGGGCTGAAAATGCATTTAATGCAATAAAAACTCAAATTGAGTGTCACACCTAAACCAAAGGACTTATGCACACACTTCAACATGTATTTTGTTCAGGATGACCTCCTGAAGCCCATATGAGCATTAATTTGACCACACAACTCATTCCTATCAAGATACATTCAAACTCACAAAACGTGCTCAGCTCGGGCTGAAAATGCATTTAAAGCAATAAAAACTCAAATTGAGTGTCATGCCTAAACCAAAGTACTTATGCACACACTTCAACATGTATTTAGTTCAGGAGGTCATCCTGAAGCCTATATGAGCATTAATTTGACCACACAACCCATTCCTATCAAGATACATTCAAACTCACAAAACGTGCTCAGCTCGGGCTGAAAATGCATTTAAAGCAATAAAAACTCAAATTGAGTGTCACGCCTAAACCAAAGGACTTATGCACACACTTCAACATGTATTTAGTTCAGGAGGTCATCCTGAAGCCTATATGAGCATTAATTTGACCACACAACTCATTCGTATCAAGATACATTCAAACTCACAAAACGTGGTCAGCTCGGGCAGAAAATGCATTCAAAGCAATAAAACCTCAAATTGAGTGTGACGCCTAAACCAAAGACTTATGCACACACTTCAACATGTATTTTGTTCAGGATGACCTCCCGAAGCCTATATGAGCATTGATTTGACCATACAACTCATTCCTATGAAGATACATTCAAACTCACAAAACGTGCTCAGCTCGGGCTGAAAATGCATTTAAAGCAATAAAAACTCAAATTGAGTGTCACGCCTAAACCAAAGGACTTATGCACACACTTCAACATGTATTTAGTTCAGGAGGTCATCCTGAAGCCTATATGAGCATTAATTTGACCACACAACTCATTCGTATCAAGATACATTCAAACTCACAAAACGTGGTCAGCTCGGGCAGAAAATGCATTCAAAGCAATAAAACCTCAAATTGAGTGTCACGCCTAAACCAAAGTACTTATGCACACACTTCAACATGTATTTAGTTCAGGAGGTCATCCTGAAGCCTATATGAGCATTAATTTGACCACACAACCCATTCCTATCAAGATACATTCAAACTCACAAAACGTGCTCAGCTCGGGCTGAAAATGCATTTAAAGCAATAAAAACTCAAATTGAGTGTCACGCCCAAACCAAAGGACTTATGCACACACTTCAACATGTATTTAGTTCAGGATGTCCTCCTGAAGCCTAAATGAGCATTAATTTGACCACACAGCTCATTCCTATGAAGATACATTCAAACTCACAAAACATGCTCAGCTCGGGCTGAAAATGCATTTAAAGCAATAAAAACTCAAATTGAGTGTCACGCCTAAACCAAAGGACTTATGCACACACTTCAACATATATTTTGTTCAAAATGACCTCCTGAGGCCTAAATGAGCATTCATTTGACCACACAACTCATTCCAATGAAGATACATTCAAACTTACAAAACGTGCTCAGCTCGGGCTGAAATAATTTTAAAGCAATAAAAACTCAAAGTGAGTGTCACGCCTAAACCAAAGGACTTATGCACACACTTCAACATATATTTTGTTCAAAATGACCTCCTGAGGCCTATATAAGCATTAATTTGACCACACAACTCATTCCTATGAAGATACATTCAAACTCACAAAACGTCCTCAGCTCGGGCTGAAAATGCATTTAAAGGAATAAAAACTCAAATTGAGTGTCACGCCTAAACCAAAGGACTTATGCACACACTTCGACATGTATTTTGTTCAGGATGACCTCCCGAAGCCTATATGAGCATTGATTTGACCACACAACTCATTCCTATGAAGATACATTCAAACTCAAAAAACGTGCTCAGCTCGGGCTGAAAATGCATTTAAAGCAATAAAAACTCAAATTGAGTGTCACGCCTAAACCAAAGGATTTATGCACACACTTCAACATGTATTTTGTTCAGGATGACCACCTGAAGCCTAAATGAGCATTAATTTGACCACACAACTCATTCCTATGAAGATACATTCAAACTCAAAAAGCGTGCTCAGCTCGGGCTGAAAATGCATTTAATGCAATAAAAACTCAAATTGAGTGTCACACCTAAACCAAAGGACTTATGCACACACTTCAACATGTATTTTGTTCAGGATGACCTCCTGAAGCCCATATGAGCATTAATTTGACCACACAACTCATTCCTATCAAGATACATTCAAACTCACAAAACGTGCTCAGCTCGGGCTGAAAATGCATTTAAAGCAATAAAAACTCAAATTGAGTGTCATGCCTAAACCAAAGTACTTATGCACACACTTCAACATGTATTTAGTTCAGGAGGTCATCCTGAAGCCTATATGAGCATTAATTTGACCACACAACCCATTCCTATCAAGATACATTCAAACTCACAAAACGTGCTCAGCTCGGGCTGAAAATGCATTTAAAGCAATAAAAACTCAAATTGAGTGTCACGCCTAAACCAAAGGACTTATGCACACACTTCAACATGTATTTAGTTCAGGAGGTCATCCTGAAGCCTATATGAGCATTAATTTGACCACACAACTCATTCGTATCAAGATACATTCAAACTCACAAAACGTGGTCAGCTCGGGCAGAAAATGCATTCAAAGCAATAAAACCTCAAATTGAGTGTGACGCCTAAACCAAAGACTTATGCACACACTTCAACATGTATTTTGTTCAGGATGACCTCCCGAAGCCTATATGAGCATTGATTTGACCATACAACTCATTCCTATGAAGATACATTCAAACTCACAAAACGTGCTCAGCTCGGGCTGAAAATGCATTTAAAGCAATAAAAACTCAAATTGAGTGTCACGCCTAAACCAAAGGACTTATGCACACACTTCAACATGTATTTAGTTCAGGAGGTCATCCTGAAGCCTATATGAGCATTAATTTGACCACACAACTCATTCGTATCAAGATACATTCAAACTCACAAAACGTGGTCAGCTCGGGCAGAAAATGCATTCAAAGCAATAAAACCTCAAATTGAGTGTGACGCCTAAACCAAAGGACTTATGCACACACTTCAACATGTATTTTGTTCAGGATGACCTCCCGAAGCCTATATGAGCATTGATTTGACCATACAACTCATTCCTATGAAGATACATTCAAACTCACAAAACGTGCTCAGCTCGGGCTGAAAATGCATTTAAAGCAATAAAAACTCAAATTGAGTGTCACGCCTAAACCAAAGGACTTATGCACACACTTCAACATGTATTTAGTTCAAGAGGTCATCCTGAAGCCTATATCAGCATTAATTTGACCACACAACTCATTCCTATCAAGATACATTCAAACTCACAAAACGTGCTCAGCTCGGGCTGAAAATGCATTTAAAGCAATAAAACTCAAATTGAGTGTCACACCTAAACCAAAGGACTTATTCACACACTTAACATGTATTTTGTTCAGGATGACCTCCTGAAGCCCATATGAGCATTAATTTGACCACACAACTCATTCATATCAAGATACATTCAAACTCACAAAACGTGGTCAGCTCGGGCAGAAAATGCATTCAAAGCAATAAAACCTCAAATTGAGTGTGACGCCTAAACCAAAGGACTTATGCACACACTTCAACATGTAATTTGTTCAGGATGACCTCCCGAAGCCTATATGAGCATTGATTTGACCATACAACTCATTCCTATGAAGATACATTTAAAGTCAGAAAGCGCGCTCAGCTCGGGCTGAAAATGCACTTAAAGCAATAAAAACTCAAATTGAGTGTCACGCCTAAACCAAAGGATTATGCACACACTTCAACATGTATTTAGTTCAGGATGACCACCTGAAGCCTAAATGAGCATTAATTTGACCACACAACTCATTCCTATGAAGATACATTCAAACTCACAAAACGTGCTCAGTTCGGGCTGAAAATGCATTTAAAGCAATAAAAACTCAAATTGAGTGTCACACCTAAACCAAAGGACTTATGCACACACTTCAACATGTATTTTGTTCAGGATGACCTCCTGAAGCCCATATGAGCATTAATTTGACTACACAATTCATTCCTATGAAGATACATTCACACTCACAAAACGTGCTCAGCTCGGGCTGAAAATGCATTTAAAGCAATAAAAACTCAAATTGAGTGTCATACCTAAACCAAAGGACTAATGCACACACTTCAACATGTATTTTGTTCAAGATGACCTCCTGAAGCCTAAATGAACATTAAGTTGACCACACAACTCAATCCTATGAAGATACATTCAAACTCACAAAACATACTCAGCTCGGGCTGAAAATGCATTTAAAGCAATAAAAACTCAAATTGAGTGTCACGCCTAAACCAAAGGACTTATGCACACACTTCAACATGTATTTAGTTCAAGAGGTCATCCTGAAGCCTATATGAGCATTAATTTGACCACACAACTCATTCCTATCAAGATACATTCAAACTCACAAAACGTGCTCAGCTCGGGCTGAAAATGCATTTAAAGCAATAAAAACTCAAATTGAGTGTCACGCCTAAACCAAAGGACTTATGCACACACTTCAACATGTATTTTGTTCAGGATGACCTCCCGAAGCCTATATGAGCATTGATTTGACCATACAACTCATTCCTATGAAGATACATTCAAACTCACAAAACGTGCTCAGCTCGGGCTGAAAATGCATTTAAAGCAATAAAAACTCAAATTGAGTGTCACACCTAAACCAAAGGACTTATGCACACACTTCAACATGTATTTAGTTCAAGAGGTCATCCTGAAGCCTATATCAGCATTAATTTGACCACACAACTCATTCCTATCAAGATACATTCAAACTCACAAAACGTGCTCAGCTCGGGCTGAAAATGCATTCAAAGCAATAAAACCTCAAATTGAGTGTCACGCCAAAACCAAAGGACTTATGCACACACTTCAACATGTATTTTGTTCAGGATGACCTCCTGAAGCCTAAATTAGCATTAATTTGACCACACAACTCATTCCTATGAAGATACATTCAAACTCACAAAACGTGCTCAGCTCGGGCTGAAAATGCATTTAAAGCAATAAAACTCAAATTGAGTGTCACACCTAAACCAAAGGACTTATTCACACACTTAACATGTATTTTGTTCAGGATGACCTCCTGAAGCCCATATGAGCATTAATTTGACCACACAACTCATTCGTATCAAGATACATTCAAACTCACAAAACGTGGTCAGCTCGGGCAGAAAATGCATTCAAAGCAATAAAACCTCAAATTGAGTGTGACGCCTAAACCAAAGGACTTATGCACACACTTCAACATGTATTTTGTTCAGGATGACCTCCCGAAGCCTATATGAGCATTGATTTGACCATACAACTCATTCCTATGAAGATACATTCAAAGTCAGAAAGCGCGCTCAGCTCGGGCTGAAAATGCATTTAAAGCAATAAAAACTCAAATTGAGTGTCACGCCTAAACCAAAGGATTATGCACACACTTCAACATGTATTTAGTTCAGGAGGTCATCCTGAAGCCTAAATTAGCATTAATTTGACCACACAACTCATTCCTATGAAGATACATTCAAACTTACAAAACGTGCTCAGCTCGGGCTGAAAATGCATTTAAAGCAATAAAAACTCAAATTGAGTGTCACGCCTAAACCAAAGGACTTATGCACACACTTTAACATCTATTTTGTTCAGGAGGTCATCCTGAAGCCTATATGAGCATTAATTTGACCACAAAACTGATTCCTATCAAGATACATTCAAACTCACAAAACGTGCTCAGCTCGGGCTGAAAATGCATTTAAAGCAATAAAAACTCAAATTGAGTGTCACGCCTAAACCAAAGGACTTATGCACACACTTCAACATGTATTTAGTTCAGGAGGTCATCCTGAAGCCTAAATTAGCATTAATTTGACCACACAACTCATTCCTATGAAGATACATTCAAACTTACAAAACGTGCTCAGCTCGGGCTGAAAATGCATTTAAAGCAATAAAAACTCAAATTGAGTGTCACGCCTAAACCAAAGGACTTATGCACACACTTTAACATGTATTTTGTTCAGGATGACCTCCTGAAGCCTAAATTAGCATTAATTTGACCACACAACTCATTCCTATGAAGATACATTCAAAGTCAGAAAGCGCGCTCAGCTCGGGCTGAAAATGATTTAAAGCAATAAAACCTCAAATTGAGTGTCACGCCAAAACCAAAGGACTTATGCACACACTTCAACATGTATTTTGTTCAGGATGACCTCCTGAAGCCTAAATTAGCATTAATTTGACCACACAACTGATTCCTATCAAGATACATTCAAACTCACAAAACGTGCTCAGCTCGGGCTGAAAATGCATTTAAAGCAATAAAAACTCAAATTGAGTGTCACGCCTAAACCAAAGGACTTATGCGCACACTTTAACATCTATTTTGTTCAGGAGGTCATCCTGAAGCCTATATGAGCATTTTTGACCACACAACTCATTCCTATGAAGATACATTCAAACTCACAAAACATGCTCAGCTCGGGCTGAAAATGCATTTAAAGCAATAAAAACTCAAATTGAGTGTCACGCCTGAACCAAAGGACTTATGCACACACTTCAACATGTATTTTGTTCAGGATGACCTCCTGAAGCCTATTTGAGCAATAATTTGACCACACAACTCATTCCTATGAAGATACATTCAAAGTCAGAAAGCGCGCTCAGCTCGGGCTGAAAATGCATTTAAAGCAATAAAAACTCAAATTGAGTGTCACGCCTAAACCAAAGGACTTATGCACACACTTCAACATGTATTTAGTTCAGGAGGTCATTCTGAAGCCTATATGAGCATTAATTTGACCACATAACTCATTCCTATCAAGATACATTCAAACTCACAAAACGTGCTCAGCTGGGGCTGAAAATGCATTTAAAGCAATAAAAACTCAAATTGAGTATCAAGCCTAAACCAAAGGACTTATGCACACACTTCAACATGTATTTAGTTCAGGAGGTCATCCTGAAGCCTATATGAGCATTAATTTGACCACACAACTCATTCCTATGAAGATACATTCAAACTCACAAAACGTGCTCAGCTGGGGCTGAAAATGCATTTAAAGCAATAAAAACTCAATTTGAGTGTCACGCCTAAACCAAAGTACTTATGCACAAACATGTATTTTGTTCAGGAGGTCATCCTGAAGCCTATATGAGCATTAATTTGACCACACAACTCATTCCTATCAAGATACATTCAAACTCACAAAACGTGCTCAGCTCGGGCTGAAAATGCATTTAAAGCAATAAAAACTCAAATTGAGTATCACGCCTAAACCAAAGGACTTATGCACACACTTCAACATGTATTTTGTTCAGGACGTCATCCTGAAGCCTATATGAGCATTTATTTGACCACACAACTCATTCCTATGAAGATACATTCAAACTCACAAAACGTGCTCAGCTCGGGCTGAAAATGCATTTAAAGCAATAAAAACTCAAATTGAGTGTCACGCCTAAACCAAAGGACTTATGCACACACTTCAACATGTATTTAGTTCAGGAGGTCATCCTGAAGCCTATATGAGCATTAATTTGACCACACAACTCATTCCTATGAAGATACATTCAAAGTCAGAAAGCGCGCTCAGCTCGGGCTGAAAATGCATTTAAAGCAATAAAAACTCAAATTGAGTGTCACGCCTAAACCAAAGGACTTATGCACACACTTCAATTTAGTTCAGGAGGTCATCCTGAAGCCTATATGAGCATTAATTTGACCACACAACTCATTCCTATCAAGATACATTCAAACTCACAAAACGTGCTCAGCTCGGCCTGAAAATGCATTCAAAGCAATAAAACCTCAAATTGAGTGTCACGCCAAAACCAAAGGACTTATGCACACACTTCAACATGTATTTTGTTCGGGATGACCTCCTGAAGCCTAAATTAGCATTAATTTGACCACACAACTAATTCCTATGAAGATACTTCAAACTCAGAAAACTTGCTCATCTCTGCCTGAAAATGCATTTCGCAATAAAAACTCAAATTGAGTGTCACACCTAAACCAAAGGACTTATGCACACACTTCAACATGTATTTTGTTCAGGAAGACCACCTGAAACCAAAATGAGCATTAATTTGACCACACAACTCATTCCTATGAAGATACATTCAAAGTCAGAAAGCGCGCTCAGCTCGGGCTGAAAATGCATTTAAAGCAATAAAACCTCAAATTGAGTGTCACGCCAAAACCAAAGGACTAATGCACACACTTCAACATGTATTTTGTTCAGGATGACCCCCTGAAGCCTAAATTAGCATTAATTTGACCACACAACTCATTCCTATGAAGATACATTCAAAATCAGAAAGCGCGCTCAGCTCGGGCTGAAAATGCATTTAAAGCAATAAAACCTCAAATTGAGTGTCACGCCAAAACCAAAGGACTAATGCACACACTTCAACATGTATTTTGTTCAGGATGACCCCCTGAAGCCTAAATTAGCATTAATTTGACCACACAACTCATTCCTATGAAGATACTTCAAACTCAGAAAACTTGCTCATCTCTGCCTGAAAATGCATTTCGCAATAAAAACTCAAATTGAGTGTCACACCTAAACCAAAGGACTTATGCACACACTTCAACATGCATTTTGTTCAGGATGACCACCTGAAGCCTAAATGAGCATTTTTGACCACACAACTCATTCCTATGAAGATACATTCAAAGTCAGAAAGCGCGCTCAGCTCGGGCTGAAAATGCATTTAAAGCAATAAAAACTCAAATTGAGTGTCACGCCTAAACCAAAGGACTTATGCACACACTTCAACATGTATTTAGTTCAGGAGGTCATCCTGAAGCCTATATGAGCATTAATTTGACCACACAACTCATTCCTATGAAGATACATTCAAACTCACAAAACGTGCTCAGCTGGGGCTGAAAATGCATTTAAAGCAATAAAAACTCAATTTGAGTGTCACGCCTAAACCAAAGGACTTATGCACAAACATGTATTTTGTTCAGGAGGTCATCCTGAAGCCTATATGAGCATTAATTTGACCACACAACTCATTCCTATCAAGATACATTCAAACTCACAAAACGTGCTCAGCTCGGGCTGAAAATGCATTTAAAGCAATAAAAACTCAAATTGAGTATCACGCCTAAACCAAAGGACTTATGCACACACTTCAACATGTATTTTGTTCAGGACGTCATCCTGAAGCCTATATGAGCATTAATTTGACCACACAACTCATTCCTATGAAGATACATTCAAACTCACAAAACGTGCTCAGCTCGGGCTGAAAATGCATTTAAAGCAATAACAACTCAAATTGAGTGTCACGCCTAAACCAAAGGACTTATGCACACACTTCAACATGTATTTAGTTCAGGAGGTCATCCTGAAGCCTATATGAGCATTAATTTGACCACACAACTCATTCCTATGAAGATACATTCAAACTCACAAAACGTGCTCAGCTGGGGCTGAAAATGCATTTAAAACAATAAAAACTCAATTTGAGTGTCACGCCTAAACCAAAGGACTTATGCACAAACATGTATTTTGTTCAGGAGGTCATCCTGAAGCCTATATGAGCATTAATTTGACCACACAACTCATTCCTATCAAGATACATTCAAACTCACAAAACGTGCTCAGCTCGGGCTGAAAATGCATTTAAAGCAATAAAAACTCAAATTGAGTATCACGCCTAAACCAAAGGACTTATGCACACACTTCAACATGTATTTTGTTCAGGACGTCATCCTGAAGCCTATATGAGCATTAATTTGACCACACAACTCATTCCTATGAAGATACATTCAAACTCACAAAACGTGCTCAGCTCGGGCTGAAAATGCATTTAAAGCAATAACAACTCAAATTGAGTGTCACGCCTAAACCAAAGGACTTATGCACACACTTCAACATGTATTTAGTTCAGGAGGTCATCCTGAAGCCTATATGAGCATTAATTTGACCACACAACTCATTCCTATGAAGATACATTCAAAGTCAGAAAGCGCGCTCAGCTCGGGCTGAAAATGCATTTAAAGCAATAAAAACTCAAATTGAGTGTCACGCCTAAACCAAAGGACTTATGCACACACTTCAATTTAGTTCAGGAGGTCATCCTGAAGCCTATATGAGCATTAATTTGACCACACAACTCATTCCTATCAAGATACATTCAAACTCACAAAACGTGCTCAGCTCGGCCTGAAAATGCATTCAAAGCAATAAAACCTCAAATTGAGTGTCACGCCAAAACCAAAGGACTTATGCACACACTTCAACATGTATTTTGTTCGGGATGACCTCCTGAAGCCTAAATTAGCATTAATTTGACCACACAACTAATTCCTATGAAGATACTTCAAACTCAGAAAACTTGCTCATCTCTGCCTGAAAATGCATTTCGCAATAAAAACTCAAATTGAGTGTCAGACCTAAACCAAAGGACTTATGCACACACTTCAACATGTATTTTGTTCAGGATGACCACCTGAAACCAAAATGAGCATTAATTTGACCACACAACTCATTCCTATGAAGATACATTCAAAGTCAGAAAGCGCGCTCAGCTCGGGCTGAAAATGCATTTAAAGCAATAAAACCTCAAATTGAGTGTCACGCCAAAACCAAAGGACTAATGCACACACTTCAACATGTATTTTGTTCAGGATGACCCCCTGAAGCCTAAATTAGCATTAATTTGACCACACAACTCATTCCTATGAAGATACATTCAAAGTCAGAAAGCGCGCTCAGCTCGGGCTGAAAATGCATTTAAAGCAATAAAACCTCAAATTGAGTGTCACGCCAAAACCAAAGGACTAATGCACACACTTCAACATGTATTTTGTTCAGGATGACCCCCTGAAGCCTAAATTAGCATTAATTTGACCACACAACTCATTCCTATGAAGATACTTCAAACTCAGAAAACTTGCTCATCTCTGCCTGAAAATGCATTTCGCAATAAAAACTCAAATTGAGTGTCACACCTAAACCAAAGGACTTATGCACACACTTCAACATGCATTTTGTTCAGGATGACCACCTGAAGCCTAAATGAGCATTTTTGACCACACAACTCATTCCTATGAAGATACATTCAAAGTCAGAAAGCGCGCTCAGCTCGGGCTGAAAATGCATTTAAAGCAATAAAAACTCAAATTGAGTGTCACGCCTAAACCAAAGGACTTATGCACACACTTCAACATGTATTTTGTTCAGGATGACCTCCTGAAGCCTAAATGAGCAATAATTTGACTACACAACTCATTCCTATGAAGATACATTCAAAGTCAGAAAGCGCGCTCAGCTCGGGCTGAAAATGCATTTAAAGCAATAAAAACTCAAATTGAGTGTCACGCCTAAACCAAAGGGCTTATGCACACATTCAACATGTATTTTGTTCAGGATGTCCTCCTGAAGCCTACATTAGCATTAATTTGACCACACAACTCATTCCTATGAAGATACTTGAAACTCAGAAAACTTGCTCATCTCTGCCTGAAAATGCATTTCCTAATAAAAACTCAAATTGAGTGTCACACCTAAACCAAAGGACTTATGCACACACTTCAACATGTATTTAGTTCAGGAGGTCATCCTGAAGCCTATATGAGAATTAATTTGACCACACAACTCATTCCTATGAAGATACATTCAAACTCACAAAACGTGCTCAGCTCGGGCTGAAAATGCATTTAAAGCAATAAAAACTCAAATTGAGTGTCACGCCTAAATCAAAGGACTTATGCACACACTTCAACAAAAACTCAAATTGAGTGTCACGCCTAAACCAAAGGACTTATGCACACACTTCAACATGTATTTAGATCAGGAGGTCATCTGAAGCCTATATGAGCATTAATTTGACCACACAACTCATTCCTATCAAGATACATTCAAACTCACAAAACGTGCTCAGCTCGGGCTGAAAATGCATTTATAGCAATAAAAACTCAAATTGAGTTTCACGCCTAAACCAAAGGACTTATGCACACACTTCAACATGTATTTTGTTCAGGATGGCCTCCTGAAGCCTAAATGAGCATTAATTTTACTACACAACTCATTCCTATGAAGATACATTCAAAGTCAGAAAGCGCGCTCATGCTCGGGCTGAAAATGTATTTAAAGCAATAAAAACTCAAATTGAGTGTCACACCTAAACCAAAGGACTTATGCACACACTTCAACATGTATTTTGTTCAGGATGACCTCCTGAAGCCTATATGAGCATTAATTTGACCACACAACTCATTCCTATGAAGATACATTCAAACTCACAAAACGTGCTCAGCTCGGGCTGAAAATGCATTTAAAGCAATAAAAACTCAAATTGAGTGTCACGCCTAAATCAAAGGACTTATGCACACACTTCAACAAAAACTCAAATTGAGTGTCACGCCTAAACCAAAGGACTTATGCACACACTTCAACATGTATTTAGATCAGGAGGTCATCTGAAGCCTATATGAGCATTAATTTGACCACACAACTCATTCCTATCAAGATACATTCAAACTCACAAAACGTGCTCAGCTCGGGCTGAAAATGCATTTATAGCAATAAAAACTCAAATTGAGTTTCACGCCTAAACCAAAGGACTTATGCACACACTTCAACATGTATTTTGTTCAGGATGGCCTCCTGAAGCCTAAATGAGCATTAATTTTACTACACAACTCATTCCTATGAAGATACATTCAAAGTCAGAAAGCGCGCTCATGCTCGGGCTGAAAATGTATTTAAAGCAATAAAAACTCAAATTGAGTGTCACACCTAAACCAAAGGACTTATGCACACACTTCAACATGTATTTTGTTCAGGATGACCTCCTGAAGCCTATATGAGCATTAATTTGACCACACAACTCATTCCTATGAAGATACATTCAAACTCACAAAACGTGCTCAGCTCGGGCTGAAAATGCATTTGAAGCAATAAAAACGCAAATTGAGTGTCACGCCTAAACCAAAGGGCTTATGCACACACTTCAACATGTATTTAGTTCAGGAGGTCATCCTGAAGCCTAAATGAGCATTAATTTGACCACACAACTCATTCCAATGAGGATACATTCAAACTCACAAAACGTGCTCAGCTCGGGCTGAAAATGCATTTAAAGCAATAAAAACTCAAATTGAGTGTCACGCCTAAACCAAAAGACTTATGCACACACTTCAACAGGTATTTTGTTTAGGATGACCACCTGAAGCCTAAATGAGCATTAATTTGACCACACAACTCATTCCTATGAAGATACATTCAAACTCACAAAAGGTGCTCAGCTCGGGCTGAAAATCTATTTATAGCAATAAAAACTCAAATTGAGTTTCACGCCTAAACCAAAGGACTTATGCACACACTTCAACATGTATTTTGTTCAGGATGGCCTCCTGAAGCCTAAATGAACATTAATTTGACTACACAACTCATTCCTATGAAGATACATTCAAAGTCAGAAAGTGCGCTCATGCTCGGGCTGAAAATGTATTTAAAGCAATAAAAACTCAAATTGAGTGTCACACCTAAACCAAAGGACTTATGCACACACTTCAACACGTATTTTGTTCAGGATGACCTCCTGAAGCCTATATGAGCATTAATTTGACCACACAACTCATTCCTATGAAGATACATTCAAACTCACAAAACGTGCTCAGCTCGGGCTGAAAATGCATTTAAAGCAATAAAAACTCAAATTGAGTGTCACGCCTAAACCAAAGGGCTTATGCACACACTTCAACATGTATTTAGTTCAGGAGGTCATCCTGAAGCCTAAATGAGCGGTAATTTGACCACACAACTCATTCCAATGAAGATACATTCAAACTCACAAAACGTGCTCAGCTCGGGCTGAAAATGCATTTAAAGCAATAAAAACTCAAATTGAGTGTCACGCCTAAACCAAAAGACTTATGCACACACTTCAACATGTATTTTGTTCAGGATGACCACCTGATGCCTAAATGAGCATTAATTTGACCACACAACTCATTCCTATGAAGATACATTCAAACTCACAAAAGGTGCTCAGCTCGGGCTGAAAATCTATTTATAGCAATAAAAACTCAAATTGAGTTTCACGCCTAAACCAAAGGACTTATGCACACACTTCAACATGTATTTTGTTCAGGATGGCCTCCTGAAGCCTAAATGAACATTAATTTGACTACACAACTCATTCCTATGAAGATACATTCAAAGTCAGAAAAGGAGCTCAGCTCGAGATGAAAATGCATTTAAAGCAATAAAAGCTCAAATTGAGAGTCACACCTAAACCAAAGGACTTATGCACACACTTCAACATGTATTTAGTTCAGGATGTCCTCCTGAAGCCTAAGTGAGCATCAATTTGACCACACAACTCATTCCTATGAAGATCAAACTCACAAAACGTGCTCAGCTCGGGCTTAAAATGCATTTAAAGCAATAAAAACTCAAATTGAGTGTCACGCCTAAACCAAAGGACTTATGCACACACTTCAACATGTATTTAGTTCAGGTTGACCTCCTGAAGCCTAAATGGCCATTAATTTGATCACACAACTCATACCTATGAAGATACATTCAAACTCAGAAAGCAAAAGCGTCCGCCTTTGTCGAGAGCCAAGCAAAAAAAAATATATATATATATAGTGTATATATAGTGTTATATTGCCTGTCAATGTTCTGGTCAAAGAATGCCTTCAAACTAAAGTAAAACAGGATTCTTAACCATCCATCCATGAATTTTCCAAACCGGCTTATCTTCACTAGGGTAGCGGGGGGTGCTGGAGCCAATCCCAGCTGTTTTTGGGCAGTAGACAGGGGACACTCTGAACCAGTTGCCAGCCAATTGCAAGGCGCACAGAGACAAATAACCATCCGCGCTCACACTCACACCTAGAAACAATTTAGAGTGTTCAATCAGCCTGCCATGCATGTTTTTGGAATGTGGGAGGAACCCGGACTACCCGGAGAAAGCCCACTCAGGCACAGGGAGAACGTGCAAACTCCACACAGGAAGGCCGGAGCCGGGATTGAGCACACGACCTCGAATCACTCGACCACCGGGCCAACCCTACTGTGAAATTAATCCAATTTTGATTTCGGAATCCTTACAGTTTTATCTTAAAAGGTAAACATATAATGCTTACAATGTTTGCAGTCTTGATCTGCTTCATCATATTTTTTCTGTTGGAAAAGAAAGAAGAAATTTGAACAACAGCATCAATAAAGAAGAAATTGAAAAACAGTGATAACAAATATACTTTCGACATCCCGGGGTCAAACCTTCACAGAGGTTCAGGGAATCACTATCGAGACGTCACAATGGAGTAGCTACCACTATCATAATAAATCTTAAGTCATTTCCATAATTGTATAGCATATAATTTTACTGCTCTGAGAAGAGAACATTGAGGGACAAATGTTTATTACTCTCATTTAACCTTTTCTTGTTGCTTAAGATCTTAACAGTGATCTAAATATATTATCTTCATTTGTCTTTTTGAATCAGATCCATCCATTTTCAACAGCGCTTGTCCACAGGTTTAGGGTAGAGATGAGGTCAATCCCAGCTGAATTTGGAGGAGTCATACACCAAGGACATAAACAAATCACACTGGTCGGTGACGGACTTGTAGTGTGATGTCTTGCCCAGTCCAAGACAAAATAATTTTTATCTGGTCGTCTGACAGTGCAACAAAAAATGTATGCAGTTTGACCTTAGCAGACCAGTGATCTTAAATTCCGAGCCGCTGCCTCAGCCCAGCAATGTATTAGCAATTTTGGCCACACTAGAATAACCTGTAATAGCATAACACAAAATAACTGCAAAGCACTGGTTTGGAGAAGACAGTGTCATGTTGGACCCATGAAAGCTGGTTTTGTGGGTCCCACAGCACAAGAATACAGCGGCTGACTGACCAAATAACCGTGCGGCACAGCGGGCGACTGATGTAATTATTAAACGACAAAACAAATTGATAATGAAATTAGTTGTCAACACTTAATTATAAATGTTTATCGATTTGTTGTTGCAACGCTAATAAACGTGTTGGTTTTGACATAACTCCACCAAAGTATATTCCATAAGTGCGTGTTTGGCGTGCTGGACGTCGTTTCGAGAAGCGTTTTCTGTGAAGTGTTCTGCAATATATCTCCTACCCTACAATTCCCTTTCTTCAGCTCCACAATTTGAACATGTTTGTTGTTCATCAAGTATCATGAGGCCGTCGTGAGTGGATTTGTCCCGAACAGTTCAGGGAGAGAAACTAGTAAACAATCGTAAATAGAAACAAAAAGATGGTACAAGTTGGTTTCCCTGCCAGTTAGAAGTATGGGTATTTTCCAAGGCAAGTCTTTTTCCCCACACAGCTATCTTTACAACTCTCACGAATCTTCAGAGACAGTCAGTCAGCACATATATTACAGTAATGTGCATGTTTGTTTTCTTTTGTTTGTTTGTTTTGGGAGGAAGCTGGAGTATCCAGAGAAAACGAACAAGAGAACATTCAAACACTACACACCTGGCCCTGAGCAGATTCAAAGCCAGTTTCAAATGTGTGGCAAATAGTATTCCACTGTGCTGTCCAAGGATTAATGATAAATGAAAATATATTTTTCTTAATAAAAAAGCGACAAAGTGTTCATCCAGGGACACAATTTCTACAGTGTATGACAAAGCATTGGACCGGTACTATACTCACCAACTGAAGAAACGCAGCGATGCGTAGGCTTCCGGAAGGCGGGTTTGCTGAGAGCTGGATGCCTGTGGATTGGACTTGGGGAGCAAGGACCGCCAAGGTGTCTGTGCTGTGACTGACTCCCGCCTTACGAACCATCTGCTGGCTTCTTCACCTGATTTCTCCGCTTTCCTGTCTGCCATGACTCAGGGACAAAACTTCTGAGAGGGGGGAAAAAAATACAAATTAAAATCACATCGACAACAGCAAACGTGTGCGGATCTATAGAGGCATGTAATGATGAGTACCATTCACATTTAAACCGGTCAGTTGCGATTCCCGGTTCCTGAGATTCAAATCCAGTACAACGTACTGAAAATTGGTATCTTTTGTGGTATTCATGGTAATAAATGTGAATGTATTTAACAATAAAATGTCACGTGAACATTGGCAAAAAAAACATGATGCATTTAAAACAAATGAGCCAAAGAGGACGGAGCAAAAATAAAGATAACATTTTTAAATGAATAATGTACAAATAATATGAAAAAACTTCACATGACAAAATAGTAAATTCTTTGCAATGAACACAAGAATCACAAAGAACACACATCACCGGCCTCTGGAAAGTATACTTTTAAAATGACAAGTCAGGAGGCTGTGACCTTCTTATTCTCCACTGTTAACATCCATTCTTCCATTTTCTGATCCACTTATCCTCACAAGGGTCACGGGGCATGCTGGAGCCTATCCCAGCTGTCTTCAGGCAGGAGGCAGAGGACACCCTGAATCTGTTGCCAGCCAATCGCAGGGCACACAGAGACGAAAACCATCCGCGCTCACACTCACACCGAGGGACTATTTAGAGCGTTCCATTAATCTACCACGCATGTTTTTGGAATGTGGGAGGAAACGGGAGTACCCAGAGAAAACCCACGCAAGCACGGGGAGAACATGCACACAGTAAGGCAGGAGCTGGAATCGAACCCTGCACCTCTGCACTGTGAGGCCAACATGCTAACCACTTGGTCACCGGGCTGCGACACGAATAGCATTCAGGAGAATTATGGACACAAGTCAGGACACTTTGCATGATGGAAGGGGAACTAAGTAGACCAGAGTGCATGAAACATTGAATATTTTCATGAATGTGGGATCATTTGAGATTGCTGGTAAAGAAATCTTAAAATTTGCTTTATGAATCAGTTGTATTGTGGCAGTAAAAAGGAGCACACACACGATTGACTGTAAACACGTCGTTATTCCACTACTGCCAACAAGTGGATCTAAACAATTCCAAATCTGCGCCAAAGACATTCACATAAACACGCCCCCTACTATATGCCTGCTGGGTGAGAAGCATGGTTCTAGTATCCGCCACACAGCCCCCCCCCCCAAACACCCAGAAGACAATCAAAATGACAACTTCACAGGGGGTTTATTAGCCTGCCACAACGACTACGCATCCGTCTCTTGGTGGCGCAGGCGAAACTAGTCGGGCAGGGGGCATAGGTGAGACACGAGTGGGAGAACGACACTCAACACCGACACGCTGAAGTGAGGCTGGGGGCGACGGAGGACGACCACGGCGAGGGACCTGGGCCGGCAACAGCACATCGCCCGCAACCAAATGAGCTGGTTTGAGCCGATCTAACGACACACATTCCCTTCGCCCACCCATATCAATCACAAAACTCTTATCACCGTGCTCGAGCACCCTAAATGGCCACGGTGACCACGGTGGCTGGAGGGGCGAGCGGTGGGCATCAGTGCGCACAAAGACAAAACGGGCCGACAGAAGCGCAGACGGTACGAACACTTTGGGAACAAAATGGTGAACCGTGTCGGATTAGGGGTCCCTCCGACAAAAAGGGTTAAGGAAGGCGCGCCGGAACCTTCTGGCAGAAATTCACCGGGAACACGAAGTGGCTAACCGAGCACCAACTCAGCAGGGGCGGCATTAAGATCTTTCGGAGCCGAACGTAACCCGAGCAAAACCCACGCACGGTGGTCGACCCAGTTACCGTCCGAAAGCGCAGCCCGCAGCGCAGCTTCTAGCGACCGGTGAAAACTTTTCGCGCCGCTTCCACTGTCGGGTCAACGCCTGGTGTCGCCTCGAGGAGGGGATCGGCCGTCGCACTTTGCACGGCGAACTGTCGTGTAGCTAGCAGAACTCGATCCGCTTCTTCAGCCAAACACCGATAATTGCCGGTCGTCAGACATACCGTGTTAGCCAACACCGCGCGCACCGGGGCCTGGTCGCTGGCGTAGGAAAACGCGCGGGAAAAGAAATCCGCCTTCATCCGAGCCAAACAGCGACAGCATCTTGTCCATCAGATCCACTGCCGTGCTCATCGCCCAGGCCGGAAGGGAAAGGAGTCTGTCTGCTCTCTCCGAGTCCGACAAACTGAACCTCTTGAGCAGTAGCTGTTTGAGCGCGTCGTATTTCCCGCCTTGTGGAGGCCCCAGCAAGAGCTGCATCGCACGACGCGTAGTCTGCTAGTAGAGGGACGCCACGACCATGTAATGTTTCGGCTCATCGGGAGGATTCCCCGTCGGTGGAAACGCGCTTCCACATGCTGAAACCACGAAGCCGCGTCGCACTGCCAGAACTCCGGTTGCCTCGCGGCAGAGGCGGCGGCTGCAAGTTGCGGGAGTCGGCGCGACGTGGCCGAGAAGACACCTCTTCATCCGTCATCCGAAACATCTTAACGTCAGGGTCACCAAAATGGCAGTCAAAAGGAGCAATGACAAATTTGCGCCAAAGACGTTCACATAAACACGCCCCCACTGTATGCCTGCTTAGTAAGCATGGTCCTAGTGTCCGATTTTTATTACTACTGTATTATAGCCTCCTGACGACCAGTAGTTTTATGGGAAGAGGAAAAGTAATACTTTTTATCAAACACATTTTGTCTTGAAATGCTGTTGGCATTTTATTTATACGGCTCTTATGAACACGTTAATGTGTTGTTTGAGTTGTTTTAAGTGTATTTGAGCCTAGAATTCAAGGAGGCTATAATACAGTAGTAATAAAAATCGGACACTAGGACCATGCTGACTAAGCAGGCATACAGTGGGGGCGTGTTTATGTGAACGTCTTTGGCGCAAATTTGTCATTGCTCCTTTTGACTGCCATTTTGGTGACCCTGACGTTAAGATGTTTCGGATGACGGATGAAGAGGTGTCTTCTCGGCCACGTCGCGCCGACTCCCGCAACTTGCAGCCGCCGCCTCTGCCGCGAGGCAACCGGAGTTCTGGCAGTGCGACGCGGCTTCGTGGTTTCAGCATGTGGAAGCGCGTTTCCACCGACGGGGAATCCTCCCGATGAGCCGAAACATTACATGGTCGTGGCGTCCCTCTACCAGCAGACTACGCGTCGTGCGATGCAGCTCTTGCTGGGGCCTCCACAAGGCGGGAAATACGACGCGCTCAAACAGCTACTGCTCAAGAGGTTCCGTTTGTCGGACTCGGAGAGAGCAGACAGACTCCTTTCCCTTCCGGCCTGGGCGATGAGCATGGCAGTGGATCTGATGGACAAGATGCTGTCGCTGTTTGGCTCGGGTGAAGGCGGATTTCTTTTCCCGCGCGTTTTCCTACGCCAGCGACCAGGCCCCGGTGCGCGCGGTGTTGGCTAACACGGTATGTCTGACGACCGGCAATTATCGGTGTTTGGCTGAAGAAGCGGATCGAGTTCTGCTAGCTACACGACAGTTCGCCGTGCAAAGTGCGACGGCCGATCCCCTCCTCGAGGCGACACCAGGCGTTGACCCGACAGTGGAAGCGGCGCGAAAAGTTTTCACCGGTCGCTAGAAGCTGCGCTGCGGGCTGCGCTTTCGGACGGTAACTGGGTCGACCACCGTGCGTGGGTTTTGCTCGGGTTACGTTCGGCTCCGAAAGATCTTAATGCCGCCCCTGCTGAGTTGGTGCTCGGTTAGCCACTTCGTGTTCCCGGTGAATTTCTGCCAGAAGGTTCCGGCGCGCCTTCCTTAACCCTTTTTGTCGGAGGGACCCCTAATCCGACACGGTTCACCATTTTGTTCCCAAAGTGTTCGTACCGTCTGCGCTTCTGTCGGCCCGTTTTGTCTTTGTGCGCACTGATGCCCACCGCTCGCCCCTCCAGCCACCGTGGTCACCGTGGCCATTTAGGGTGCTCGAGCACGGTGATAAGAGTTTTGTGATTGATATGGGTGGGCGAAGGGAATGTGTGTCGTTAGATCGGCTCAAACCAGCTCATTTGGTTGCGGGCGATGTGCTGTTGCCGGCCCAGGTCCCTCGCCGTGGTCGTCCTCCGTCGCCCCCAGCCTCACTTCAGCGTGTCGGTGTTGAGTGTCGTTCTCCCACTCGTGTCTCACCTATGCCCCCTGCCCGACTAGTTTCGCCTGCGCCACCAAGAGACGGATGCGTAGTCGTTGTGGCAGGCTAATAAACCCCCTGTGAAGTTGTCATTTTGATTGTCTTCTGGGTGTTTGGGGGGGGGGGGGCTGTGTGGCGGATACTAGAACCATGCTTCTCACCCAGCAGGCATATAGTAGGGGGCGTGTTTATGTGAATGTCTTTGGCGCAGATTTGGAATTGTTTAGATCCACTTGTTGGCAGTAGTGGAATAACGACGTGTTTACAGTCAATCGTGTGTGTGCTCCTTTTTACTGCCACAATACAACTGATTCATAAAGCAAATTTTAAGATTTCTTTACCAGCAATCTCAAATGATCCCACATTCATGAAAATATTCAATGTTTCATGCACTCTGGTCTACTTAGTTCCCCTTCCATCATGCAAAGTGTCCTGACTTGTGTCCATAATTCTCCTGAATGCTATTCGTGTCGCAGCCCGGTGACCAAGTGGTTAGCATGTTGGCCTCACAGTGCAGAGGTGCAGGGTTCGATTCCAGCTCCTGCCTTACTGTGTGCATGTTCTCCCCGTGCTTGCGTGGGTTTTCTCTGGGTACTCCCGTTTCCTCCCACATTCCAAAAACATGCGTGGTAGATTAATGGAACGCTCTAAATAGTCCCTCGGTGTGAGTGTGAGCGCGGATGGTTTTCGTCTCTGTGTGCCCTGCGATTGGCTGGCAACAGATTCAGGGTGTCCTCTGCCTCCTGCCTGAAGACAGCTGGGATAGGCTCCAGCATGCCCCGTGACCCTTGTGAGGATAAGTGGATCAGAAAATGGAAGAATGGATGTTAACAGTGGAGAATAAGAAGGTCACAGCCTCCTGACTTGTCATTTTAAAAGTATACTTTCCAGAGGCCGGTGATGTGTGTTCTTTGTGATTCTTGTGTTCATTGCAAAGAATTTACTATTTTGTCATGTGAAGTTTTTTCATATTATTTGTACATTATTCATTTAAAAATGTTATCTTTATTTTTGCTCCGTCCTCTTTGGCTCATTTGTTTTAAATGCATCATGTTTTTTTTGCCAATGTTCACGTGACATTTTATTGTTAAATACATTCACATTTATTACCATGAATACCACAAAAGATACCAATTTTCAGTACGTTGTACTGGATTTGAATCTCAGGAACCGGGAATCGCAACTGACCGGTTTAAATGTGAATGGTACTCATCATTACATGCCTCTATAGATCCGCACACGTTTGCTGTTGTCGATGTGATTTTAATTTGTATTTTTTTCCCCCCTCTCAGAAGTTTTGTCCCTGAGTCATGGCAGACAGGAAAGCGGAGAAATCAGGTGAAGAAGCCAGCAGATGGTTCGTAAGGCGGGAGTCAGTCACAGCACAGACACCTTGGCGGTCCTTGCTCCCCAAGTCCAATCCACAGGCATCCAGCTCTCAGCAAACCCGCCTTCCGGAAGCCTACGCATCGCTGCGTTTCTTCAGTTGGTGAGTATAGTACCGGTCCAATGCTTTGTCATACACTGTAGAAATTGTGTCCCTGGATGAACACTTTGTCGCTTTTTTATTAAGAAAAATATATTTTCATTTATCATTAATCCTTGGACAGCACAGTGGAATACTATTTGCCACACATTTGAAACTGGCTTTGAATCTGCTCAGGGCCAGGTGTGTAGTGTTTGAATGTTCTCTTGTTCGTTTTCTCTGGATACTCCAGCTTCCTCCCAAAACAAACAAACAAAAGAAAACAAACATGCACATTACTGTAATATATGTGCTGACTGACTGTCTCTGAAGATTCGTGAGAGTTGTAAAGATAGCTGTGTGGGGAAAAAGACTTGCCTTGGAAAATACCCATACTTCTAACTGGCAGGGAAACCAACTTGTACCATCTTTTTGTTTCTATTTACGATTGTTTACTAGTTTCTCTCCCTGAACTGTTCGGGACAAATCCACTCACGACGGCCTCATGATACTTGATGAACAACAAACATGTTCAAATTGTGGAGCTGAAGAAAGGGAATTGTAGGGTAGGAGATATATTGCAGAACACTTCACAGAAAACGCTTCTCGAAACGACGTCCAGCACGCCAAACACGCACTTATGGAATATACTTTGGTGGAGTTATGTCAAAACCAACACGTTTATTAGCGTTGCAACAACAAATCGATAAACATTTATAATTAAGTGTTGACAACTAATTTCATTATCAATTTGTTTTGTCGTTTAATAATTACATCAGTCGCCCGCTGTGCCGCACGGTTATTTGGTCAGTCAGCCGCTGTATTCTTGTGCTGTGGGACCCACAAAACCAGCTTTCATGGGTCCAACATGACACTGTCTTCTCCAAACCAGTGCTTTGCAGTTATTTTGTGTTATGCTATTACAGGTTATTCTAGTGTGGCCAAAATTGCTAATACATTGCTGGGCTGAGGCAGCGGCTCGGAATTTAAGATCACTGGTCTGCTAAGGTCAAACTGCATACATTTTTTGTTGCACTGTCAGACGACCAGATAAAAATAATTTTGTCTTGGACTGGGCAAGACATCACACTACAAGTCCGTCACCGACCAGTGTGATTTGTTTATGTCCTTGGTTTATGACTCCTCCAAATTCAGCTGGGATTGACCTCATCTCTACCCTAAACCTGTGGACAAGCGCTGTTGAAAATGGATGGATCTGATTCAAAAAGACAAATGAAGATAATATATTTAGATCACTGTTAAGATCTTAAGCAACAAGAAAAGGTTAAATGAGAGTAATAAACATTTGTCCCTCAATGTTCTCTTCTCAGAGCAGTAAAATTATATGCTATACAATTATGGAAATGACTTAAGATTTATTATGATAGTGGTAGCTACTCCATTGTGACGTCTCGATAGTGATTCCCTGAACCTCTGTGAAGGTTTGACCCCGGGATGTCGAAAGTATATTTGTTATCACTGTTTTTCAATTTCTTCTTTATTGATGCTGTTGTTCAAATTTCTTCTTTCTTTTCCAACAGAAAAAATATGATGAAGCAGATCAAGACTGCAAACATTGTAAGCATTATATGTTTACCTTTTAAGATAAAACTGTAAGGATTCCGAAATCAAAATTGGATTAATTTCACAGTAGGGTTGGCCCGGTGGTCGAGTGATTCGAGGTCGTGTGCTCAATCCCGGCTCCGGCCTTCCTGTGTGGAGTTTGCACGTTCTCCCTGTGCCTGAGTGGGCTTTCTCCGGGTAGTCCGGGTTCCTCCCACATTCCAAAAACATGCATGGCAGGCTGATTGAACACTCTAAATTGTTTCTAGGTGTGAGTGTGAGCGCGGATGGTTATTTGTCTCTGTGCGCCTTGCAATTGGCTGGCAACTGGTTCAGAGTGTCCCCTGTCTACTGCCCAAAAACAGCTGGGATTGGCTCCAGCACCCCCCGCTACCCTAGTGAAGATAATTTGAGTTTTTATTGCGAAATGCATTTTCAGGCAGAGCTGAGCACGTTTTGTGAGTTTGAATGTATCTTCATAGGAATGAGTTGTGTGGTCAAATTAATGCTCATATAGGCTTCAGGAGGTCATCCTGAACAAAATACGTGTTGAAGTGTGTGCATAAGTCCTTTGGTTTAGGCGTGAAACTCAATTTGAGTTTTTATTGCTATAAATGCATTTTCAGCCCGAGCTGAGCACCTTTTGTGAGTTTGAATGTATCTTCATAGGAATGAGTTGTGTGGTCAAATTAATGCTCATATAGGCTTCAGGAGGTCATCCTGAACAAAATACATGTTGAAGTGTGTGCATAAGTCCTTTGGTTTAGGTGTGACACTCAATTTGAGTTTTTATTGCTTTAAATACATTTTCAGCCCGAGCATGAGCGCGCTTTCTGACTTTGAATGTATCTTCATAGGAATGAGTTGTGTAGTCAAATTAATGCTCATTAGGCTTCAGGAGGCCATCCTGAACAAAATACATGTTGAAGTGTGTGCATAAGTCCTTTGGTTTAGGCGTGAAACTCAATTTGAGTTTTTATTGCTATAAATGCATTTTCAGCCCGAGCTGAGCACGTTTTGTGAGTTTGAATGTATCTTCATAGGAATGAGTTGTGTAGTCAAATTAATGCTCATTAGGCTTCAGGAGGCCATCCTGAACAAAATACATGTTGAAGTGTGTGCATAAGTCCTTTGGTTTAGGCGTGAAACTCAATTTGAGTTTTTATTGCTATAAATGCATTTTCAGCCCGAGCTGAGCACGTTTTGTGAGTTTGAATGTATCTTCATAGGAATGAGTTGTGTGGTCAAATTAATGCTCATTTAGGCTGCAGGTGGTCATCCTGAACAAAATACATGTTAAAGTGTGTGCATAAGTCCTTTGGTTTAGGCGTAACACTCAATTTGAGTTTTTATTGCTTTAAATGCATTTTCAGCCCGAGCTGAGAACGTTTTGTGAGTTTGAATGTATCTTGATAGGAATGAGTTGTGTGGTCAAATTAATGCTCATATAGGCTTCAGATGACCACCTGATCTAAATACATGTTGAAGTGTGTGCATAAGTCCTTTGGTTTAGGCGTGACACTCAATTTGAGTTTTTATTGCTTTGAATGCATTTTCAGCCCGAGCTGAGCACGTTTTGTGAGTTTGAATGTATCTTGATAGGAATGAGTTGTGTGGTCAAATTAATGCTCATATAGGCTTCAGGATGACCTCCTGAACTAAATACATGTTGAAGTGTGTGCATAAGTCCTTTGGTTTAGGTGTGACACTCAATTTGAGTTTTTATTAGGAAATGCATTTTCAGGCAGAGATGAGCAAGTTTTCTGAGTTTCAAGTATCTTCATAGGAATGAGTTGTGTGGTCAAATTAATGCTAATGTAGGCTTCAGGAGGACATCCTGAACAAAATACATGTTGAAGTGTGTGCATAAGCCCTTTGGTTTAGGCGTGACACTCAATTTGAGTTTTTATTGCTTTAAATGCATTTTCAGCCCGAGCTGAGCGCGTTTTCTGACTTTGAATGTATCTTCATAGGAATGAGTTGTTTAGT
The DNA here is from genome assembly GCF_054856545.1 of Hippocampus guttulatus. NCBI lineage: Eukaryota > Metazoa > Chordata > Actinopteri > Syngnathiformes > Syngnathidae > Hippocampus > Hippocampus guttulatus. The sequence continues at coordinate 37,373,423 of NC_141261.1, read as the reverse complement.
CAAATTATTGCTCATTTAGGCTTCAGGAGGTCATCCTGAACAAAATACATGTTGAAGTGTGTGCATAAGTACTTTGGTTTAGGCGTGACACTCAATTTGAGTTTTTATAACTTTAAATGCATTTTCAGCCCGAGCTGAGCACGTTTTGTGAGTTTGAATGTATCTTCATAAGAATGAGTTATGTGGTCAAATTAATGCTCAGATAGGCTTCAGGATGACCTCTTGAACTAAATACATGTTGAAGTGTGTGCATAAGTCCTTTGGTTTAGGCGTGACACTCAATTTGAGTTTTTATTGCTTTAAATGCATTTTCAGCCCGAGCTGAGCACGTTTTGTGAGTTTGAATGTATCTTCATAGGAATGAGTTGAATGGTCAAATCAATGCTCATATAGGCTTCGGGAGGTCATCCTGAACAAAATACATGTTGAAGTGTGTGCATAAGTCCTTTGGTTTAGGTGTCACACTCAATTTGAGGTTTTATTGCTTTGAATGCATTTTCAGCCCGAGCTGACCACGTTTTGTGAGTTTGAATGTATCTTGATACGAATGAGTTGTGTGGTCAAATTAATGCTCATATAGGCTTCAGGATGACCTCCTGAACTAAATACATGTTGAAGTGTGTGCATAAGTCCTTTGGTTTAGGCGTGACACTCAATTTGAGTTTTTATTGCTTTAAATGCATTTTCAGCCCGAGCTGAGCACGTTTTGTGAGTTTGAATGTATCTTGATAGGAATGAGTTGTGTGGTCAAATTAATGCTCATATAGGCTTCAGGATGACCTCCTGAACTAAATACATGTTGAAGTGTGTGCATAAGTCCTTTGGTTTAGGCGTGACACTCAATTTGAGTTTTTATTGCTTTAAATGCATTTTCAGCCCGAGCTGAGCACGTTTTGTGAGTTTGAATGTATCTTGATAGGAATGAGTTATGTGGTCAAATTAATGCTCATATAGGCTTCAGGATGATCTCCTGAACAAAATACATGTTGAAGTATGTGCATAAGTCCTTTGGTTTAGGCGTGACACTCAATTTGAGTTTTTATTGCGAAATGCATTTTCAGGCAGAGCTGAGCAAGTTTTCTGAGTTTGAAGTATCTTCATAGGAATGAGTTGTGTGGTCAAATTAATGCTAATTTAGGCTTCGGGAGGTCATCCTGAACAAAATACATGTTGAAGTGTGTGCATAAGTCCTTTGGTTTAGGCGTCACACTCAATTTGAGGTTTTATTGCTTTGAATGCATTTTCAGCCCGAGCTGAGCACAGTTTGAATGTATCTTGATACGAATGAGTTGTGTGGTCAAATTAATGCTCATATAGGCTTCAGGATGACCTCTTGAACTAAATACATGTTGAAGTGTGTGCATAAGTACTTTGGTTTAGGCGTCACACTCAATTTGAGGTTTTATTGCTTTGAATGCATTTTCAGCCCGAGCTGAGCACAGTTTGAATGTATCTTGATACAAATGAGTTGTGTGGTCAAATTAATGCTCATATAGGCTTCAGGATGACCTCTTGAACTAAATACATGTTGAAGTGTGTGCATAATCCTTTGGTTTAGGCGTGACACTCAATTTGAGTTTTTATTACTTTAAATGCATTTTCAGCCCGAGATGAGCGCGTTTTGTGAGTTTGAATGTATCTTCATAGGAATGAGTTGTGTGGTCAAATTAATGCTCATATAGGCTTCAGGATGACGTCCTGAACAAAATACATGTTGAAGTGTGTGCATAAGTCCTTTGGTTTAGGCGTGGCACTCAATTTGAGTTTTTATTGCTTTAAATGCATTTTCAGCCCGAGCTGAGCACGTTTTGTGAGTTTGAATGTATCTTCATAGGAATGAGTTGTGTGGTCAAATCAATGCTCATATAGGCTTCGGGAGGTCATCCTGAACAAAATACATGTTGAAGTGTGTGCATAAGTCCTTTGGTTTAGGCGTCACACTCAATTTGAGGTTTTATTGCTTTGAATGCATTTTCAGCCCGAGCTGAGCACGTTTTGTGAGTTTGAATGTATCTTGATACGAATGAGTTGTGTGGTCAAATTATTGCTCATATAGGCTTCAGGATGACCTCCTGAACTAAATACATGTTGAAGTGTGTGCATAAGTCCTTTGGTTTAGGCGTGACACTCAATTTGAGTTTTTATTACTTTAAATGCATTTTCAGCCCGAGATGAGCGCGTTTTGTGAGTTTGAATGTATCTTCATAGGAATGAGTTGTGTGGTCAAATTAATGCTCATATAGGCTTCAGGATGACGTCCTGAACAAAATACATGTTGAAGTGTGTGCATAAGTCCTTTGGTTTAGGCGTGACACTCAATTTGAGTTTTTATTGCTTTAAATGCATTTTCAGCCCGAGCTGAGCACGTTTTGTGAGTTTGAATGTATCTTCATAGGAATGAGTTGTGTGGTCAAATTAATGCTCATATAGGCTTCAGGATGACCCCCTGAACTAAATACATGTTGAAGTGTGTGCATAAGTCCTTTGGTTTAGGCGTGATACTCAATTTGAGTTTTTATTGCTTTAAATGCATTTTCAGCCCGAGCTGAGCACGTTTTGTGAGTTTGAATGTATCTTGATAGGAATGAGTTGTGTGGTCAAATTAATGCTCATATAGGCTTCAGGATGACCTCCTGAACAAAATACATGTTTGTGCATAAGTCCTTTGGTTTAGGCGTGACACTCAATTTGAGTTTTTATTGCTTTAAATGCATTTTCAGCCCGAGCTGAGCACGTTTTGTGAGTTTGAATGTATCTTCATAGGAATGAGTTGTGTGGTCAAATTAATGCTCATATAGGCTTCAGGATGACCCCCTGAACTAAATACATGTTGAAGTGTGTGCATAAGTCCTTTGGTTTAGGCGTGACACTCAAATTGAGTTTTTATTGCTTTAAATGCATTTTCAGCCCGAGCTGAGCACGTTTTGTGAGTTTGAATGTATCTTGATAGGAATGAGTTGTGTGGTCAAATTAATGCTCATATAGGCTTCAGGATGACCTCCTGAACAAAATACATGTTGAAGTATGTGCATAAGTCCTTTGGTTTAGGCGTGACACTCAAATTGAGTTTTTATTGCTTTAAATGCATTTTCAGCCCCAGCTGAGCACGTTTTGTGAGTTTGAATGTATCTTCATAGGAATGAGTTGTGTGGTCAAATTAATGCTCATTTAGGATTCAGGTGGTCATCCTGAACAAAATGCAGGTTGAAGTGTGTGCATAAGTCCTTTGGTTTAGGTGTGACACTCAATTTGAGTTTTTATTGCGAAATGCATTTTCAGGCAGAGCTGAGCAAGTTTTCTGAGTTTGAAGTATCTTCATAGGAATGAGTTGTGTGGTCAAATTAATGCTAATTTAGGCTTCGGGAGGTCATCCTGAACAAAATACATGTTGAAGTGTGTGCACAAGTCCTTTGGTTTTGGCGTGACACTCAATTTAAGGTTTTATTGCTTTAAATCGTTTTCAGCCCGAGCTGAGCGCGCTTTCTGACTTTGAATGTATCTTCATAGGAATGAGTTGTGTGGTCAAATTAATGCTCATTTAGGCTTCAGGTGGTCATCCTGAACAAAATACATGTTAAAGTGTGTGCATAAGTCCTTTGGTTTAGGCGTGACACTCAATTTGAGTTTTTATTGCTTTAAATGCATTTTCAGCCCGAGCTGAGCACGTTTTGTAAGTTTGAATGTATCTTCATAGGAATGAGTTATGTGGTCAAATTAATGCTCATATAGGCTTCAGAATGACCTCCTGAACTAAATACATGTTGAAGTGTGTGCATAAGTCCTTTGGTTTAGGCGTGACACTCAATTTGAGTTTTTATTGCTTTAAATGCATTTTCAGCCCGAGCTGAGCGCGCTTTTCTGACTTTGAATGTATCTTCATAGGAATGAATTGTGTAGTCAAATTATTGCTCATTGAGGCTTCCGGAGGTCATCCTGAACAAAATACACAAAGTGTGTGCATAAGTCCTTTGGTTTAGGCGTGACACTCAATTTGAGTTTTTATTGCTTTAAATGCATTTTCAGCCCGAGCTGAGCACGTTTTGTGAGTTTGAATGTATCTTCATAGGAATGAGTTGTGTGGTCAAATCAATGCTCATATAGGCTTCAGGATGACCTCCTGAACAAAATACATGTTGAAGTATGTGCTTAAGTCCTTTGGTTTAGGCGTGACACTCAAATTGAGTGTTTATTGCTTTAAATGCATTTTCAGCCCCAGCTGAGCACGTTTTGTGAGTTTGAATGTATCTTGATAGGAATGAGTTGTGTGGTCAAATTAATGCTCATTTAGGATTCAGGTGGTCATCCTGAACAAAATGCAGGTTGAAGTGTGTGCATAAGTCCTTTGGTTTAGGTGTGACACTCAATTTGAGTTTTTATTGCGAAATGCATTTTCAGGCAGAGCTGAGCAAGTTTTCTGAGTTTGAAGTATCTTCATAGGAATGAGTTGTGTGGTCAAATTAATGCTAATTTAGGCTTCGGGAGGTCATCCTGAACAAAATACATGTTGAAGTGTGTGCATAAGTCCTTTGGTTTTGGCGTGACACTCAATTTAAGGTTTTATTGCTTTAAATCATTTTCAGCCCGAGCTGAGCGCGCTTTCTGACTTTGAATGTATCTTCATAGGAATGAGTTGTGTGGTCAAATTAATGCTCATTTAGGCTTCAGGTGGTCATCCTGAACAAAATACATGTTAAAGTGTGTGCATAAGTCCTTTGGTTTAGGCGTGACACTCAATTTGAGTTTTTATTGCTTTAAATGCATTTTCAGCCCGAGCTGAGCACGTTTTGTAAGTTTGAATGTATCTTCATAGGAATGAGTTATGTGGTCAAATTAATGCTCATATAGGCTTCAGAATGACCTCCTGAACTAAATACATGTTGAAGTGTGTGCATAAGTCCTTTGGTTTAGGCGTGACACTCAATTTGAGTTTTTATTGCTTTAAATGCATTTTCAGCCCGAGCTGAGCGCGCTTTTCTGACTTTGAATGTATCTTCATAGGAATTAATTGTGTAGTCAAATTATTGCTCATTTAGGCTTCCGGAGGTCATCCTGAACAAAATACACGAAGTGTGTGCATAAGTCCTTTGGTTTAGGCGTGACACTCAATTTGAGTTTTTATTGCTTTAAATGCATTTTCAGCCCGAGCTGAGCACGTTTTGTGAGTTTGAATGTATCTTCATAGAATGAGTTGTGTGGTCAAATTAATGCTCATATAGGCTTCGGGAGGTCATCCTGAACAAAATACATGTTGAAGTGTGTGCATAAGTCCTTTGGTTTAGGCGTCACACTCAATTTGAGGTTTTATTGCTTTGAATGCATTTTCAGCCCGAGCTGAGCACAGTTTGAATGTATCTTGATACGAATGAGTTGTGTGGTCAAATTAATGCTCATATAGGCTTCAGGATGACCTCTTGAACTAAATACATGTTGAAGTGTGTGCATAAGTACTTTGGTTTAGGCGTCACACTCAATTTGAGGTTTTATTGCTTTGAATGCATTTTCAGCCCGAGCTGAGCACAGTTTGAATGTATCTTGATACAAATGAGTTGTGTGGTCAAATTAATGCTCATATAGGCTTCAGGATGACCTCTTGAACTAAATACATGTTGAAGTGTGTGCATAATCCTTTGGTTTAGGCGTGACACTCAATTTGAGTTTTTATTACTTTAAATGCATTTTCAGCCCGAGATGAGCGCGTTTTGTGAGTTTGAATGTATCTTCATAGGAATGAGTTGTGTGGTCAAATTAATGCTCATATAGGCTTCAGGATGACGTCCTGAACAAAATACATGTTGAAGTGTGTGCATAAGTCCTTTGGTTTAGGCGTGGCACTCAATTTGAGTTTTTATTGCTTTAAATGCATTTTCAGCCCGAGCTGAGCACGTTTTGTGAGTTTGAATGTATCTTCATAGGAATGAGTTGTGTGGTCAAATCAATGCTCATATAGGCTTCGGGAGGTCATCCTGAACAAAATACATGTTGAAGTGTGTGCATAAGTCCTTTGGTTTAGGCGTCACACTCAATTTGAGGTTTTATTGCTTTGAATGCATTTTCAGCCCGAGCTGAGCACGTTTTGTGAGTTTGAATGTATCTTGATACGAATGAGTTGTGTGGTCAAATTATTGCTCATATAGGCTTCAGGATGACCTCCTGAACTAAATACATGTTGAAGTGTGTGCATAAGTCCTTTGGTTTAGGCGTGACACTCAATTTGAGTTTTTATTACTTTAAATGCATTTTCAGCCCGAGATGAGCGCGTTTTGTGAGTTTGAATGTATCTTCATAGGAATGAGTTGTGTGGTCAAATTAATGCTCATATAGGCTTCAGGATGACCTCCTGAACAAAATACATGTTTGTGCATAAGTCCTTTGGTTTAGGCGTGACACTCAATTTGAGTTTTTATTGCTTTAAATGCATTTTCAGCCCGAGCTGAGCACGTTTTGTGAGTTTGAATGTATCTTCATAGGAATGAGTTGTGTGGTCAAATTAATGCTCATATAGGCTTCAGGATGACCTCCTGAACAAAATACATGTTTGTGCATAAGTCCTTTGGTTTAGGCGTGACACTCAATTTGAGTTTTTATTGCTTTAAATGCATTTTCAGCCCGAGCTGAGCACGTTTTGTGAGTTTGAATGTATCTTCATAGGAATGAGTTGTGTGGTCAAATTAATGCTCATATAGGCTTCAGGATGACCCCCTGAACTAAATACATGTTGAAGTGTGTGCATAAGTCCTTTGGTTTAGGCGTGACACTCAAATTGAGTTTTTATTGCTTTAAATGCATTTTCAGCCCGAGCTGAGCACGTTTTGTGAGTTTGAATGTATCTTGATAGGAATGAGTTGTGTGGTCAAATTAATGCTCATATAGGCTTCAGGATGACCTCCTGAACAAAATACATGTTGAAGTATGTGCATAAGTCCTTTGGTTTAGGCGTGACACTCAAATTGAGTTTTTATTGCTTTAAATGCATTTTCAGCCCCAGCTGAGCACGTTTTGTGAGTTTGAATGTATCTTCATAGGAATGAGTTGTGTGGTCAAATTAATGCTCATTTAGGATTCAGGTGGTCATCCTGAACAAAATGCAGGTTGAAGTGTGTGCATAAGTCCTTTGGTTTAGGTGTGACACTCAATTTGAGTTTTTATTGCGAAATGCATTTTCAGGCAGAGCTGAGCAAGTTTTCTGAGTTTGAAGTATCTTCATAGGAATGAGTTGTGTGGTCAAATTAATGCTAATTTAGGCTTCGGGAGGTCATCCTGAACAAAATACATGTTGAAGTGTGTGCACAAGTCCTTTGGTTTTGGCGTGACACTCAATTTAAGGTTTTATTGCTTTAAATCGTTTTCAGCCCGAGCTGAGCGCGCTTTCTGACTTTGAATGTATCTTCATAGGAATGAGTTGTGTGGTCAAATTAATGCTCATTTAGGCTTCAGGTGGTCATCCTGAACAAAATACATGTTAAAGTGTGTGCATAAGTCCTTTGGTTTAGGCGTGACACTCAATTTGAGTTTTTATTGCTTTAAATGCATTTTCAGCCCGAGCTGAGCACGTTTTGTAAGTTTGAATGTATCTTCATAGGAATGAGTTATGTGGTCAAATTAATGCTCATATAGGCTTCAGAATGACCTCCTGAACTAAATACATGTTGAAGTGTGTGCATAAGTCCTTTGGTTTAGGCGTGACACTCAATTTGAGTTTTTATTGCTTTAAATGCATTTTCAGCCCGAGCTGAGCGCGCTTTTCTGACTTTGAATGTATCTTCATAGGAATGAATTGTGTAGTCAAATTATTGCTCATTGAGGCTTCCGGAGGTCATCCTGAACAAAATACACAAAGTGTGTGCATAAGTCCTTTGGTTTAGGCGTGACACTCAATTTGAGTTTTTATTGCTTTAAATGCATTTTCAGCCCGAGCTGAGCACGTTTTGTGAGTTTGAATGTATCTTCATAGGAATGAGTTGTGTGGTCAAATCAATGCTCATATAGGCTTCAGGATGACCTCCTGAACAAAATACATGTTGAAGTATGTGCTTAAGTCCTTTGGTTTAGGCGTGACACTCAAATTGAGTGTTTATTGCTTTAAATGCATTTTCAGCCCCAGCTGAGCACGTTTTGTGAGTTTGAATGTATCTTCATAGGAATGAGTTGTGTGGTCAAATTAATGCTCATTTAGGATTCAGGTGGTCATCCTGAACAAAATGCAGGTTGAAGTGTGTGCATAAGTCCTTTGGTTTAGGTGTGACACTCAATTTGAGTTTTTATTGCGAAATGCATTTTCAGGCAGAGCTGAGCAAGTTTTCTGAGTTTGAAGTATCTTCATAGGAATGAGTTGTGTGGTCAAATTAATGCTAATTTAGGCTTCGGGAGGTCATCCTGAACAAAATACATGTTGAAGTGTGTGCATAAGTCCTTTGGTTTTGGCGTGACACTCAATTTAAGGTTTTATTGCTTTAAATCATTTTCAGCCCGAGCTGAGCGCGCTTTCTGACTTTGAATGTATCTTCATAGGAATGAGTTGTGTGGTCAAATTAATGCTCATTTAGGCTTCAGGTGGTCATCCTGAACAAAATACATGTTAAAGTGTGTGCATAAGTCCTTTGGTTTAGGCGTGACACTCAATTTGAGTTTTTATTGCTTTAAATGCATTTTCAGCCCGAGCTGAGCGCGCTTTTCTGACTTTGAATGTATCTTCATAGGAATTAATTGTGTAGTCAAATTATTGCTCATTTAGGCTTCCGGAGGTCATCCTGAACAAAATACACGAAGTGTGTGCATAAGTCCTTTGGTTTAGGCGTGACACTCAATTTGAGTTTTTATTGCTTTAAATGCATTTTCAGCCCGAGCTGAGCACGTTTTGTGAGTTTGAATGTATCTTCATAGAATGAGTTGTGTGGTCAAATTAATGCTCATATAGGCTTCGGGAGGTCATCCTGAACAAAATACATGTTGAAGTGTGTGCATAAGTCCTTTGGTTTAGGCGTCACACTCAATTTGAGGTTTTATTGCTTTGAATGCATTTTCAGCCCGAGCTGAGCACAGTTTGAATGTATCTTGATACGAATGAGTTGTGTGGTCAAATTAATGCTCATATAGGCTTCAGGATGACCTCTTGAACTAAATACATGTTGAAGTGTGTGCATAAGTACTTTGGTTTAGGCGTCACACTCAATTTGAGGTTTTATTGCTTTGAATGCATTTTCAGCCCGAGCTGAGCACAGTTTGAATGTATCTTGATACAAATGAGTTGTGTGGTCAAATTAATGCTCATATAGGCTTCAGGATGACCTCTTGAACTAAATACATGTTGAAGTGTGTGCATAAGTACTTTGGTTTAGGCGTGACACTCAATTTGAGTTTTTATAACTTTAAATGCATTTTCAGCCCGAGCTGAGCACGTTTTGTGACTTTGAATGTATCTTCATAAGAATGAGTTATGTGGTCAAATTAATGCTCATATAGGCTTCAGGATGACCTCTTGAACTAAATACATGTTGAAGTGTGTGCATAAGCCCTTTGGTTTAGGCGTGACACTCAATTTGAGTTTTTATTGCTTTAAATGCATTTTCAGCCCGAGCTGAGCACGTTTTGTGAGTTTGAATGTAACTTCATAGGAATGAGTTGTGTGGTCAAATCAATGCTCATATAGGCTTCGGGAGGTCATCCTGAACAAAATACATGTTGAAGTGTGTGCATAAGTCCTTTGGTTTAGGCGTCACACTCAATTTGAGGTTTTATTGCTTTGAATGCATTTTCAGCCCGAGCTGAGCACGTTTTGTGAGTTTGAATGTATCTTGATACGAATGAGTTGTGTGGTCAAATTATTGCTCATATAGGCTTCAGGATGACCTCCTGAACTAAATACATGTTGAAGTGTGTGCATAAGTCCTTTGGTTTAGGCGTGACACTCAATTTGAGTTTTTATTACTTTAAATGCATTTTCAGCCCGAGATGAGCGCGTTTTGTGAGTTTGAATGTATCTTCATAGGAATGAGTTGTGTGGTCAAATTAATGCTTATTTAGGCTTCAGGAGGTCATCCTGAACAAAATACATGTTGAAGTGTGTGCATGAGTCCTTTTGTTTAGGCGTGACACTCAATTTGAGTTTTTATTGCTTTAAATGCATTTTCAGCCCGAGCTGAGCACGTTTTGTGAGTTTGAATGTATCTTCATAGAATGAGTTGTGTGGTCAAATTAATGCTTATTTGGGCTTCAGGAGGTCATCCTGAACAAAATACATGTTGGAGTGTGTGCATAAGTCCTTTGGTTTAGGTGTGACACTCAATTTGAGTTTTATTGCTTTAAATGCATTTTCAGCCCGAGCTGAGCGCGCTTTCTGACTTTGAATGTATCTTCATAGGAATGAGTTGTGTGGTCAAATTAATGCTCATTTAGGCTTCAGGTGGTCATCCTGAACAAAATACATGTTAAAGTGTGTGCATAAGTCCTTTGGTTTAGGCGTGACACTCAATTTGAAATTTTATTGCTTTAAATGCATTTTCAGCCCGAGCTGAGCGCGCTTTCTGACTTTGAATGTATCTTCATAGAAATGAGTTGTGTAGTCAAATTATTGCTCATTTAGGCTTCAGGAGGTCATCCTGAACAAAATACACGTTGAAATGTGTGCATAAGTCCTTTGGTTTAGGCGTGGCACTCAATTTGAGTTTTTATTGCTTTAAATGCATTTTCAGCCCGAGCTGAGCATGTTTTGTGAGTTTGGATGTATCTTCATAGGAATGAGTTGTGTGGTCAAAAATGCTCATTTAGGCTTCAGGTGGTCATCCTGAACAAAATGCATGTTGAAGTGTGTGCATAAGTCCTTTGGTTTAGGTGTGACACTCAATTTGAGTTTTTATTGCTTTAAATGCATTTTCAGCCCGAGCTGAGCATGTTTTGTGAGTTTGAATGTATCTTCATAGGAATGAGATGTGTGGTCAAATTAATGCTCATTTAGGCTTCAGGTGGTCATCCTGAACTAAATACATGTGTAAGTGTGTGCATAAGTCCTTTGGTTTAGGTGTGACACTCAATTTGAGTTTTTATTGCTTTAAATGCATTTTCAGCCCGAGCTGAGCGCGTTTTGTGAGTTTGAATGTATCTTCATAGGAATGAGTTGTGTGGTCAAATTAATGCTCATATAGGCTTCAGGATGACGTCCTGAACAAAATACATGTTGAAGTGTGTGCATAAGTCCTTTGGTTTAGGCGTGACACTCAATTTGAGTTTTTATTGCTTTAAATGCATTTTCAGCCCGAGCTGAGCACGTTTTGTGAGTTTGAATGTATCTTCATAGGAATGAGTTGTGTGGTCAAATTAATGCTCATATAGGCTTCAGGATGACCCCCTGAACTAAATACATGTTGAAGTGTGTGCATAAGTCCTTTGGTTTAGGCGTGATACTCAATTTGAGTTTTTATTGCTTTAAATGCATTTTCAGCCCGAGCTGAGCACGTTTTGTGAGTTTGAATGTATCTTGATAGGAATGAGTTGTGTGGTCAAATTAATGCTCATATAGGCTTCAGGATGACCTCCTGAACAAAATACATGTTTGTGCATAAGTCCTTTGGTTTAGGCGTGACACTCAATTTGAGTTTTTATTGCTTTAAATGCATTTTCAGCCCGAGCTGAGCACGTTTTGTGAGTTTGAATGTATCTTCATAGGAATGAGTTGTGTGGTCAAATTAATGCTCATATAGGCTTCAGGATGACCCCCTGAACTAAATACATGTTGAAGTGTGTGCATAAGTCCTTTGGTTTAGGCGTGACACTCAAATTGAGTTTTTATTGCTTTAAATGCATTTTCAGCCCGAGCTGAGCACGTTTTGTGAGTTTGAATGTATCTTGATAGGAATGAGTTGTGTGGTCAAATTAATGCTCATATAGGCTTCAGGATGACCTCCTGAACAAAATACATGTTGAAGTATGTGCATGAGTCCTTTGGTTTAGGCGTGACACTCAAATTGAGTTTTTATTGCTTTAAATGCATTTTCAGCCCCAGCTGAGCACGTTTTGTGAGTTTGAATGTATCTTCATAGGAATGAGTTGTGTGGTCAAATTAATGCTCATTTAGGATTCAGGTGGTCATCCTGAACAAAATGCAGGTTGAAGTGTGTGCATAAGTCCTTTGGTTTAGGTGTGACACTCAATTTGAGTTTTTATTGCTTTAAATGCATTTTCAGCCCGAGCTGAGCACGTTTTGTGAGTTTGAATGTATCTTCATAGGAATGAGTTGTGTGGTCAAATTAATGCTCATTTAGGCTTCAGGTGGTCATCCTGAACAAAATACATGTTAAAGTGTGTGCATAAGTCCTTTGGTTTAGGTGTGACACTCAATTTGAGTTTTTATTGCTTTAAATGCATTTTCAGCCCGAGCTGAGCACGTTTTGTAAGTTTGAATGTATCTTCATAGGAATGAGTTATGTGGTCAAATTAATGCTCATATAGGCTTCAGAATGACCTCCTGAACTAAATACATGTTGAAGTGTGTGCATAAGTCCTTTGGTTTAGGCGTGACACTCAATTTGAATTTTTATTGCTTTAAATGCATTTTCAGCCCGAGCTGAGCGCGCTTTCTGACTTTGAATGTATCTTCATAGGAATGGATTGTGTAGTCAAATTATTGCTCATTTAGGCTTCCGGAGGTCATCCTGAACAAAATACACGTTGAAGTGTGTGCATAAGTCCTTTGGTTTAGGCGTGACACTCAATTTGAGTTTTTATTGCTTTAAATGCATTTTCAGCCCGAGCTGAGCACGTTTTGTGAGTTTGAATGTATCTTCATAGGAATGAGTTGTGTGGTCAAATCAATGCTCATATAGGCTTCGGGAGGTCATCCTGAACAAAATACATGTTGAAGTGTGTGCATAAGTCCTTTGGTTTAGGCGTCACACTCAATTTGAGGTTTTATTGCTTTGAATGCATTTTCAGCCCGAGCTGAGCACGTTTTGTGAGTTTGAATGTATCTTCATAAAAATGAGTTATGTGGTCAAATTAATGCTCATTTAGGCTTCAGGTGGTCATCCTGAAAAAAATACATGTTGAAGTGTGTGCATAAGTCCTTTGGTTCAGGCGAGACACTCAATTTGAGTTTTTATTGCTTTGAATGCATTTTCAGCCCGAGCTGAGCACGGTTTGTGAGTTTGAATGTATCTTCATAGGAATGAGTTGTGTAGTCAAATTAATGCTCATATGGGCTTCAGGAGGTCATCCTGAACAAAATACATGTTGGAGTGTGTGCATAAGTCCTTTGGTTTAGGTGTGACACTCAATTTGAGTTTTTATTGCTTTAAATGCATTTTCAGCCCGAGTTGAGCACGTTTTGTGACTTTGAATGTATCTTCATAGGAATGAGTTGTGTGGTCAAATTATTGCTCATTTAGGCTTCCGGAGGTCATCCTGAACAAAATACACGTTGAAGTGTGTGCATAAGTCCTTTGGTTTAGGCGTGACACTCAATTTGAGTTTTTATTGCTTTAAATGCATTTTCAGCCCGAGCTGAGCACGTTTTGTGAGTTTGAATGTATCTTCATAGGAATGAGTTGTGTAGTCAAATTAATGCTAATTTAGGCTTCAGGAGGTTATCCTGAACAAAATACATGTTGAAGTGTGTGCATAAGTCCTTTGGTTCAGGCGTGACACTCAATTTGAGTTTTTATTGCGAAATGCATTTTCAGGCAGAGATGAGCAAGTTTTCTGAGTTTGAAGTATCTTCATAGGAATGAGTTGTGTGGTCAAATTAATGCTAATTTAGGCTTCAGGAGGTCATCCTGAACAAAATACATGTTGAAGTGTGTGCATAAGTCCTTTGGTTTTGGCGTGACACTCAATTTGAGGTTTTATTGCTTTGAATGCATTTTCAGCCCGAGCTGAGCACGTTTTGTGAGTTTGAATGTATCTTCATAAGAATGAGTTATGTGGTCAAATTAATGCTCATATAGGCTTCAGGATGACCTCTTGAACTAAATACATGTTGAAGTGTGTGCATAAGTCCTTTGGTTTATGCGTGACACTCAATTTGAGTTTTTATTGCTTTAAATGCATTTTCAGCCCGAGCTGAGCACGTTTTGTGAGTTTGAATGTATCTTCATAGGAATGAGTTGTGTGGTCAAATCAATGCTCATATAGGCTTCGGGAGGTCATCCTGAACAAAATACATGTTGAAGTGTGTGCATAAGTCCTTTGGTTTAGGCGTCACACTCAATTTGAGGTTTTATTGCTTTGAATGCATTTTCAGCCCGAGCTGAGCACAGTTTGAATGTATCTTGATACGAATGAGTTGTGTGGTCAAATCAATGCTCATATAGGCTTCAGGATGACCTCTTGAACTAAATACATGTTGAAGTGTGTGCATAAGTACTTTGGTTTAGGCGTCACACTCAATTTGAGGTTTTATTGCTTTGAATGCATTTTCAGCCCGAGCTGAGCACAGTTTGAATGTATCTTGATACAAATGAGTTGTGTGGTCAAATTAATGCTCATATAGGCTTCAGGATGACCTCTTGAACTAAATACATGTTGAAGTGTGTGCATAAGTACTTTGGTTTAGGCGTGACACTCAATTTGAGTTTTTATAACTTTAAATGCATTTTCAGCCCGAGCTGAGCACGTTTTGTGACTTTGAATGTATCTTCATAAGAATGAGTTATGTGGTCAAATTAATGCTCATATAGGCTTCAGGATGACCTCTTGAACTAAATACATGTTGAAGTGTGTGCATAAGTCCTTTGGTTTAGGCGTGACACTCAATTTGAGTTTTTATTGCTTTAAATGCATTTTCAGCCCGAGCTGAGCACGTTTTGTGAGTTTGAATGTATCTTGATACGAATGAGTTGTGTGGTCAAATTAATGCTCATATAGGCTTCAGGATGACCTCTTGAACTAAATACATGTTGAAGTGTGTGCTAAGTACTTTGGTTTAGGCGTGACACTCAATTTGAGTTTTTATAACTTTAAATGCATTTTCAGCCCGAGCTGAGCACGTTTTGTGAGTTTGAATGTATCAGCATAAGAATGAGTTATGTGGTCAAATTAATGCTCATATAGGCTTCAGGATGACCTCTTGAACTAAATACATGTTGAAGTGTGTGCATAAGTCCTTTGGTTTAGGCGTAAAACTCAATTTGAGTTTTTATTGCTTTAAATGCATTTTCAGCCCGAGCTGAGCACGTTTTGTGAGTTTGAATGTATCTTCATAGGAATGAGTTGTGTGGTCAAATCAATGCTCATATAGGCTTCGGGAGGTCATCCTGAACAAAATACATGTTGAAGTGTGTGCATAAGTCCTTTGGTTTAGGCGTGACACTCAATTTGAGTTTTTATTGCTTTAAATGCATTTTCAGCCCGAGCTGAGCACGTTTTGTGAGTTTGAATGTATCTTGATAGGAATGAGTTGTGTGGTCAAATTAATGCTCATATAGGCTTCAAGATGACCTCCTGAACTAAATACATGTTGAAGTGTGTGCATAAGTCCTTTGGTTTAGGCGTGACACTCAATTTGAGTTTTTATTGCTTTAAATGCATTTTCAGCCCGAGCTGAGCACGTTTTGTAAGTTTGAATGTATCTTCATAGGAATGAGTTGTGTGGTCAAATTAATGCTCATTTAGGATTCAGGTGGTCATCCTGAACAAAATGCAGGTTGAAGTGTGTGCATAAGTCCTTTGGTTTAGGTGTGACACTCAATTTGAGTTTTTATTGCGAAATGCATTTTCAGGCAGAGCTGAGCAAGTTTTCTGAGTTTGAAGTATCTTCATAGGAATGAGTTGTGTGGTCAAATTAATGCTAATTTAGGCTTCGGGAGGTCATCCTGAACAAAATACATGTTGAAGTGTGTGCATAAGTCCTTTGGTTTTGGCGTGACACTCAATTTAAGGTTTTATTGCTTTAAATCATTTTCAGCCCGAGCTGAGCGCGCTTTCTGACTTTGAATGTATCTTCATAGGAATGAGTTGTGTGGTCAAATTAATGCTCATTTAGGCTTCAGGTGATCATCCTGAACAAAATACATGTTAAAGTGTGTGCATAAGTCCTTTGGTTTAGGCGTGACACTCAATTTGAGTTTTTATTGCTTTAAATGCATTTTCAGCCCGAGCTGAGCGCGCTTTTCTGACTTTGAATGTATCTTCATAGGAATGAATTGTGTAGTCAAATTATTGCTCATTTAGGCTTCCGGAGGTCATCCTGAACAAAATACACGAAGTGTGTGCATAAGTCCTTTGGTTTAGGCGTGACACTCAATTTGAGTTTTTATTGCTTTAAATGCATTTTCAGCCCGAGCTGAGCACGTTTTGTGAGTTTGAATGTATCTTCATAGGAATGAGTTGTGTGGTCAAATCAATGCTCATATAGGCTTCGGGAGGTCATCCTGAACAAAATACATGTTGAAGTGTGTGCATAAGTCCTTTGGTTTAGGTGTGACACTCAATTTGAGTTTTTATTGCTTTAAATGCATTTTCAGCCCCAGCTGAGCACGTTTTCTGACTTTGAATGTATCTTCATAGGAATGAGTTGTGTGGTCAAATTAATGCTCATTTAGGCTTCAGGTGGTCATCCTGAACAAAATACATGTTAAAGTGTGTGCATAAGTCCTTTGGTTTAGGCGTGACACTCAATTTGAGTTTTTATTGCTTTAAATGCATTTTCAGCCCGAGCTGAGCACGTTTTGTAAGTTTGAATGTATCTTCATAGGAATGAGTTATGTGGTCAAATTAATGCTCATATAGGCTTCAGAATGACCTCCTGAACTAAATACATGTTGAAGTGTGTGCATAAGTCCTTTGGTTTAGGCGTGACACTCAATTTGAATTTTTATTGCTTTAAATGCATTTTCAGCCCGAGCTGAGCGCGCTTTCTGACTTTGAATGTATCTTCATAGGAATGGATTGTGTCGTCAAATTATTGCTCATTTAGGCTTCCGGAGGTCATCCTGAACAAAATACACGTTGAAGTGTGTGCATAAGTCCTTTGGTTTAGGCGTGACACTCAATTTGAGTTTTTATTGCTTTAAATGCATTTTCAGCCCGAGCTGAGCACGTTTTGTGAGTTTGAATGTATCTTCATAGGAATGAGTTGTGTGGTCAAATCAATGCTCATATAGGCTTCGGGAGGTCATCCTGAACAAAATACATGTTGAAGTGTGTGCATAAGTCCTTTGGTTTAGGCGTCACACTCAATTTGAGGTTTTATTGCTTTGAATGCATTTTCAGCCCGAGCTGAGCACGTTTTGTGAGTTTGAATGTATCTTCATAAGAATGAGTTATGTGGTCAAATTAATGCTCATTTAGGCTTCAGGTGGTCATCCTGAAAAAAATACATGTTGAAGTGTGTGCATAAGTCCTTTGGTTCAGGCGTGACACTCAATTTGAGTTTATATTGCTTTAAATGCATTTTCAGCCCGAGCTGAG
This sequence comes from Hippocampus guttulatus, assembly GCF_054856545.1. Lineage (NCBI taxonomy): Eukaryota > Metazoa > Chordata > Actinopteri > Syngnathiformes > Syngnathidae > Hippocampus > Hippocampus guttulatus. The sequence goes on along the minus strand of NC_141261.1, from coordinate 37,356,026 downwards.
CACGTTTTGTGAGTTTGAATGTATCTTCATAGGAATGAGTTGTGTAGTCAAATTAATGCTCATATGGGCTTCAGGAGGTCATCCTGAACAAAATACATGTTGAAGTGTGTGCATAAGTCCTTTGGTTTAGGTGTGACACTCAATTTGAGTTTTTATTGCTTTAAATGCATTTTCAGCCCGAGCACGTTTTGTGAGTTTGAATGTATCTTCATAGGAATGAGTTGTGTAGTCAAATTAATGCTCATATGGGCTTCAGGAAGTCATCCTGAACAAAATACATGTTGAAGTGTGTGCATAAGTCCTTTGGTTTAGGTGTGACACTCAATTTGAGTTTTTATTTCTTTAAATGCATTTTCAGCCCGAGCTGAGCACGTTTTGTGAGTTTGAATGTATCTTCATAGGAATGAGTTGTGTGGTCAAATTAATGCTTATTTAGGCTTCAGGAGGTCATCCTGAACAAAATACATGTTGAAGTGTGTGCATGAGTCCTTTTGTTTAGGCGTGACACTCAATTTGAGTTTTTATTGCTTTAAATGCATTTTCAGCCCGAGCTGAGCACGTTTTGTGAGTTTGAATGTATCTTCATAGAATGAGTTGTGTGGTCAAATTAATGCTCATATAGGCTTCGGGAGGTCATCCTGAACAAAATACATGTTGAAGTGTGTGCATAAGTCCTTTGGTTTAGGCGTCACACTCAATTTGAGGTTTTATTGCTTTGAATGCATTTTCAGCCCGAGCTGAGCACAGTTTGAATGTATCTTGATACGAATGAGTTGTGTGGTCAAATTAATGCTCATATAGGCTTCAGGATGACCTCTTGAACTAAATACATGTTGAAGTGTGTGCATAAGTACTTTGGTTTAGGCGTCACACTCAATTTGAGGTTTTATTGCTTTGAATGCATTTTCAGCCCGAGCTGAGCACAGTTTGAATGTATCTTGATACAAATGAGTTGTGTGGTCAAATTAATGCTCATATAGGCTTCAGGATGACCTCTTGAACTAAATACATGTTGAAGTGTGTGCATAAGTACTTTGGTTTAGGCGTGACACTCAATTTGAGTTTTTATAACTTTAAATGCATTTTCAGCCCGAGCTGAGCACGTTTTGTGACTTTGAATGTATCTTCATAAGAATGAGTTATGTGGTCAAATTAATGCTCATATAGGCTTCAGGATGACCTCTTGAACTAAATACATGTTGAAGTGTGTGCATAAGCCCTTTGGTTTAGGCGTGACACTCAATTTGAGTTTTTATTGCTTTAAATGCATTTTCAGCCCGAGCTGAGCACGTTTTGTGAGTTTGAATGTATCTTCATAGGAATGAGTTGTGTGGTCAAATCAATGCTCATATAGGCTTCGGGATGACCTCCTGAACTAAATACATGTTGAAGTGTGTGCATAAGTCCTTTGGTTTAGGCGTGACACTCAATTTGAGTTTTTATTACTTTAAATGCATTTTCAGCCCGAGATGAGCGCGTTTTGTGAGTTTGAATGTATCTTCATAGGAATGAGTTGTGTGGTCAAATTAATGCTCATATAGGCTTCAGGATGACGTCCTGAACAAAATACATGTTGAAGTGTGTGCATAAGTCCTTTGGTTTAGGCGTCACACTCAATTTGAGGTTTTATTGCTTTGAATGCATTTTCAGCCCGAGCTGAGCACGTTTTGTGAGTTTGAATGTATCTTGATACGAATGAGTTGTGTGGTCAAATTATTGCTCATATAGGCTTCAGGATGACCTCCTGAACTAAATACATGTTGAAGTGTGTGCATAAGTCCTTTGGTTTAGGCGTGACACTCAATTTGAGTTTTTATTACTTTAAATGCATTTTCAGCCCGAGATGAGCGCGTTTTGTGAGTTTGAATGTATCTTCATAGGAATGAGTTGTGTGGTCAAATTAATGCTCATATAGGCTTCAGGATGACGTCCTGAACAAAATACATGTTGAAGTGTGTGCATAAGTCCTTTGGTTTAGGCGTGACACTCAATTTGAGTTTTTATTGCTTTAAATGCATTTTCAGCCCGAGCTGAGCACGTTTTGTGAGTTTGAATGTATCTTCATAGGAATGAGTTGTGTGGTCAAATTAATGCTCATATAGGCTTCAGGATGACCCCCTGAACTAAATACATGTTAAAGTGTGTGCATAAGTCCTTTGGTTTAGGCGTGACACTCAATTTGAGTTTTTATTGCTTTAAATGCATTTTCAGCCCGAGCTGAGCACGTTTTGTAAGTTTGAATGTATCTTCATAGGAATGAGTTATGTGGTCAAATTAATGCTCATATAGGCTTCAGAATGACCTCCTGAACTAAATACATGTTGAAGTGTGTGCATAAGTCCTTTGGTTTAGGCGTGACACTCAATTTGAATTTTTATTGCTTTAAATGCATTTTCAGCCCGAGCTGAGCGCGCTTTCTGACTTTGAATGTATCTTCATAGGAATGGATTGTGTCGTCAAATTATTGCTCATTTAGGCTTCCGGAGGTCATCCTGAACAAAATACACGTTGAAGTGTGTGCATAAGTCCTTTGGTTTAGGCGTGACACTCAATTTGAGTTTTTATTGCTTTAAATGCATTTTCAGCCCGAGCTGAGCACGTTTTGTGAGTTTGAATGTATCTTCATAGGAATGAGTTGTGTGGTCAAATCAATGCTCATATAGGCTTCGGGAGGTCATCCTGAACAAAATACATGTTGAAGTGTGTGCATAAGTCCTTTGGTTTAGGCGTCACACTCAATTTGAGGTTTTATTGCTTTGAATGCATTTTCAGCCCGAGCTGAGCACGTTTTGTGAGTTTGAATGTATCTTCATAAGAATGAGTTATGTGGTCAAATTAATGCTCATTTAGGCTTCAGGTGGTCATCCTGAAAAAAATACATGTTGAAGTGTGTGCATAAGTCCTTTGGTTCAGGCGTGACACTCAATTTGAGTTTATATTGCTTTAAATGCATTTTCAGCCCGAGCTGAGCACGTTTTGTGAGTTTGAATGTATCTTCATAGGAATGAGTTGTGTAGTCAAATTAATGCTCATATGGGCTTCAGGAGGTCATCCTGAACAAAATACATGTTGAAGTGTGTGCATAAGTCCTTTGGTTTAGGTGTGACACTCAATTTGAGTTTTTATTGCTTTAAATGCATTTTCAGCCCGAGCACGTTTTGTGAGTTTGAATGTATCTTCATAGGAATGAGTTGTGTAGTCAAATTAATGCTCATATGGGCTTCAGGAAGTCATCCTGAACAAAATACATGTTGAAGTGTGTGCATAAGTCCTTTGGTTTAGGTGTGACACTCAATTTGAGTTTTTATTTCTTTAAATGCATTTTCAGCCCGAGCTGAGCACGTTTTGTGAGTTTGAATGTATCTTCATAGGAATGAGTTGTGTGGTCAAATTAATGCTTATTTAGGCTTCAGGAGGTCATCCTGAACAAAATACATGTTGAAGTGTGTGCATGAGTCCTTTTGTTTAGGCGTGACACTCAATTTGAGTTTTTATTGCTTTAAATGCATTTTCAGCCCGAGCTGAG